>NC_133822.1:24415790-24730790 GCF_047830755.1 Zonotrichia albicollis
GGCCATGCAGGGCATGAGGTGGAAGAAAAGCACTGGTGTGCTGAGGAACCGTGTGTGCAGGGGCGAGTGTGCTGGGAATTGCTGAATCTGATATTGCCCCAAAAAGGAAATTTTAGTCAAGCTACAGCCTTAACTCATGTATGCAAAGAGGGTTTAGCTTGGGTGGTGGAGTGGTCAGAACCATTTATCCTGCAGCAGGTAAACAGCATTTATACTCTTGCCTCTGTTAACACAAAGAGATGCAGAAATGCTCCCACTGCTGAAGGCTGGGTAAATTATTATGCTGGCTGATGAGGAGGTTTGTATTCCAATTCCAGTGGTAAGTTTCTGGGAAAATCAGTTTAGCTTCCTCTTAGACCTATTTACTTCCACCACACTTGGACTGAATATCTTTCAGGGACACTTAAGAATATTTATGTTCTATAAAATGGCACAAGTAGTGAATTTTCTGAAGGTATAATACATTGGTTTGAGGCTTTATGACAGTCTTCTACATAAAGCATTCATAAAATAAAATCTGGTGTAATTCATTTCCCGCATCTTACCAATAGCGTGAAACCACAGTCATCCAAAATGCAAAGTATTTCTTATGGCACATACAGTTCCCAGTTTGTCCTGTGATTTAGATCTCCCTTTTTTCTGACTATAATAACTATCCATCACTCTGAATTATTTCTTGTTAATGATGTGTTTGTTTCTTTGATTAAAGGGTTTAATGCCAATATATGTTACAGTCACTGTTTATCTCAGACTTCCTAATCACCATAACAGCCACCACAATGTCTGGTCAAGTAAATTCCATTTTGACCTTTTTTTCCCTGAGGGAATGCATTCTCAATTAAATTGTTCTTTTAAAATGTTGGACTACATTCATGTGGCCTAGCATAAAATAGTTTCTAGCAGTCCTCAGATAACCAGTTTGGCATCTCCTTCCTTCAGCCTAAAGCAGGGTTTTCAACACCAGTTTGTTCTTGATAATGTCGCTGGATATGAGGCTAAAGGCAGGAAAGTTGGGCGTTTGTCGGTGTATTGTGCAAGTCTCCCAAAACTAAGATTCTACAACTTGAAAGCAGCTCTCCTGTTCATTTTATGGTCTCCCTGCACCTCCCAAATTCAGATCTGCTCTGGCACTGCAGGGCTGACCCTCTGAAAAATGTCACAGTTATCTGCTTTTCCACTTGAGCTTGTCTGCAGGGAAAAATAGTGCTGCTTAAATCTCCAGCTCTCCAGCAAGGTGTGTACGTGATCTGCATGCTCTGTTCTGGCACACAGCTAGGGAGGGCACCAAGGGCAATTCTTTCTCATGTTAAGCAGAGGGGAAGGAGGTTGGTGGCATTTCTGGGTTCCTTAGTGAGCACTTGTAGCAATGTCTCCATATCCAGCATGGGAGTCAGCAGCTTTGTAAGTGGGACCAGGACAGAGAGAATGGGTGGATTTTTAGACATATCTAAAGCTAATTTAACCTGAAACTTGCTTGGCTATTTGTAGCAGCCCATTCATCACAACCTGTAATGCTTACCAAAGGTGACAGATCAACATCTGGTGTACTGGTGGTGATTTCCCCATTTTTTGTGGTTAACTTGCTTTTAGTGCCTGTTTTGCTACCATAAAAATAATTTGGACAGGTCAAAGTGAAATGCAGTTGAGATCTACTTTCTCATATAACATGGAAAAAATTATCTTCCACAATTCACTTATGAAAATTGCTTTAAATGTACTTATTCCTGTGTTAGCTGCATCCTGATAACAGATGGAAAAAGCCAGGGTATGTGAAACTGTTACCATGGTCAATCAGGATATAAGCATAAAGAGAAAGGTAAATAGGGCCCATGTTCCTTACAGCAGAGTGTCTGGACCTCCAGCTCCTACCATAACTGACCAGCATTCAATGGATAATCCATAATTCAGAAATCAAATTTTTTGTGCGTTTAATAGATAGCAAAGCACTTGGTAATTTGTGTCTTGTACTTTTTATTTGCTTTATATAGGATTTATCTTTACAAGAGTGGGCTTGCAAGCCTTGTTTCCCACTCACAGTCATCAGGGGATGGTGTGGCCGGTATGAAAGGATATAACTGTGCAGCCCCCTGCTTAGAGGAGCCACGGACTTCTCTTTGGCAAAAAGGCAAGAACATCTCTAGTTGTCTTTTCCAGGCAGCAAGCTCTTCTCCCTGTGCAGTTTTCCACATCAAAAGCACATGGGTCAGTTATTCAGTGTTTATTTGTCTCTGAATACTAATATGAGAGGTGTCTTTACTCGCTCTCTGCTATTTTCCCCCATTTACTTTTTAAACTTTTACTCTTTCATGAAAATATTGTGCAGGAAAAACCCTCTGCATGTTTCTGTTCTGTCTCCTTACCCTCCACCACCTCTAGAGTTCTGCCCTCTACAGATCCCATCCTGACTCAGCCAAGTTATCTGGAGCACAGCCCCTCACTGCTTCCCTGCCATGGTCATTTTTTATTCTTATGACCACCTCCCCTTAATTTCAGCTGGCCTGGATTAGATACCTTTGGTGGAAAATTGAACTTTAAAAAAAATCACAAAATTGTTGTTCTGTCTTTGGCAAAGGCTCAGGAAATCATATCAGCTTTACTCTGTGTCTGGTTCAAATAATTCAGCCTTCATTTACCATCCTCACCCAATAAAACAGTTCAGGAGCTTGAGTTTTCCTGGGTGTCTTCTCCCTAAAAGCCACACAGAGCATTGTGAGCCTGTGGATCACCCAGGAGTTTGGAACACCATTTGTAAATGGCAGCTCCAGGGAGATGCTGGGAGCACCCTGCTTTCCTGGGATCATTCAGAGCTGTTCCCCCAGCTCTTTCCCAAACTTTTTCAGTGTACCTTCTTTGGGCTAGACTTTGGGGTCCCAGTGATCATGTCCTTTTCTGCTCAGCTCCAGGAGAAGAGATACTGCAGTGCTTTCCATCTGTGCCCCTTTGTGTCCCCTCTTCCTTCACCCATCTGGGAAGGGACCCATGCACTGAAGAGCTGTTCTGCTTCCTTGCTCCCAGACATTCTGGGATGAGCCCTAGCTGCCATTGGCACCTGTGTGATGCTACTCCCTGCAGTGGTTACTGCTCCTCCCATGTGGCTGCTTGAAAAAAAAAACCAAAAAATAGATATTGTAGGTAAGGGAAGAGTTAAATCCCTTTGGCCTCTATCATGTCTGTGCTCATTTGCAGCTCAGTCCATTTGCCAGGGTCAGTGTTTCTAAATTCTGATTAAGCCTTCCAGAGACATCTCCATCTGGACTCAGTTTAGGTATGAGAACCACTGCTAAGTACTGTCTTCTGCATGGTAACCACAGTCTCCATGAAAACATTCTTCAATTGATACAAGTGGAATCTTGATTTTTGTTTTCTGGTGGGTTTCTTTGGTGTGGGTATGTGTTTTGGCTGGTCGGTTATTAGATTTGATTGTTTTCATTTGAGGTTTTTGTGGTTTTGTTTGATTGGTTTTTGTTTGGGTTTGGGGATGTTGAGTTTGTTTGATTTTTTTTTTAATTTTATTTTTTAGGGTTTTTTGATTGGGATTTTGTGGGGGTTGGTTGGGTTTTTTGTTTGTTTGGTTTTCTGGGCTTTGTTGTTTTTTTTTAGTTTAGAGTTTTTTATTACACCTTAAATATTTATGTTTATTGGTTATAAGTAGATTAGTTCTTTGAAATTAGAACAGACCTTACAACAACTTTATGTTCATTGTCAGAGTTGCCCAGGGGCAACTTACTGTATGGATGCTGTGGTTCAAGCTCACCAGAGCTCCACAAGTCTGGGTAAATTCTGCCTGAATCTGTTCTTACACTAAATGTGAATGTTTCATGCACAGTCAGCAAGGCTGGTGTTGCATCAGAAATTGAAGCCCTTTGTGACTATATTGTATACACAAACTGTATTTACACTAACCAAAGTGTAACAGGAGACCCACTACTGTAATTTTGTTACAATCAGTAACAATTCTTTCTTGCTTTTATAGCATATTATTCTATAAGGCACATTCAGGACATTAAGATGGAATCACTATCACAGTTTTCATTCTTTCTTCTCTCTCCATGTCTTTGTTACCCACCATTAAATTTTTTAATAATTGATCTATAGGATAAGTTTCTACTTTTTTTTACAGTTCTGTAATAGATACCAGTTATTAATTTGTCAGTCTGGCAGGAATTGACATGTTCCTATTTCATAATTATCAGGACTTCTCTGGTGATGGTCAGGTCATTGGCCAATTGTCCAAGTTCCCTTTAGTGTTGCATTCCAGCTATGAATTCCAAGGGTATTGGATTCACATTTCAGGTTCAATTCTAAATTCTTGCCTGGTATTTTGCAGAAGTTCAAGACTGGATTAAAAAGTTTCTATGGTTGCTAATGACTCAGCTGTCTGAAGATAATGGCATTCATTGCCCACATTTTCACTTTCACAGGAATCCCAGATGGAATCTCAATTCCTGAGATTTCTGAAAGATCTCATAAAAGCTCCCTTGTTTGCCTAGCTTGGGAAAGATTTGCTGATAATTTCATTCCCTTTGCTGAAGCTTCACAGCTTACAGCTACTCTTTTCCTGCGGAAGTTTTAGTAGCATTGCAGAACAAAACCTTGCACAAACCAATTGCTGTTCAGCACAAATCAATTCCAAGGCAACCAGTGACTTTGTCAACATCAGTAAATCTTTGGGTTTACCTTCCAGCTTTTTGGATACATCGCAAGATATATTATTGCTGAACCTATTGCTAGGAGTTCCTAAATCCTAAATTATCTGATAGGAAATAGGCTGCCAAAACTCCATCCCCAAAGGTCTGGCTAGCTGTGGAGCTGGCCATGTATTCCCAATAGGTGTGTAGATGACACACTCACGTGTACACAGCCCTGGGTCTCAGGGCTGAGCACAGACAGAAACACTCATTGCTCATGCACAAGGGGACATCTCCTCCAAAATGTAGTGCATGCTGAATACAGAAAAGCTCCTGTTTATATACTATATTTTACATACATATTCATTGATTTTCCCGGAATAAACACTTGCATGATAATGATTTCCCTGAAATTATTAACATATTTTCCTCCCACTTAGGCATGTATTCATCTGTCCGGGCGGTCTCTTTGGTGATCTTTGGTGGCTGACCCCAGAGCGATGCCTGACTGCCCAGTGAGCTGGTGAAAGTTGGCACAGCTGGGGTGGTTGCTTTCTATTTCTTCTTCCTGCAGAATGGGCATTGTGCAGTTTCACAGGTCAGTGGTTTTTGAAGAAAAAGCATTGTGTTACCTCACCAGGTGCAGGCAATTTTTCATCTGGCAACTGTCTCTAGCCTTAGGTCTGGATTTCCTGCTGTTTGTGTCTCAGGAGCACAGCTGTGTGCACCCTGGCTCCCAGCCCACTCACCTTCCTCTCTGGCTGTCTGGCCTGATGCTCACCAGAATCACACACTGACAAGTGCACCCTTGTTTGCTGCGGTTGCAGGTGCTGCCATGGTGAAGATGTGATGAAGTGAGGCCAGACAACATGCCAGCCCTGCTCACACATATCTGGCCCCCTTTTCCCCCTCCTATCCTCTGTTATACTGAGCATATTTTTCTACAAAACATCTTGCATCCTCTCTTCTTTCACTGTTCAGTTCCTCTGTTAAAAATCCTTTTATAAATCCTTTTATAAAGGGGAATGCTCTTCCCCTCTGTTCTATAACAGGTTTCATGCTTTCATGGGTGGTATCCCACCCCTGCCTGTTGTAGGGTATCATCCCGACCTCTGGGGTTGAGGCTCCCTTGAAGCAGCCCCGAGAGGGAACAGAGCTGGGACTTCTCTTTCTGTTATCAGGTTACTGAGATTTCCTCCGTGCTCCTTTTGTGTTCATGGAAACGAGCCTTGCATTGCACAGCCTAACGCCTAGCACAGTTTAAAGGCTTCATTAATTGTTGTGACTAGTTGAGATGCCTCCTTGGAGGCACTGAATTGTGCAGTATCTTCATAGCAATTAGCATGTTCCTCATGACAATAGTATCTGAATTCACCCTAACTATTCTTTTTCTGTTGTAAACCAGTTTTACATTCTTTGAGACAGTGTTTCTTCAACTGGGTGCTTGCTAGCTCAAAGCAGAGGGATTTGCTGTAGTACTGCGAACTCTGTGGCATAATGTAGTCTCAGTCTTGGTTTGCTGTTACAAGAGATTTTCTGTGGATAACAAAAAGACTTGCTGAAAGGTAAAATATGTAAATGTTGGTTTTGTCTGTTAAAATTTTAGATAATGAATCTTCCTTTCCTGGCTGAAGTGCTGCACCTTGCACTTACTCATATAATTAACAAGCATAACAGAAAAGTTCAGCAGTAATTAGGTAAGTAATGAAGCAGTTGTTCAGGAAGGGTTGCAATTAAAGCCGAACTAGATACTTTACTTGATTTCACAGCCTGCTTACCAATTTGTGGAGAAGAAGCCTGAAGGCAGAGTTTCCCATCAACTGAGAATGACATCAGCCATCTGGTAGAACCACGGTCCCTTTACTGGCAAAACCAGGGATTTTTCTGTCGATCTTCGTTACCGGAACACTTTGTATTACCCCTCTGCATGTGGCATCTTTTACTTACCCAGCATTTCAAGAGTTCTTTGGGTATTTTTTAAGGTACTTGTTTTTATTTCCGCAAAAGATATATTCTGCCTTGCAGTACAACACTGTTATCCCATATGGAGCCTGGTGACTTGGAAATTTCTCTCTTGTTCTTCATCAGGGTAGTTGCTGTCGTTTTATTTCAAAACAGTGGCATCAAAAAATGTGGGCTTTTTGCATATGCTGCAGAGTTTTTAATGGTATTGATCCATGGCATTTGGCAATGACCTGTAGTCAACTGAGAGCAGACCTGAGTTTGTAGGTGGAGAATACTCCTTCAGCTTATGTCCTTAGGTGACACCAGACTGGCACCAGGGCTTTCTGAAGAGTTGTGACTCATAGCTCCCCCATCATTGTTAGGAAAGGCATTGGCTTGCTTATTCTTTTCTCCAGAGCTTCATACCTATTGCTTACACTTCAAGTTTGCAATAAGTCTGTACATTATTCTGAAATAATTGGCTTTGCTGAGATCAGAGAAGTGCTAATAGATATGCAAGCCAAACCCATATTGTGACATTTTTACTTTTTTGAGTTGGCCATCTGAGAAAAGCAAGGTACCCAATCATATCAGTAAATCTCCCTGCCTTAATTTTTTAATTTATTTTTCTATTTTTTAAAATTTCTTTTTACTTTAGAGGATGCTACCAGGGACTAAATGCAAGAAATTGTCCTCATTGTCCTAATTGCTGTGTGAAAAAGAACAATTTTTTTTTGTGTCTTCTGGTTTATACCTTTTTAAACTTTTAGTAGTAGGCATGTTAAATATGATTGAGGCTTTTTCCATCTTGGCAAATAAATAAAGTTGAAAATCAAAATGCAGAATGACTGGAGTGGATAGCATCTCAGGAAATATTTCTACAGAATTTGACTTCCCACAATAAATTTCTTCAGTTTAATAGTGATTAGGTGTGTCCTGCAGTCTTTCTTTAAACCCTGAGGAACACTCTTGTTTGTGCTACATTTTTGAATAATTTCAGTTGTCTAGGCTGAGGTTTGAAAAGCTTACAAAAATGTTTTCTTGATAGGCTAAGACTTCAGTTCGCCTTAGTCAGCTCAATAAACTTGAAAAATCTCTTTTTGTTTAAGCTGTTTCTTACAACACTGCTCAGTTTCTTATAATCCAAGAGCAATGCTACAGAATATGCAGGAAATAAATAATGAGAAATCCTTCAAGGGCATTTGAATTTGGTACAGAAAAGATATTTTGGCGGTATAGGATGGGTTGCCAAACTGCAGACACCTTTAACATTTCCAAGTTTGAAAGATGAGTATCTACAAATCTGTATCCATCCTGCAGCAGAAATGCAGACTTCCCTTAGGTAATAAAGCAGAAACAATTATTATATTGATTGCCATCATCCTGGATTTAACAACATCTAGCTACCAAAACCCAGTAGCTTCTGCAATGACTTCTACTGATGAAGGTATAATTGCCTCTCCATAATGAATAGTACAGCATTATCTTCATGCAGGAGGTTGCATGGAGGGTAAGACAGCCCTCCTCCCCATGCTGACAGACTGACATTCTTCCTCTAATGCTGGTGGGGCAGATGCCTTTGGTACCGACCAGAAAAACAGCTCTGGTCTGTTGAAGTGAAGGGAGACGACCATCTGATTGATGAGCATCGACTCCGATTTATTGATCAACCAGGCACCTTTTATAACAGTGTTAATTCACTTCATGCATATTGCAAAATCTGAGCTCCTGATAGGCTGCAGAGAAAAATTCAGCTCCTCCTTTCGTTTACAATACCTGAAGTTAGTTTACTGAAACCAAGATCAGATGATATGAAAAGTTCTCAAAACCTTTATATCTGTTCCCAGAACAGCCATCTGTTCCCAGAGCAGCCAAGGACAGAATATTGCCTGTTTTTGAGGAAACGGTCTGAGAATCTTGTTGTTTATATAAAAGGTGGCTGAGAACCTAATTATTTACAGGATCAAGCCTGGGAACTGCTGCTCTACGGCTGCCTTTTATTTTTCCCTTAGCTGAGTACCTTCATGGCCTCTTTCCTCAAGCCATGTTTGAACTAGGCTCTCCACACTGGTCCTGTGAAGGTGCAGGTACTAGTGTGGGTGGTGGTTGAGCTTTTTTTCCCTTTCATTGAGAAGAGACACAAGCACACTCAGGATGGAACTAATCAGAGAATTTATTTTCTCATATTATCTCTGTGCAAAGTGGAGCTACAGCTGAGTGCATGAAGGAGCCTGACAACAGGGTGAGGTGCCCATCAGATGCCAGGGCCATGGTTATGTATATTTGGTCTCCTTAGACAAATCTCTTACTGTGCTGTTGTCCATCTGTGGTGCTCTCAGCCACCGAGAGCCTCCTTGGGCTGGGCCTTCAGGTCATGCTGCCCCCGAGGCTGGAAGTTCCTATTCCAGGTAGTGTTTGCTGTCCTAAGCAAGTCATGCATCTGTTAGTGCCTTGCATTTCCTATGTGACTCTGCACACTAATGCAATTCTTGCTCTTTACCCCCTAAATGGCCATTTCTAAGGTTTGTTTTGCTGCATTAATTGCTAATATCTTTCTGTCCTGTTGAGTGCTGCTCTTATTTTCCCCTGTGAATCATGCTGAAATTATCTCCTTTGGAAGAAATCAGTAGAAGGCCTCCTGCACAGACTTGTCTTGGCAGTGTCAAAAATCTGATGTTTTAATTTCTGTGAAAAAAATTAAATAAAATTAAGAGAAGCTGCCAATAAAGAAAGACAACAAAAATTAAAATTTATTTCCACATGTCTGTAAACTGCTCTGTGAGCATGCAGAGGTTAGCCACGACTGCTGGCAACCTGACCCCAACTTTCCAGAGGGTCATCACTGTGGTTTGTAGTAGGTCATGTGAGAAATTTCTCCCTTAGTCCAGACCTGCAGGACACTTTCCACATCTGTGGTCTCAAGCTGGTGCCAATGTGCTGGTCAGATTGTGGAGAGAGGTAAATCTTGTCAGTGAGTAGCCCTCTATGCACTGAGACATCAAATGAGTCAGTAGAGTGCTAAAAATAACCAATGGTGGTGTCTGAAGATCTTGGAAAGTAGGTCAGCGATGCTCACATGGAAGAATTATGGATGCTGCTGACAAGGATCAAGGGAAATCTTCACAGATACTGAAGTGCAGGGGAGCGTGTGCAGCAGATCACAGTGTTTTATCCAATGATTCTTGTGTGTAGTGGAGGTGAGTCATGTGTGAACTTAACCTTGAGCGTGTTCTGAAGTATTTTGTTAAAAGAGGTCTGGCTTCTTTTCAACAGTGTGGGTTTTTCCTCTCTCCTCTTTTCCTGGAGCAGAAATAGGAAGAAGTACAAACAATCTCTTGGTAGTTCTCAATTATTTAGCACAGAGGAATGCAGAGCAATGAAGAGAAGCAAAATTTTTGTTGAAGTGAACTGTTCAGGTCACAGTCTCTACTACCTCCCTTGTGCTTAATTTTATTTTGTAGTGTGTTGTCTAGATTTGTGTCTTGTGGAACTGGCATGGTCTTTTTGGAGGAAATGTATTAGCAGAGATAAGGCAAAACCAGAAAAACCTTTTAAAGATATCTCACTTGATTAATCTGCCTTCAATCTAAAAGCAAATCAGTTTGGTGTTGTGATGTACAGATAATAATTTCTTGTGTCTATCCTTGGTCTTCTTTATTGCCTGTGACAAGAGAAGCCCAAATAGAGTAAAAATGATTTTGGGATGTTTTACTTGCCACTCATCTAACATGAGTTGATGGCTGTTTGGGTTATTAATCTGTTTGTATAAATAGATGAGAAATTGCATCTCATTGTAGGAAAACTTAAAACCCAACATAAATGTAGTTTTCATTGGTAAAAGACAATCTAAGGAAAAAAAGAAAGAAAATTAAGAAATAAGTAAACATCATGAAAAATATCACAACCAGGTGAAGATAGTTGAATGACATGCAATATAAAGGACATTTTGCATATAACATGTCAATATGAATTAATCTATGAGAAAGCCACAACAGAAGATAAATACAAATACTCAGATTTTTCATATTTTTCTAAAAGAAACATGTTGTAATGAATAATGGAAACTGGTTCTTTAGGATTTGTCCACAAAGGGAGACAACACTTCAGAAACATTCAGTTGTTTACTTAATAACTGAAGCAAGTCAGGTTAAGAATCAGGAAAATTGTTCACATGTAATGAAATATTTAAATAACTTAGGAGCAAAGGGCTCAGTCTTGTATTTATTTAGCTTTAAAATATATATAATGCCTTTGAGATCATCACCTTAAATAAAACCACTGAGGAGAACCCAAAATGAAAAGAAAAGCAGCATAAGCTCATAAAAGTAGAGTAAATTAACAGAAGAAAAAAGCACACAAGCTTGTCAAATTGAGAAGGAAGAAAATCAACTTATAATCAATATGAATGAGCTAATGGAAAAAGCAGAATTAGTGCTTATAAAAAAAGATTTACTAAAGAGCTTACTGCAATAATGTGATATATCTGAACCCTCTGGATCATTGGTGGACACAGAAAAAATATTTAATATAAATTAATGCAGTTCAAGAGAAATTATGTCCAAGTAAAACTGCTTCCGGAAACATGTGAGATAGAAAGGAAAAAGTAATGTACAAATCCTGTTTAGATGCAGTTGATATATATATATATATGCATATTTAAAATGAAAGTACCTATGTACTCATAATCATATGCTCTTTTAGGGAGCATATAAAGTACCAGTGAAAATCTGTCTTTATTTTGCTTATTTTTGTGATTGTTCTAAGCCAGCCATTGAGATGATTGAGTTTCACCTGTGAAGTGAATATGTGTTTGATCTTTGAACCAAGATGGATGAATAAGCATTTGTACATACTTGTGTGTGTCAGTTTTAATCAAACATCCCTGAGTTGCTTGAAGTGTTCTTTTCTTTTTTTTCATCAGTTCCTCAGTATGCAGAGGAATGTCAATGATTTTAAATCTATTTAATCACTTTATTAATAGAAACTGTGACAGTGAAATCAAACTTACAGGATGGAGCTTGGGTTTGTGCACCTAGTATGTAGTGTGAGTTGTGTAAGGTGGTTAATTGTGGCTGCAGAATACACAATTTCATTTGACTTTATTTAGAGATGACATCTCTATCTGAGGAGAATAGCAAGTTTGAGATGAGAATTACATTCAAGGTCCATGTTATATTCTGTAAGTATCACTACAGGTTTAAATTAGCATGTTGTCTCTTTTCTAGTATTTAGCTCAGGTTTTTTTACCACCTTGGAGTCCTTATCCATTATTTTAAGAAAAGCAGAAATCAGCTCTGTCTGATCACTCAGCCCTAAAGAAGCTTAAGGCAGGTAAAGAATAGTATGTCTTTCAACCTTTTGTGGTTTATTTTTTGCAGGGGGGGGGGGGGGTTTGTGTGTTTGTTTTGTCAAATTTCATGGATCCCAATCTAGAAATTTCAAAGAAGCTGAGCATTTCACATGGCCCTAAACTGTGACGATAAATCAGTGCAAGGAGTAGCATGTCAACCACCAAGTTCATAATTGCCAGAGATTTGAATGTATTTTGTGTTGGAAGTGACAGCTTAAAAGCTCTCTGTGTGACAAAGAGTCATTTCCTATGTGAAGTGATAATCAAATTCTAGTCCCAGATCATGGAGAAACCATCTCCAAAACAGGATTAAAATAAAACTTTTTTTTTGTCAGAGACTAAATCCATGGCACTAAATTCAACACATAAAGTTTATCCTTGTAAAAGGAACAGTAACAACAATGAAAGCAATCTGTAGTAAGAAATTAATCACTGAAGGGTTTTCCTCAAGCTTTGTGACAGACTAACTGCCTAAAATTTCCACTGTTTTATGGAACCCTAATGATTGAAAAGTGGTTATAGGGGATTTAGTGAGATTCAGGATGACAACAAATTTTTTTGGAGGCTTCAAATGTTCAGTGAAAAACAGCATGTAAAGATTTATTTGTTGTTAAAAAGTGCTTTCAGCTGGAGTTGTCTACTTTGAGCAGCCTTCCTACAACCCCTAAGCCATATTGGTGAGATAATGCTGAAGTTCTTACAGAAGTGGGAACATGTTTTAATAATAAAAATGTGATTTTATTGCTGAAAATATTTTTAAAGATAATCCATTACATTAATCAAAATAACTTAGTTATTTGGTATAGAAAAAGGTTGGAATCTATTTTCCAGTGCTTGAGGCTAGACTAGATTAAATTTATTCAAAACAAAAATAATTTATTTGTGTATATGAAAATGAATTTTAAAATTTTCAATCAACTAACTTTGAGTGGTGAATGTGGAAAGCGGAGTCAGACAAGAAGTAACTCTAATGGGTGCTATGAGCAGAGTTGAGGACAAGAAGTGGTGCCTGAACAGCTGCATTCATTTTGTTACCCGGAAATATTTTTATGTAATTTTAATTAACATGACCAGGGTATGGAGACCTGTAGCAAATATTAATGACCTTGGGAGCATGAGGGCCAGCACCTCATGGTCGTGGTGGCAAGGCTTAGCGGGGTGTCTGGGCAGGGGGCGATCCCAAGGGTGAGGTGAGGGATGCCTGGGCAGGCAGAGCTCTGGGCTGGGCAAGGGACTTTCCACAGCACAGGCACAGTCTTAGGCAAGGACCAAGGCATAGGATGAAAGTCCATACTGAGATTTCTTACAATCTCTCACAATTTAGTTATTTCCGCTCAGTCTGATCCCAGACTACAGGTGCCTTGTACCAGGGATTGCCTAAGGGAAGAGGTGGCAGGGTCTGTTGGTGGCCCAAGGGGCCCCCCCTTCCATGGGGATGTCTGAGTGTGGGGTTGAAGCCATTAGCAGAATAAATGGACTCCACAACCTGTTGTGGTTCTGAAGTGGCTGTGTATTGTCAGCACCTGGCACAAGTGAGATAGCTCTCGTGAAAACTTGTGCCCTGAGCCCTGGTCTGACCCACATCTTTATTCACAAAGGTGTTCCATTTTGCATTCTATTGCCCAATCTTTCCGTGCATATTCAACCCCTGGCCCCACCCCTGGCCTTCTCACTTCCCATAGTAATTATATCCATGCCCTTCTGAGCATGCCTTGTTCACAGTGGTGGTCTCATGGGGGGGTCTCTCGGTGGTCTCTGAGGCTCAAGATCGTGGTCTTCTTCTGATTGAACTTCTGAACTTTTCTCCTTTGCGCGTGCGCTTTGGTCCCTTGGTGCTTATCTGAGTACGTCTGTTGGTCTTGATGAGCTTGGAGACAGAGGAGCCCCTTTATCTGCATCTTGATCAGGGTCTTCTCCTGATATTGTTCTTTATGCAAGAAGCTTCAGAAATTTGCATTTTCCTATGCCCTTTTTACCACGGCAGAGGTTTCTTAAGTGAAAGGTTCAAGGTTCAAATTCAACACGTAATTCTACAAGCTAAAATTTAAATGCTTATTTCATATTGCTAACTCAAGTGGACTCCAAAAATCTCTATTTCAGGGTCATCCAGAAACAAAAAAAGTGAAGGATTCATAAGCGGTGTGGTATGAACACCTTCATTAGCAGGTCAGGATCCCAATCCAGCCATAATGTTTTGTCAGGGACACCTCAGTTATGACAACACAGGTCAGCCAAAAAGCAAGGCCAGTCTGAAGCCATGAGGAGATATAATGGGAAGATAACAAAACTGGAGATAAGGCACCCCTTTAAAGAGAAGGTGCAGTGAGGAAATAATATTGATTGGCAGAGGTGAGATACAGAGAAGAGAGAGAGAATCACAATTGCCATTCCTGAAGGGGACATATATCCAAAAATAACTTTTGAAGAGCCCTGAAGAGGTGGTGAGGATTTAATAACTGTGCACCTTGTCCTCCTACACAGCAACTAATCATGGCCAGATACCTTGAAGACATGTGAGCCTGGTGCTCAAATGCCAAACTTGGGCCTGTGCATCTTAGTCCTTGTAGGTACAACAGTGTCAGTGGGTGAAATCTGTTCTGCTTTGAAATAGACTTGCCCCCTGCCTCCTCCAGTCTGGAATTGAGATTTATTACATTGATACCCTTGTGTTGCAGCATTACTCATGTTCCTCCAGCTGTGTGAATGGAAAAGGTGATGTTTGCAGAGCTTTCAGACACAATGGGTACTCCCTCTTTCTGCTGGGATTTGACTCCAGCCAGTAGCTGAGCCCCACACATCCACTTGCTCACTTCCCCCATTGTGGGATAAGAATCAGAAGACTGAGAAAAACAATGGGCCAGAATAAAGAGAGTTTAATAGTTAAAACAAAAGCCATGCACACAAGCAAAGTAAAACAAGGAATTAATTCACCACTTCCCATGGACAGGTGGATGTTCAGCCACCTCCAGGAAAGCAGGGCTACTCTATCCCAAGCAAGACCAGGGCAGTTTGAAAGCATAACCACTGCAGATTTAGAAAAATCTGCAATTAGTTTTCATTCTGGCATGGCTAGGCCGTAAAAGCAGTGAGCGAACAGCAGAAATTCCCACCTGTTTTAGCCACCCAAGATACATTACCTGTCTTCAATGGTAGCAGAAGTGATAATTGAGAGGTTTGTCTTCAAAATGTTTTGGACAATGATAACAAAATTAACATTAGAAGCTAGTTCCAAGGTAGGTTTTTGGGGCTTTTTATTCCCAAGAAAATACATCAAAAACATCAATCCATCTGAGCTGGAAAATTATGCATAAAAGTAAGAAAACAAGCTGATACGTTCTAGCAAACAGGAAGTTAAACAGCCTTACCTGAGTCTTGATCCTGCTTTGGAAACTGTGTGCATTCTCCCATTCAGGTAGCCCTAGGAAGTAAGCATCTTATCCATGGAGATACAAAGGAGTGTCTTTAACTGAGCTCTTCATAGAATCTTCTGTGAAACAGCCAGTTTTTAATCAAACTTGCTTAAGAAGGAATATTTCTGACAAAACTCGGAGAGCTTTGAGCCTCATCTAAGCTCGGCAAATTTCAGGAACTGATTGCACTGTCCTAAGTCAATGGAATTTAAACAAACCCTGAATGTTGCTCAGGTGCCATCCAACAGCCCCATGCTCTGAACAAAGAAATATTTATCCCACTAGAGTAGTAAGTGCTGTATTTCTGTAAAGCAAGGAAAATGGGGACAAAAACCTTTGTGACATAGATCTTCACCCTTTGTGATGGTGGGATTCAGATTCTATATGGAGCATATTCCATAACCTCAGCAACTGCCACACAGATTATATAAATATTCTTCAATTAATGAAAGGAGTACTGCAAAAAAGGACACAAAAAACCCCTAAATACTAAAAATACTAAACCCAAAAACATGTACTTGTGTAGAAGGAAAATTTTGCCACACCCTTAGAGGAAAACGACTGAGAATCTCTAATTCTGCTTTTGTGCAGAATTTCCTTATCTTCTTGGCATAATTTACAGCTAGATGCAAGGGCAAAATCTGATGATGAAGTAAGTTAATTATCTTTAAATTGTAGTGTGCAGTGTCATGATGTTATGGTAGGAGTGTGATGCAGGGCTGTGTCTTATTTCTGTTTGTCATCACATTAAATTGGCTGAGTTAAGAATTGCAGTAAGGGCATTAGCATTCACAACCATTACTGCCTTGAACACTGTCCAGCCTTTTCACTTCCCTCTTCCTCTCCCCACTCGTTCAGTAATTCTGCTTTGTGCCTTTTTTGAATGCAAAATAGATTCTATCAGATTTCCTCTCCTCTCCTGACTGCCTTTGCTGGGAACTGCTGTAGAGAGGAAAATTCCCTTTAAGTTCTCCACCTTCTTTCAGATTTGTCATCATGAGTGACCAGTTGTTTTTTGCTCCTTTGAGTTTTGTTCATTTTGTTTGAGCACTTCAATTTTCACTTATTATATGCATGTGTTGGAGAATCTGGGCACTCAGTCTTAAAAATGAATAATTTTACTTCCACGAATGCATATACTAATAGGGATGAGAAAAGTCAGGGGTTTCAACACATCTAGATTGGACTAACAAAAAAAAAATTGTGTTAGGATGAAACATGTTACTTAAAAATTTCCCTTCTGAATATTAATATTTTTATAATATATGTGTCAAACTTGTTTTCCATTTCAAGCATGGCTTTTATCCTCATTTTCCAGTGGCAGTGAACTAGAATGGATAGAAATTCCACACTGAGGTTGGTAGAGGTCTGAATTGGGCTTAGTGGAAGCTGAGTGAGCCCTGAGTTGCACAGAGACTTGTGGAAGGAACCTTCTGGTTTCATCCAGCGCTACCTCCTGCCAATGGCATGAGGAGCTGGGTCAGCTTGTCATGGTCTTGTCTTGTTGAGCCCTAAGCTCAAAGACATTGACTTTGCAGCTTCTCTCAATAACTTTGCCAACAGGTGACCACATCTGATGGAGAAAAGTGTTTGTTAAGATCCAACTGGAATTTCTCTTGTTACAACTTGTGTCTGTTGCCTGTAGCAATGCTCTGCCTCTTGTGCTTTTGCCGTGTATGTCCAAGCAGGTTTCTCTGCCTGCTCTGCAAACTACCATCAGTTTGTTGAAGACAGCCATAAGATCTCCCCTGAGATCCTTGTTTTCCTCCTCTTATGGCTGAACAAGCCCAGGGTCTCACTTCTTACACTTGTGTGAGCCAGCACACCAGTGGCCCCATGTTCCTGGTCTTCTGGTCTCATTCCAGTTTGACAATGTCTGTCCTCTACTGGAGATTTCAAAACCGGACATGGTACTCCACTTGTGGTCTAATGAGTGCCAATTAGAAGAGAAGGAGGATAAAATTATTTAAGTTGCTGGGTCAAGTCTTGCTAATGCAGCTTGGTACCTGGTTATTGATCTCAATTTCAAGGGCTCACAGCTAAACCACAATGGCCAAATGTGCCAGGGAAGACAAAAAGATGGTCAGGGTGACTAAAATCTGTCAGTGCCACTGGAGACTGACACTTGTGTCCCATCCTACATAGACTTCAAATGTTGCCCTGGGTAAATCTGATGAAGATTCACCATCAGTCCAGACCCACCTCTAGCTACCAAATAAAGGTATAATTTCTAGGTGTTAGAAATAGGTGGATTGAATTACTCCCTCAAAATGTTTTTGTCTGTGTGCAGACACCAGGGGAAAGACTTACACACTGAGCTGAAATTTTGTTTTTAGGCAGCTAGATTCAGATGAGCTGACAGTTCAGATGGGATCACACCATCAGATGATACTCTTGCACCCTTGGAGTAGAAAACAAATGTTTACACTGTTTCACTTCAATGTAGAAATTTCTTCCTCAGCGTCAAGCCTCAAGGTTGTATCTTCAGACTGACTGGTTGCAAATCATGGTTGTGTCTTGCCTGTGTTAGGGCATGGTAGAGTTTTTCTCATTCACTGTTGTGGTTTCCTGTGCTTTCGACAGACTTTTAGAAGGCTCTGCAGTTACTCTTCAGGGGTTTTCCAGCTGAATCTATGTAAAGCATGGCTTGCCACTGTACCGAAGAATGCTCAGTTTTGAATGAGATTTTGCAACTATTAAATACTGGTAATGGGAGTGTGCCCAGGATGCTGGAGGCTCTAAAGAGATGCTATCCAACATCCACCTAACCTGCTTTTGGATGTATGGTTTGAAAACCATTGGTGAAAGAAAAGCTTGGTGAAAAGCACAACTTCTTAAGCAAGGCTAGATGGCAGGGTTGAAGGAGAAGGAATTTCATCTTCTGAAGTATTTCAGCATTGCTTTTTCCTGAAAGCAAATCCAGGAGACTCTGAGTATAGATGAAATTGAAAAATCAGAGCTATGACAGTCTTACATCATGCACATGATCTGTAAAGTCAAAACAGTCTTAAGCTTGAAGTGATGCATCAGACTATGGAGAAAGAAAAGGACTCTTTCCACAGGTATCTCTTCAGTGTTTTGCCTATAAAGGTCTCCACTATTACCCTGGCCTCCAAAATCTCAGATTTCCAGCGGTTGACATTATTACTGTAAAACTACTCCTCTTTTCATGAAGTGCTGAGAATTAGCAGATCAGGAATTGCTCTGGAAGCACCAGCAAATGAGACTCTAACCATTACCACCTGTGAGAGAGCAAGTGTACTTGGTTCTACTAACAGCTATTATGAAATTTGGGAAAGAAGGGAAAGGATTACAGATGGTTAACAACTTTGTAGAGGGTGTTGATGTGGATGAGTTTCTTCCTAAACTTTGTGGGGAAGGGGGACTACTGTCGCAAATCACTCTGAGGCTGCAGGGTGCTGGCAGTCCTCACCAGTGTCCTGCTGCTGGGGAAGGACTTTGCTGTTGTGCAAACACCATGAGGGGCTGGCACCAGCCCTGACCCCTCTGATTTCCACCAGAGCACAGCTTTTCTTTCTGAGAACCTGGGAATGGCATCACACCAGCCAGCACAGAGAGTTTTAAGCCTTACTACACCCAAGCCTGATTGCTTTCTAGCTCTCTTGAAATCACATTTAGCAGAAGTAAAGATGAAAGCAAATGTAAATGAGAATTTGTTTACATAGCACAAATGTTGGTGATGCAATTACAATGAATTTAGAGACAGAACTAAGAAGAAAACTCTTCTTTTATCCACCCATGCTTTAATGAACTTAAAGAGGAATTTTCTATGCAGGGAAAAAAGTGTTTAACCAAATTTGTTGCCTGGGATCCTTTCTGGATATAATGTTCGTACCTAATTTATTCTCTGAGGCTTCATTTAAATGTAGTTTAATCAAAATGCTGATTTCAATCTTTTCCCAAGGATTTGCCTCCCATCTGCCATCTCACTTTCAGAAACTCTTAGTTTCACGTGGCCATGCCCAAAACCCATATCTTCTTCCTTGATGATAAACAGTTTCTGCTAGCAGACTTTCTCCACCATAAAGAAACCCCAAATTTACTCTAAGCAAAATACTCTTGTTGGCTTGGTACAGTTGTATTCACAGCTCAAGGTAAAAAACTTTTTTCATATGCTGAAAATCACATTTGCATCAATGCTAAGGTTTGCCTCCAACTCTGCAAGGCTATTTCAAATAAACTGGTATAGGCAGTTGTGTGTACATGCAGCACACTTAGTGCTTGTTTTTGGCTGGTGTGGCTGCCAGCCATGTGGTGTGGCAATGCATTATTGCCCTGCCCTTGGGAGACCTGTCATGTGATTGAATAAATATTCAGATGTGAGTTTTTACTAAGATTTAAGATCTAATTTTTACTTAGATTTAAGTACAACATTCTAGCAAACATGATGTCTCCCAGAGACCATCAGAAAGAACTGAATATGGAGAGTGACTTAGTTGTTTTGGGGTTACAAGTTTTTTTGTGTGTGATTTGTTTTTTTTTATTCTTTCTTCTTTTTTTTTTCCTGATTACACAATTTTCATGGAAATAAACTCATTGTTAGTTTAGCATCAATCTGTTCCTGGTACTTAGTGTTTATTCGCTTCAGAAGCTCAGTCATAATATTTTATTTGCAGATTTAATTATCTCCATAGCAACTAATTTTGATTTATTAATAATAATAGTAGTAGTAATTGAAACAGAGAGATTGGTACATAGTATGCTTCTCCTAACATGCTGAAAAAATAATTTCCAAATAAAACATCTTTCAAATTATTTTTAAGGAACAATGGGTGAACTTAAGGCAGCTATTGTATAGGGAGATGGGAGCTTTTCTAGACTCTTCCTCTACAACAAAATGTATTTAGATATTTGTGCAAAATTTGTGTTATGCAGCAACTGATCTGAAACTCACTGAAAATTTTGATTTTGGTGGTCTTTGGATCAAGCCCTTGTTTAAGTAAATTCTGAACTCATTGTCAAGCAATCTTTCAGATTTTGCATCTTTCATGTGAGAACAATTAAATTAAAAATAAACTAATTAGAATTTAATCTGCTGTTGCAGTGAGGATCAGGAAATTAAGGATTAAGATTAAGGATTGTGTTTGACTGTGGAATTTATTCAGTAGTTCTAAATTCACAGAGGAACATATTTCTTTCCCACATTGAATAATCAGGCTTTACTAACTTAAAGAACTTACTCCTAGAGCCACAAATCCAGGCTCATACATTTTTTTTAGAGAGGAAGAAGGCAGAGCAAACCAGGATTGGATTTTTACATGTAAATCCCAGGGATTACAGGAGCCCTTCCTGCCTCTGTGCTTTACACCACTCTCCCAAGTAAGCCTTCAGAGTGGGGCAGAAAGCCTGGAAAACATTTCAACAGTCACCTTGAAATGTTTTTTCCTGCTTATGTCTTGGTTGTGGGTTAGAACAAAAGTCTTCTGAGGCCCCTGGATAGGAAAGCATGAAGTTCCTGAGAACACAGACACGCCAGAAAGGGTATGATGAATCTGCCCCAGAAGGCTGCTGCTCTGATGCAGACCCTTCTCCCGTGGGGTACTGAGCAGGTTTTCTCAGCAGCAATAGGGCAAAGCATGTGGGACTGCTGCTGTGTGGAAGGCTTGCTCTGCCTCACCTTGAGGAGTCACCACTGTGGCTTCTGGCAGAGCCGTGCTAGCACTGAGATCTCTGACACTGGTATGGGGAAAAAGATTTCAAACAAACACAAACACCAAAACCAAACCAAACACCCCAAGGTGAATTGGTGATATTTGTTGTAGCAGTGGATACCCATGCAAGTGACTCTGAGCAATAAGATCCTACAATAAATATTTACTCCATATAGAAATATATATCTATATCCTATCCTCGTCTCATAGCTTGCCCCAGGAAGTCCCATAGATCTTTTGTGTTATGGCAAGATCAAAGACTCAACCGAGGGACAGAACGTGGCTTCTTTTCCAGGCTGCTGTTTTAACACACAGGAGAGGGAATCTGTCCAGAGATTAGGTAGCCAGCCTTGAACTTGGAAAATTAGATTCAGTTTTCACTTCTGCAGCTGATTACTTATAAGACCTGAGGGAAATAATTTTGTGTCAGATTCTTCAAGGTATGATGTCCATTTGTTTTCCATGGAAATTGGTTAAGGTTAGATGCTAAGTACCTTGACGTTCTCTGTGGGGCCTTTGAATTTGTACCTGAGAAATGGAGATGGGATGATTCATATACTTGATAAATGTACTAACAATTGTGAAATTCTTATACCTAATAGATACAGAAGTCATAAATTTACTGCAGGTAGAGCTAAATAATTCCAGATGCTAATTTGACCTTTCCATCTTGTTTGAAAGGATAATTTTGGCTGTAAAGATGAACTTCTTGTAATTTTCAGATCAGTGGTAAATTTTATTATTGACTTCTGTGAATCCACCAACTCTTTAAGGATTTTATTCTTATTTATATTTCTTTTCCCATGATAATTGAAATAATACCTTTATCACTAGGCCTGTAAATGAGCCATACAAAAGAAACATTCAGCATCAGCCATGGCAATTAAGAATTTGTCTAGATGGAAAAATACTGTACCTTGCAGATGGCACACAAGAAGCCAAGGCTACATTTTCACTAGAGCTTGAGAGATTTATATTCAATCATCCTCTCAGGACTAGACACAGACTAACCAGGATAAAGTGATATTCTTGTTCTTAATACACTTCTCAGAAGGGCTTTAGTTGCTTTAGTTCTTTGAGCAAGTTCATTCAGGGTCTCTGTGTGGCCTGATATTGTGCCACAAAGAGTATCCTGGGACAATGGACAGAGTTCTGAGGTGAAAATAAGGATTGCACATGGCCACAAGCTAATCTTGGAGCTTAACTGATGGAGAGCTTCTGCCTCTGAAACACCTCAGAATGTGTTGGCTGCTCTATTCATTTGACCTCTGCTTTTTGCCACCTTTTCCTTCCATGGTTGTCTTCTTTTACCTGTCAGATGTTAATTTTTTGGCACAAACCTGCATTGTTTCTTTTCATTTCATGGTGCACAAATTCTTCAGGGAACATCATTAGTATGAAAATTTACAACAGTGTGCAGAACACTTCTTATTCTTTACTTGCTGCTGGAGAATCAGTAGAAGAAAAGTGGTATAAGATTTTTTTTCCCCTGTATATTTTGGGGGTTTTTTTCTACTGAATATTTAAAAAAAAAAAAAAAAAGGTTGATTCATGCCTCTTCCACCCAAAATGCATTGACTTAAATTAATGCACTTGTCAGAATAGAATTAAATTCCTGGTCACAATGAACCAAGAGGATCCTCAACTTCATCTTCCATGAATTTTAAGAAAGGAATATTTATTTTTCTTGTGTACCTTCAGTCTAGGAAAGAACTGAAAATGTTCCTTTGCATTGTGCTGAATCAATCTCAGGAAATAAATAGTGGTGTCAAACTGCCTTTTAGAGGACCTTTGGTACTTTATCTCACCTTACAGACGTGAGCAGTTTTTGGGCAAGTGACAGATTGATACAGACTGGTCAGCACAGGATCCAGGGACCCAAAAGAATAACACAGTCCAATGGTAGCAAATAAAACAGGTCAGTTCTCAGAGCTCATTTTTGTAAGAATTTTCATCATCAAGCAAATAGAATCTGCTAATAGCAGATAGGCAGTTGTTCTAATGAAGAAATCCTGATTTAACCATTTTGCTGCTATTAACTTTAATGCTCTTTGTGTTCAGAGTTGATCAGACTCTGACTTACAAGGGGTGACAGGGACACTCAGTTACACTTTTTGTCTGCAAGACTGAGGAGAGAGAGAAATGAGCAGACCACAGGACTGATCTTATCATGATGTGATAAAAATCTGTACAAAAAAGAAAAATGCATCTGTGCAGACTTTACCAGACTGCCTTAACATTGTACACATTCAGTATTCAGAATTATTCTGTGAATAATTTATGCAAACATATTCCAGTGGTACAACCGTTTCAGTGGGTATTTGCTGTTTTGGGACTTGTGGTTGGTCAGCTATTTCCATGTGACAATTACCACTTTCTGCATGCCTGATTCTTACATGTGGCTCTTTAGGGTGAATATATTTAACTATTTGCTTTCCCTATATGCAAATAAATTTTGCTTTCAAGAGTGTACAGGAAAAAAAAAAGAGAGAGAACTAAAACCAAACAGAGATAAGGGGCTGCAAATATTTGAAGGGGAACATGAGTACCAATGAAATGAAACTCTACAGAAATTTTCAGTGTTATGATGCTCCAGTTGTAAAAACTGCATTTCCAAGGGTTTAGCAATCTGCCCCTAAAAGCAACACCCCAGGTCAATTTAGGGAGCCCTTGAAGGTGTGCCTGGAGCCTCAGGCAGCTCTGATTCATAAACTCATAGGAGAGCTGGGGTGGAAGGGTGGAATTTAAGCATCATTTCATCCAACCCTCTGCAATGAGCAGGAACATCTTCATCTAGTCCAGGTTGCTCAGAGCCCCCTCCAGTCTGACCTTGCATGTTTCCAGAGAGCAGCCCAGCAAGACTGGGTCTCTTGCCCTCGCCAGCCCAAGAAGCAGAAGGCCATGGTGTGAAGTCCAAACTCTGGATCTCTGCACTGCATAACAGAGCCCACCTGGCTGCAGGGATGAAAATAATGATGGTGATTTACTGTGATTTATGGAAACTTGTGAAAAATATATTGATTTTTCCTGCTTCTTTCCTCCCCATATATTATTCTATCCTTGTGCTTGTTTAGATATATCCATCCTGGGGAGGAAAAAACCTTGGAAAAAACCTCCAAAATACCAGCACATCACATGGGCATAACTTCTCATTCCTGTGCTCTATCATGTCCAGTTGCCATCCTCACATCTTGGAGACTTCTGTGGTGCAATTCTCTGCCTTGCAGCACGCAGACAACAAAGCTCCCGGTGCAACGTGCAGGAAAGGGACATTAATAAAGCCAGGGAAATTCCTGTGCAGGCTGCTCAGGAAAGGGACATTAATAAAGCCAGGGGAATTTCAGTTTTCTCTGGATGTGAATTTCGCTGTGTTCCCTGCTGCTGAGCGAATGATAATGAGGCAATCGATCGTAACCAGGTGCGGGAGGAGCTGCTCTGGGCACGGCAAAGCTTCGCACTCCAGCGCTGTGCTCGGCGTCTGAATCTTGCTATCAGTCAGGAGGAGTGACAGAATAATAATTCTCATCTCGTGTTAAGGTAGAAACTTGTTAAATTCAGAACCTTCTGGAATTAATGCCTTTTTTTTTTTTCCATAGGTTCTTTGTGTTTACCAAGCTTCATTTCAGGAATTCCTTGAGCAAGAAAATGCACCATTAAGAATTATTTGTGTAATGAATTATTTATTCATTATCTGAAGCTTTATGGCATTTATAAACCCTTAAATACTTAGAAATTTTGTAGATTTCTAATTTTTTTAATAATCTATATTTTAAATTAATTTTTAAAAATGGATTGTGTCCACCTTTATTTCCAACCAGGTGCTGTGGTCTTTACCACCTTGCTTTGGAAAGCTAGAGCAGAAAATCCACACATGCATGTGTGCACAGCTCTTTATAATCCTAGTTTATTTAACCCATGAACAAAAAGCTAACACCTGATGGATAGTTTCAGCAGAGCAGCATTCTTTTTCCACAGAAAGGGAGAGGACCTGCTGTGGATAAGTATTGACTAGGCACAATGTTGAGGTGAGGGGATGGCACAGTGGAAGGCACCTCCTCTCACCCTCCTCTTCCTGCAATCATCATCTTGCAGAGGTTTTTTTTTCTATTCCTCCTTTTTCATATTCTTTCATTTTTTCTCTATATATTAGATGTTTTATCTCTGTTCAAGATAAGTTCTTTGTTCCCTTTTTTTACAGCTTCTTTGTTGCACCCTGAAGCAAACCCTGCTCAGATCTCAGGCTGCAATCCTTCACTGACCATCCTTGACAATTCCTATTTGTGCTTTTCCCTCTGAAGTCATCCTCTGCCTGCAGTTTCAAGGCCTTTGCTGTCACTCTATGAGCATATTCTCAGGGACCCCCTGTGACATGCTGCTTAAGAACACCTAAAAAGAAAAGCCACAATGCCTCATATTCATTTGTGTCTCAATCCAGGAAACTTCTGCTCAGCTTTAAATATATGCTGAAACAACTTTTCCAGTATTTGATTAATATATTTTAAGTTGTCACTGGAATGACATCTTTTCCTCTTCCTCTTTGAAAGGATTTTATCTGATCTTTTCACTCTTCTTTGTGCCTAGAAACTTCCATAGGAAGCTCTGCTGAGAAACATATGTACACATGACTCGAAACCATCTGCATCTCTGTCACCTGAAAGACTTTGCACAGAAAGCTAATGCATAATTTATCATAGGCTTTTTTTTTTTTTTCACATTTGGAAGTGCTTTTTTACCTTGGTTTTATAAAGGGGAAGATGCTTTTCCTGGACCAAAACGCTTAAAATCTTAGTGCCACAGATAGCAATTTACATTCTTGGGTTGGACAGCATCTGTTCTGTACCTGGCACAGTGATGTCCCTCTGTAGCTCCAGCAGTGCAACCCCAAGCCTGCAGATTTCATCTACTTTTATTGGATGCAGTCTTCAGAAATCTGGTCTGCCTGATACACGTAACTAGTGACATGAATGGGAATATAAATCATCTTAATAACTATTTTCAAGGCATTTGTAAGGCAGTTTAAATGCAGCCCATTGCTGTATCACTGGGGCTCCACACAGCATGCAGCCAGGTGAGGAAGCCGGTCCCTGGGTGAAGGATGCTGTCCTGCATGGATAGCATCACTGCCCTTGCAGTGACATCCTGTAAGCTGTGTGGAGCAAATACTGTGGGCAAAATGTACCTGGCAGACAAAAAACTGCTTGCAGACAGAAGGATGCAGAAGTAATTTAGGCTTGACAAGCCTGCTGTCTAAAGAGAGGGTCTCCAGACTTGGTTCTCATTCTGTTTCACTCATGCCAACATTGGGAATTGATGCTAGTTCTGGTGATAAGGTTTTAAGACTTTATGTTAATTACCGAAGAATACAAGTGTCTTTGAAAATGGATATTCAGGTATTATGATCTCTGAATAAGTACATTTGTTTTTCTCTTTGAGTACCATATCAAGGTTGTTGACTGTGACTGCTCGGATTCAAAAGAGAAAAGTTTAGTAGATATAAAAATAGTTTTATATTCCTTATTTAGGGTTTGTTGAAAAGCAGCTGCTGAGGGTACCAGACCACAGTGGGTGAATCTGAGATATAGCGTTACTGTAGAGTTTTGACTTCTGCTTCAGCTATAAACCTGAAACACAGTAAATGAAACTCCCACCTGTTTGTGCCACATGCTGAATAGTAACTTGACACAATATCATGTTTCTGAATCTGAGCTTGTTCTTTTGGGAACTGCTTACATCAGTGTGGAAATAGGTGTGAGGATGCCACTGCATGCACATTACTTAGTTTTATGTAAGATCTTCTTTTAGGTACTTGTTTGAGCCAATGGCTGCAGTGCCTTTGCCTTTTGACAGTGGTATTTCTGCTTTATTGCTGCCTTACTATACATCACATGGAGGATTTTTATAAAATATGACTAAACACAAATTGTACCATTACATATTTGAAAGTTATTCTGCCACTATGCTAAATATGAAAAAGCAAATGTTTCCCTCTTAAGTTCTCTTTCTCCTTGTTATATCTTTGGACCTTTCTAGTAAACTGTAGCATAGTAGTTTAAGCTTCACTGGACTATTAAATATTGTTCTAAATCACTCTATCTCCTCCTACTTGGTCTTAAGCAAGTTTTTATATCATTGTCAAGGTTCTTGGCTGTCATGTGTGCTGTGGAACATGCTAATAACCACTGAAATATCACTCCTTATTACCTTATTCTACTTACAGTTTTCATGACAGTACAAAAATGATACTCTTAAGCTCTTGCATGCATATCAAAGTGCTCTGCTCCCTGTCTTTACTTTGTCATTTCTGTTATTCTTCCATTACAAACAAATTCTCCTGTTTACTGTTCTGTCAGGAAGACTATTTCTGTTTTGGCTGTAGAACACACAGTGTGTTACTTGATTTTCATGAAACAACCAGCAGGTTTGAGGGGGTACTAGGAGTCTCTTTTATTGATGCTTACATTGTTTATTAATTCCACGTAAGATAGAGGCATTCTGTGATGGAGCCATAGCAAAAAGTGTAAAAGGGGCATGAAACAACTCTTCACCTGGCAGCAAATGCTGCGCTCAGTCCCTCAAGCCCCAAACACAGATGTCATTGATATATAGGTGTGGTAGTGTGTTGCTAAGTTTCTTGTGTTATTCCCCCAATTTATGTATTGTTTTCCCCTATTATGTGTAAAATGGTTTCGTTCCCCCAGTTCTTCCCGCCACTGCTAGCCTGTCAGCTAAGTTGCTATAGCAACTGCTATTCATAGTTGCCGATATGTAATTGCTTCTCCCCTTGGTTTCCCTTATAAGTGAAAGTTGTTTCCTCCCTGTCCAGTCAATCACTCCCTTCCTCCTCCCAGGTTTCGAGAACCTTCTCCTCTCTAGAGATGGTGGTTGGCTGGGGCCCCAGGACACCTCCTTTACCTTTTGATTATTGGTCTCCATGGAGTGTCAGTTCTGTGAAGTTCATCCCCTCACCTTTCCTGATTGGCTCTGTCTGTACCCACCCCCTTGCTTTATAATCCTGTTTGCACCCCCTATGAAAAAAAACTTTTTCCCGGATGGTTTCCCGGTGTTTGGATGCGGCATCACCGTCAATAAACCGATGTTTAACCCCCGGGAAATGGTCAGCTCCGTTCCTCTCATATACCAGCGAGGTACGCCAGTCCGCAGCCAGCACAGCCCGAGGCCATCAGGCTCCGAAGGGTGCTGGCCAGGAATTGCAGAGGGGCGTCGGCCTTTCGCCCTCAGCTAGTCGGACTCTAAACTTCAGGCCACATACGAACCCCTCCGCAGATGGCGCCCACGCGGGGGCTTTACCGTACCCCGCGGACTGGACTTTAAATCTACTAGCCGTCAGACTTCCTCCGGTGTCAGTGGACTAATCCGCCTGAACTTTTCGTTTGCAACGCTCTTTGATTAGGTGAACCCCGGACTCGGTTCCTCCCCTGCCCTTTTAATTTTCCCTGGGAGCTCTACGAGGGGGACTGCCGTCTGCCGCCTTTCGCGCTCGCGGTGCCCCGGCACGGTGACGCCAGGCCCAGCAGCGGGGCTCTCGGCGCGGCGTTGACTGGTTGTGGCGGGCTCTTTCAGCGCAGGGCGGCTTTTCCGCGCGGTTTGCCGTGGTGGGGTCGCTACACCCCCCACGATCATGGGTGTGGGTCAGAGCAAAACCCAAAAAGGAGTTTTTTTTGTAGTTAAGGGTTTGTTACTTGGAAGAGGTTTTACTGCCCCCAAGAAAGAGCTGATAGTGTTGATTAGATGGGTATTTTCACATTTCCCTGAAGTTTCCCCAGAGGTTGCGAAAGAGCCGCGCTTTTGGGCAGCCGTTGTGGCCAAATTAGACCAACAGGTTAACGCTGGGGAACCCCGGTTGTCTAACGTGGCATACTGGGCAAGCAAAGTATTAACTTCGCTGCGCCCAGCCGGGAGTTCAAGAAAGGATCTTTCTTCTTCTAGTTTGTTCCCTAGTTCTCCCAGTTCCCGCATCCTTACCCCCCAGCCCTCACCCTCTTCACACAGGCAGGAGCCCTCGAAAGGGATTTTAAAGGCCAACAAAAAGCAGGGAAACCATTCTGCCCCTGCTCCCTCTCGACCTGCTCAGCCTCCCCGTCCGAGGAGCCCTGCCCAAGTTCCTATATCCTCACCCTCTACCCCAGTTCTCAAGTCCCCAGTTTCAACCCCTAAGTTTGTTCGGTTTAGTAAGGAAATTCCACAAAGTATCTCCTTTACCGTCCAAGATGGCGGGGACCACGCGGTCTCTGCCGCCAGAGCTCCTTCCTTTTCCGCTAACCCGTTCCTCCCAAGCACCAACCCCTTCCTTCACCCTGACCACACCCCTTGCCCAGTTACTCCTCTCTCATACCCTCCCTCCGTCCCGCTCACTCCTCAGCACTCCGCCCCACCTTCAGCTCCTCCTCAAACCCCTCCCCCGGTTCAGCCCCCCACTCCTTTCCCCCCCGCTCCATTTTCGTTTTTCCCTCCGCCTCCGAACGCCGTCCGGGGGGCGGAGAAGGGTACTTTGCCGCGCCCACTCCCTTGCCTTACGTCAGCGCCAAACCCCGCCTCAACCTCCTCCAGTTTCGGTTCCCACGCCACCCCCCCCAGCTCTCACGCTTTGTGTTCAGAGGAGGGGGGGGGGGAAAGCCGGAAACTGGAGCAAGCTCCCCTATTAGAAGCCGCCCCGGTAACATATCATATAAGAGAAAGGGGAAATGCACGGGCACAGTGGGTGCCTTTAGCACAGGCCCAAATAAAGGAGCTATGCAAAGCTCAGAAAGATTACTCCCGGGAGTCAGAATTCTTCCGGGGTTTGCTACACAATACCCTTGCTCAGGGAGATTTGGTACCGACGGATTTAAGGTCCCTCTTCTCTAGCCTGCTCAGACCCATGGAATTTAGGGTCTGGGTGAGGGAATGGAGGAGGGAAATAGTGGAAGTACTCCCAAGTTTTTGGGGGAACCTTACACTGTCCCATGACGCAGATGGTCAGTTAATTACCCAAGAACATCTTTTGGGTGAAGGACAGTGGGCTGAAGGGGCAAATCAAGCTAAAGCCTTATTCCCATCCCAGCTAGTAGAGACGGCCCGGGCAGCTGAGCGGGCCTTCTTTAAGTTAGAGGTAGTTACCTCCCAATGGGAAGATGCTGAGGTTTTGCAAGGAGCGCAAGAGCCATACATGGAATTTATCGAACGTCTATACAGATATGTGGAAGCGCAAGCGTTCGGAGAGGATGACAGGGAAAAAATGCTTGAGCAGATGGCTTATAGCAATGCCAACGCTGACTGCCGCAAGGCTATAAAAACTCTCCCTCGAAGTCCTAAGCCCACAGTAGAAGCCATGATAGATGTCGTAGTGCGTCAAGTTTCCCTGGCCCCAAGGCCTAAGAGAACATCTGTGCATTTTGCTGAATGCCCCGAGCAAGACTTCATAGAGGCTGAAGCTTCCCCCGTGGCCGGTCCTTCTACTTCTGAGTCCGGCAGGAGGACATCAGCAACCCATCCCTGCCATCTCTGTGGCAAGGTGGGGCATTGGATGCCTCAGTGTCCCATGCGCCAAGACTACATGGAATGGAGGCGGAAGCAAGATAGGAAGAAGACAGAGGAAAAAGACCATCCAAATGAGTCAAGCACCTCATCCCGAAGCAGAGGATGCAGAAGGAAGCTGAGTCACAGGTTCAGGCGTGCTCGCGGTGACGGAGAAAACCCTCCCAAACACCATCAGTTTCCTCAGATGTTTACTTCCTCCCCAATGCTGAGACTGCTGCTCCTACCCCTCTCGTCACTGAACTACCTCTGGTTTATTAATCCCAACCTCCCTCCCCCATTTCTTCTTCTTCTCCCGAACTGGATTTATTATTTGGGGCAGAACCATCTGTTTAAGTATTTTGCGTTTAACTGTTCACCTTTTGTCTTTTAGTACATTTCCCCAACTCACTTTTGATTTTCATCCTCCTAATTTGCAAGCTAGTCCGGAGGAAACTGACTGCGCCGAGTGCCACTGTCCCTTGCAATGTTCAGAAGACAAAGACACTCGTCATGACCAGCTGCGAGTTCCTGTATTCTAAGCTTAATTTGGACTTTTCTCTTCATTTTAATTTTTATTTGGTAAAAAACGGGGAGATGTGGTAGTGTGTTGCTAAGTTTCTTGTGTTATTCCCCCAATTTATGTATTGTTTTCCCCTATTATGTGTAAAATGGTTTCGTTCCCCCAGTTCTTCCCGCCACTGCTAGCCTGTCAGCTAAGTTGCTATAGCAACTGCTATTCATAGTTGCCGATATGTAATTGCTTCTCCCCTTGGTTTCCCTTATAAGTGAAAGTTGTTTCCTCCCTGTCCAGTCAATCACTCCCTTCCTCCTCCCAGGTTTCGAGAACCTTCTCCTCTCTAGAGATGGTGGTTGGCTGGGGCCCCAGGACACCTCCTTTACCTTTTGATTATTGGTCTCCATGGAGTGTCAGTTCTGTGAAGTTCATCCCCTCACCTTTCCTGATTGGCTCTGTCTGTACCCACCCCCTTGCTTTATAATCCTGTTTGCACCCCCTATGAAAAAAAACTTTTTCCCGGATGGTTTCCCGGTGTTTGGATGCGGCATCACCGTCAATAAACCGATGTTTAACCCCCGGGAAATGGTCAGCTCCGTTCCTCTCATATACCAGCGAGGTACGCCAGTCCGCAGCCAGCACAGCCCGAGGCCATCAGGCTCCGAAGGGTGCTGGCCAGGAATTGCAGAGGGGCGTCGGCCTTTCGCCCTCAGCTAGTCGGACTCTAAACTTCAGGCCACATACGAACCTCTCCGCATATAGGGACACATCACTGGGGCTGATGCTGGAAGCTGAGTGCTGTCAGGACTCCTCCTGCATTTACTGTTTTGTCAGCTCCAATTCCTTATTCCTTATCTCTGCTCTGTCTCCATACATTTCCTGCTGAAGACAATATATTGTTTTGAGTTTTTTCCACTGAGAAATGGGCTCTAAAAATTTAGTTTTGCCAAATACACGTGAAAGGAATTGAAAGATGCTGCTTTTCCTGATGCTGGCAGCAGTTCAGTGATCCCAGTGGTGGCAGAAATGGCCACAGGAGCTGCAGCAATGGGAGCACAGAGCAGCAGAAGGCTGTGCCTGTCTCATGAACCATCACATCTTGCCTACCAGAGGACATTTAGCATTACAAGTGAGAGCACACAAAAATTTAAGGGACTTTACAGCTAAATTGGCTTATGTCTTTTGAAATGAAGAATGCTACAACACAGCACCAATAAATAACCTCTGAAGGCCAAGACAGTACCTGTGCTGGTAAAAGGCAGCCACTGTTTCTCAGTGAAGTCCATTTGTAAAAAAGTTTTAGGCAGCACCTGTCTGCCTCAGCAGCAGTATATCACTGGTGCGTTTGGCCAGCAGCCTAGGGAGAAAAAGGAAAGGACAGAGGGTGACGTCCTCCACCACCTTTGGGCTCCAAACACATCCTCCTATTCCAGAATCCAGCACGTGTAGCATTGCATCATTCCTTTTGTATTTCCTTCAGCAGTCAGCAAGAACAAACAGCACACAGCTGCTTTGCATTAATCTGATGCTTCAGCATCTTAATTTTGGCTACTTTCAAATGATGTTACCTTGGCATGGTTTCATTCAATGACTCTAATAGATCCAGGCAAATACTGGTTTGGCTTTTTTTTTTATTCAGAAGCCAAACCAAAAAAAACAGGAAAAAATGTCTTAAGTCAGAATTTTCTCAAGTTTTCTTTGGAAAAATGAAACTGAAAATGTATTATGCCAAAACCTTAAATGAACCAAAATATTTCATTCCCCCAAAACTGAATGTTTGTATTCTGATTACTCTTGCCTTTTTTTTTTTAATTGAATGACACTTTGAACAAAAAAATCACAAAATTTTACTTGCAAATGGTTGGAATGGAAATATTTACCATCTTCAGGAACCTATAACTTAATCTTTTTTTCAGCCAAAGATTTAGCTGAATTCAACCTACATTTATTCATTGTTTCAATATTTTATTTTTCCTTTGTGTTGAATATGATCATGGAAAAATATCCCCCAGAACTTTTCTTCTTGCTACTGAATTGATTCTGGAATTTTCTTCCTGCCATTTCAGTGAGATATTCTCCTATTTTTACATGGTTTCTTTTGATTTTGCTTTTTCATGATGAAGAATATATCAGTTTTGTTTCTTAATTATCTGAAAATTCCTGTCATTTAGCGTGTGAAACTGATAAGACTTCATCAGCCGTGCCTTGGTCTTCCCCTGCTTATTCTGTAATAGAGTTATAGGATATGGAGGAGTAAGGTAAATTCTGCCTGTGCCTTTTTAGAGCAGATGTTGCTGTCAATACATTGCTCAAAATTCTTCCTAGGCTTGCTTTGATTTTGATTTTTCTTTTCTTTTTTTTTTTTTTTCCCAAACAGTTCATTTAAACACAAGTGTGAAACTGTGCAAGGAGAGAGGAATAAAAGTTTCATATTTAGCTTCGCATGGTGCTCTTTAAACACCTTGAGGATGCTTGGCTCTGCCAGGGAAGCCCACAGTCCTCCAGGCCAGAGTCCATCTCTGCCCAGAAATGTTCATGTTCCCGTTTGTTTGCTTCTTGGCCCTGAAGCCTGGAAATCTGGGCTTTTCCCAAAGTATATGTACTTGTGGCATAGGCCACTGTAGCGCATCCAGAGTGTTCGAAATATGTCTGTTTTATGATTTTATTATGGAAAAAAGAATTCTGAGCAAGAATTTCCAGTGAACTTCTCCACAAAGCTGGAATCTGGGTTTATTTCAAAGCTCTGCACAACTGATATCCTTCCATCCATTTACCTTTAATCTTCTGCATGTGATAAAAGTGTTATTATTTTTGGAGAATGAATGTTGTTTCAAAGGCTCATAATCAGCCCCTTCCAACTTTGAAAGCATCACCCTTTTGAAAGAGGTTTTCTAAGTCTGCTTTGTCTGCAAAAGTGAGTTTTAAATATCCCCATAAAACCTCTTCATTTCCTGTGCCATGTGCCTGAAAACATTCTGTTAAGTTTGTTGGAAATTTGAGGTTTGAAAATAATGCTGCATTTATATATAGAGTTAAATAGCTTGGAAATAATCCTTTTAAGGACTTTATTTACATGACCAAAAATAATCAAGATCTGATTGTTTGAGAACTATAGGATAAAATGTCAGTAATACTTTAACAAGCAAACTAATCAACTGGTCCTCCTACTGCCTAGAACTGATGAAATAAAGAGATGCTTATTAATTCTGCTTGTAAATGCTTGGGAGCCATGCAATTTCTCACTGGTGAGAGCCAGATGGGTCCCTCGATAGTGAGATTCTTTTATAGGTTCATTGCTCATTTCTGTGGCTAATGCTTTCCTCCTGATGAGGAGATTGTCCCCACTCATCCTATTTCTGGTTGCACTGTTGTTCTCAGAGGCAACAGGAATACAAATCACAGCTGGCACCTCCTTCTGTCGCTGCACTGAGACTTGAGCTCACCTCTGAGCTGTTGTTGCTGCTGGGGATGAAACCTCACACTGGACTGAGGATCTCCACTTGTGTCTGCTCTCTGGGCCCTTCCTGGCAGCTCAGCAGAAGAGAAAGGGGGCCAGGACGGGTTGTCCCATTGTCACTAAAAAAACCTGTCCAACAACATTTTTAGTGTTAGAGAATCAAGGCATTACTTTATTCTGGCCAGGATGTGCAACAGAAATAATGTCATCCACACATTGTCCAGGTTGTACAGAGAAAATCATTCCATCACACATGACTCTCTACTAGATTTTTCACATACTTACACAGTCAAAACGCAGAAAACTCCTTGGTTCAATGTTCATTGACCCCAAGTTATGCAGTTCTTAGTATTTGGTTTCCTATTGGTTATTAATCCCTTCACCTTCTGTGTTAATGTCTCATTCTTCCTTCTCTTATTTGTCTTTTCCCCAACCAGGTGTCTCCAGCCATGCTAGGTATTGAAATATGTATCCCAATATAACCAGTTAGATGGTGCCCAGGCCAGTTCTGACCTTCGCTGCTGGGCCACAGGCAGCTCTGCGGTGTTTTACCTCAAAGATACCTTGGCTGGCGGCAGAGTGCAGCGGGGCACAAGACAGGACTCCGTTCTCCTCAGGGGAGAGCTTCTGGCGATGGTGAAGAAAAGAAGGGAGCGGATTCTGCTAGAAGGTAGCCAGATGTTTATTCCATGAGCACAGATATGTCTGCACTGGGCTACTGCTGATAACAGAATGGGGCCGCATGGTCTCATTCACATTTTAAGCTCAGGACAGGGGAAGGGGAGGGGACAGGTGAGTCACCAACCAGGTGAAGGGGCAGGGTCTCCAGGTACTAGGGTCACCTATCACACGACGCCTTGCTGGTATGTTAGCCTGATTGACAGGGCACACTCAGCGAGGGGCGAGGGGGAAGGGAGAAGGTAAAACAGGATATTGCAACACACCACAACATCTCCCCCTAGTTTTGTTTAAAAAGAAGAGGACTGTGTTTATGGTGCAGAATGATTCTACTGAGGCTTCTAGGTCATCCACTGGAGCACTGAGGGCTTCCAAATGGTAGACCTCAGGAGGGGGAGATGAGCTTGAGATTAACTTGAGAACCATGCGTCTGATTACTCCAAAAACAATGCTAAAAACTACAATAACTACAACTAAAATAAACAGCACTAAAATTACAGTTTTCAGAATAGATCCCAACCAGCCCGAGAGTCCCCAGCCATTGAAAAGTCCATTCAGCTCGTTGTCAGTTTCTCTGTTGATGTCTGAGAACCTTTATCGAGGTAGTCCATATGTGGTTTGGGCTGCGGTACTATGTAGGAGATTGCAGGTGGGATGATCACGAGTAGGACGAGAAGCAGGCTCAGTCTCATGACGTCTCGAGGCTACACACGAACAGTGGGATCTAAACTGGTACAAAAACTTGAGACAAACATATATTACAAACTATTCCAGATAGGAGGCTTAAATGGAATTTCCTCCAGAGAACGTGCGCGGCGTTTTCTTCTCCAGGCAGCGTGAGCAACCTGGGGTGCTTCTGCAGATTTCTCTGAGACTTTGGGAACATAGGGCTTTACCCATTTGGAAGGAACCCACCTTAAACCAGAGGGGGTGGACACACAGGCGTATCCACGTCCCCAAGTAACCAATTTGTAAGGTCCCACCATTTTCCAAGTCTCAGGGTCTTTTACTAAAACTGGAGGTTTTTCTTTCATCAACCTGTGACTGTTCCCCCCAAAGTGGCGTAGGATGGGTGGGTTCAGGCTGTCAAAAGAACAATTCAGAAAATTGATTGTGAATAGCGCTCTGGATAACCGGATGTGGGGAGGTTCTACCTTCAGAACCTGTTGTTGCTGGTCCAGGACCCTTTTAATATCACGGTGAGTTCTTTCTACAATAGCTTGACCTGTAGGGGAGTAGGGGATGCCAGTTTTATGCTCTACTCCCCATTGCTGCAGGAAGCTCCCGAATTCCTTGGATTTATAAGCAGGCCCATTATCAGTTTTCAGCTCCTTGGGGATGCCCATGAAAGAAAAAGCCTGTAAGAGGTGCTTAATAGCATCAATAGATGATTCTCCTGTGTGGGCAGAAGCATAGACCGCTCCAGAAAAGGTATCTACACTAACATGAACATATTTCTGCCGTCCAAAAACCTGTATGTGTGTTACATCTGTTTGCCACAGTTCACAACTGTTCAGTCCCCTTGGGTTTGCTCCCGTACTCACTGTAGGGAGTGCATGTTGTTGGCAATTTGGGCATGTGGTCACAATCGCTTTGGCCTGTTCTCGAGTGATGTTAAACTGGCGAACCAGGCCAGGTGCATTTTGGTGGAAAAGTGGAAAAGCTGGTGGCTGATTTTTGCCTGTTCAAAAACATTTGGGAGAGTGGCCATCACTGCAGGTGCAGCAAGAGCATCTGCCCTTCTGTTGCCTTCAGCGATAAACCCTGGCAAGTCAGTGTGTGACCTGACATGCATCACATAAAAGGGTTGCTCTCGGTGAGTGACTAACTTTACCAGTTTGGAAAGCAATTCAAAAAGTGCAATGTTAGATACATCTTGCAGTATTGCTTGATCTGCTCTGGATACTACTCCTGCCACGTATGCAGAGTCTGTAATCAGATTAAATGGTTCTGAGAACCTTTCAAAAGCCCTAACAACCGCAGCCAATTCAGCAACCTGAGGTGAACCTTCCACCTCAGCAATGTCCGTCTCCCACTGCTGGGTATGAGGATCCTTCCAAGTTATAACGGACTTGTGGGACCTCCCGGACGCATCTGTAAAGACAGTTAGAGCCCTTTTTAAAGGTCTCCTACTTAGAGCAGTTCTTAATTTTAAAGTAAATTGAACATCTTGTTCAAACAATTTGCAAGCGGGCCGTGCTACCGAAAATTGTCCTGAGTAGGAATCCAGAGCAAACTGCAACACTTCATTTTCTTGAAACAATTGTTCCAGTATTTTCATAGTATTTTGACCTGATTTTAACTCAACTGGAATGTGAATGCACTTAAAATCACATCCTGCTAACTCCCTGATCCGGGTCCTTGCTTTCCGGATCAGTTCTGCTACCAGCTCCTGAGGCTTTGTCAGTCTCTTGGACCTTTTGTGACTGAGGAAAACCCATTCTATGATCAAGAGAGAGTCCCTCTGGTCCCGGTCCTTTTTTGGTGTGTCTTTTGCCTTAGGTGTTTGTTTTTCCTCCCACTGGAAAATAATTCCATGGAGGTGTGGCAACTTACCTAGGATGATGAATTTGAATGGCAGATCAGGCCGGCATCGGTGGGCCTGTCTTGTGGACATTGCAATCTGAACCTTTTCTAGAGCTTTCCGTGCCTCTGGGGTAATAGACCTAGGAGCACCTGGGTCCTCTCCCCCTTTCAATAAATTGAAAAGAGGGGCAAGGTCTTCATTAGTCAGACCAAGCCATGGTCTTACCCAATTCAAAGACCCACACAACTTGTGAACATCCGCAAGGGTCTTGATCCTTGGATTGATTTCTAGTTTTTGAGGAACAATGGTCCTATTTCCAATTTCTAAGCCCAAATACTTCCAAGGTGGCATCTTTTGAATTTTCTGTTCCTGGAGCTCGAACCCTGCAACAATCAATGCATCGATCGTTAGGTCAAGCGCATGTGTTAGTAAATCATCATTGGGGGCACACACAAGGATATCATCCATATAATGATAAATGATGGCCTTCTCTGCGGCTGCACGCACTGGGGAAAGCAGGGAAGAGACATACCACTGGCAGATAGCTGGAGATACCTTCAGGCCCTGAGGAAGAACGGTCCAATGGTACCTTTTCATAGGAGCTTCTGAATTGATAGAAGGGACAGAGAATGCCAAACGCGGTGCATCATCAGGGTGTAATGGGATTTGGAAAAAACAATCTTTAATATCAATAACAGCTAATTTCCAATCTTGAGGAAGCATTGTTGGGGACGGCATACCAGGCTGGGGAGAACCCATATCTTCAATTACATTATTAATTTGTCGGAGGTCACAGAGGAGTCTCCACCTCTTTTTGTCAGCTTTTTGGATGACAAACACTGGAGAGTTCCATGGGGACATGGTCTCCACAATGTGGCCCTTTTTTAGTTGCTCTTTTACTAGTTCCTCAAGCACCTTAATTTTTTGTTTACTGAGTGGCCACTGTTTCACATCAACTGGTTCGTCTGTTTTCCACTTAAGTTTTTGGATGGGGTGCTGTTGTTTAATGACTGCTGCACAAAAATGCTGTGGAGAGTCTGGAATATTAATTGTGACACCCCACTGGGCCATTAAATCTCTCCCTAACAAAGGTTCTGAATAATCTAACACAAATGGACGGATATTTGCCAATTGTCCGTTTGGACCCTCGAATTGAATAATGCTTTTGGATTGCCTTGCCAATTGCAGACCTCTTACACCTCGAAGGTGACCAGCAACATTTTGTAAAGGCCAGTGTGCTGGCCAGTCTTGTACTGGAATCACTGTGCAGTCTGCACCTGTGTCTACAAGCATCTCAATGCGTTTAGACTCCCCACCCCCACTGACATTGCACCACAATTTGGGTTTATCTGTCCCAATAACTTGGACCCGGGCGACTGTGGGCCCTTGTTTATCGGCATTTTCAGGTAAAGATGGCACAGGGATAGCTTGAGCAACAATTTGTCCCTTGGGAAGAAACAGGGGTGGGTGGAAACAGTGCAGGCTGAGAACAAATTGCTTGGGATCTGATGTTGTTATTCCCGGAGCAATTTCGATCTCTTGTGGTGTGTTTTTGTCCCCAGTGATGATGTACTTACAACGAATTTGGTTCCAAGTACCTTTCTGTTCAGGATTTACAGAGACAATATGCCAGTCAGTGTCCTTCAGGTGGAGTGACTCTGTCAGCTGCAACCTGTAAGGCTCATTGACAGAAGATGCGGTTAATACAGAATTACTTAAATCATAACAAAGGTTATTTTGTTTCACTTTCAACAGTGGACTAGCAGACTTGGTCTTTGAAACACCTGCTTCACTTACACAAATGTTAATATTATTGCGCGCTTGATTTATTTTGCTACCCTTATTCTCTTGGCCTGCTCCTTTTATGTCTGCACGCCTGGCAGGCTGGCGCTTTATTCTTCGTTTTTTTGTTGTTGACCCCCAGGGAGGGCTTGTAGTTCTCCTCCCCTGCTATTTTTAAATTCATCAAATTCCCTTTTCAGGGGGCACTGGTTACTCCAGTGTCCTAGCTTATTACAAAGCAGGCATGGTTTAGTGGGCTCAACCATTGCTGGTCTCCGCTGCTGCCCAGGGTACTGCTGTGCTGAAAGAGAAGGTGCAGGGCTGGCAACAGCAACACGCTGAGGTGGTCTTGGCAGCAGCCTTGGTCTGGTGTCTTCAGCAACACTCATCAGAGGCACTTTCCTGTTACAGACTAGAAGCATATCTTTTAAAGTAGGGGAAGGTTCCATAGGAAGGCTCAGGATTGCCGCTCGACACTGTTCATTTGCATTTGTAAACGCTATTTCTTCTAAAATTGCTTCCCTTGCATTTTCCTTTTTAACCTGTATTTCAATGGCTCTAGTTAGCCTTTCTACAAATTTCACAAAAGGCTCTGATGGTAGTTGTTTGATTTTACTATAGGGCTCAAAAGGCCCCTCAGGTTGGAGGGAAAAGAATGCTTTTTCAGCTGCTTCCTTTACTTTCTCAAGTGTTTCTGCAGGAATTGCAGCAGCTTGGACTGAGGGAGAAGACCATTGACCCTCACCACAGAGGTGGTCAATAGTGATAAGGTTACCATTGTTGTCTTTTGCTGTGTTTGGATCAGCCTGTAAGCTTGGGAGAGCATCTTTTAGCAGTTGTTTCAATGCTGATTCCCATAATTTGAATTCCGTGGATGTCATGAGACATGAAAACAGTTGTTTTAAATCATGTGGAACTACAATAGTCCTACTTAATTCAGAATTTAAAAGGCCACGGAAATATGGACTGTGTGGACCATATTCTTTATGAGATTTACAGATCTCTTTAATCAATTGTCGTCCAAAAGAACTCCAATTAGCAGTTGGGGCTGCTCCTGCTTGAGCTGCAGGCTGAAACGTAACAGGAGCTAGCGACAACATGGCACCATGCATTGGGTCTGCTGTCCCCTGCTCTGTATCCCTTGAATCAGAAGCATTGGGATCACAGCTACAGGTTTGGGGACAGGCAGTGGGTGTGTCCCCACTGTGGGAACCCGGGGAGGGGGCGGGGAAAGGGAGCCGGCAAGGGGCGGGGAAACCGTGGGAACAGGGGGCGGGGTCAAGGGGCTGGCAGGGGGCGGGGATACCGTGGGAACAGGGGGCGGGGTCACCTGGTGACATCACGTCAGCAGCCGCCCCCTGGGAGGAGTAGAGGGGCGGAGCTGAGGGTACTGCAGGAAAGGCGGGGGGAGGGGGAAAGGTGTCACGAGGAACAGGAGGAGAGGGGGATGGGGATGGAATTTTGGAATGCTTAAGAGGATTTTGGGAAGAAGAAGACCCGGTTTGGGAAGATGCCACGTGGCACCCACCATCTTGTGCACCCCCTAGGGACTGGGGGCCATTTTGGACATCACTGCTCTCCGAAAAGCTAACACGTGCTCGGGATTTTAGAGGAGGGGATTGGGAAAGGTTCCACGCAGCCTGGCCAGGGCTTTGTGAACAAAACAACTCAGGTATTTTTGCACACATTGGGAGCCGACTTCCCAATGAGTTTGCACTCTTTAAAATACCAAGTTTTGGGGAAAGAGGTTTAGGGGTTTTAGAGGGAGAGGGAGGAACAGGGAGAGCAGAGGCACATGGCTTTACATTTGGCTTTTTCTCCATTTCCTTTTGTTTGAGCAATGCTGTTCGAATTTGTAAACTCCAGAACACAAATTTAGCTGAGGGTAATTTGCCAGATTGTCCTAAGGTTATCAATTCATTCCCAACTTTATCCCAGAATTGAATATTGTGGATTTCTTCAGGGGAAATGTTTGGGAACTGCAGAAAAAGCCATCTTATAAACTGTTTCAATTTTCCTTTAGAGAATTTCACATTACTCTTGATTAAAATGCTAACAATATGATAATACACTCCCCTTTGTGCAATGCTAAGTTTGGAACCCATGTTAAAAAGCAAAGTACTTAATCCCGCCTGACCAAAAACAAAGCTAAAATCAGCTACCAATTTCTAAAAAAACCACAGATAGAAAGCGATAACGAGCAGACAAAAGCTTCACAATGCAGCTGTATATACTGCTTTTAAAATTCCCGGGCAGCAGCAGCAGGGCACGCCCTGCCGAGCCGAGGCAGAAACAAAGCCTCCCCCGCGGTGGAATGCAAACCCCCCGCGGAGCAGAGAGAGTAGCCACTCCACGTGGCAACCGAAACCGGGACGCCCCCCCCCCCGCCGCCGCGTGTGCAGAGCACTCCCGACCCCGCAGGTCCCCCGGCCACGTGGAAAGAGAGCCCCCCCCTCCCCCGCAAAGAGAAAGAGAAAGAAAATCTCTTAACACGTGTCTGAACACGCTGCTGAGCCGGGGGGGGAAGGGCAGAGAGCGATCCCGCTCCGGCGCGAATTCTAAAAAACAGTGAAACACGCAGCAGGAAAGCTAAACTAGAACGCTATGAATTCTCGTCTGTGGGGCTGCGCAGCCAAAATGCAAAGGCAAAAAAGGAACAGAACTCGCGGCAGAGTCTGTTTTTGAGCTTCTGCTCTACCGAAAGCAGAGATACTCACGTGAAATGGAAGCTGTAGGCTGGGTACAGGCAGGTCTCCACCGGAAAAGGACCTCTCTCTGGGTGCAAGAGAGGCTGCCCTTTTCTTCCTCTGGAAAATCTGTTCACCACAATGAAGCAGGGCTTTCCAAAGGCGCCGAACAGTCCACGAAACTTTTTCTGGGAGTATTCCCAAAGTCTCTAGCTGGGAGTCTTGAAGCCAGGCTCCTTTCAGCTGGATGCACGGCTGGCAGAAGCTTCTCTGAGGAACTGCGAGTCCGTTTTCCGGCTCAGGGTCGAGCCACCCACAGGGACGCCAATATATATTGAAATATGTATCCCAATATAACCAGTTAGATGGTGCCCAGGCCAGTTCTGACCTTCGCTGCTGGGCCACAGGCAGCTCTGCGGTGTTTTACCTCAAAGATACCTTGGCTGGCGGCAGAGTGCAGCGGGGCACAAGACAGGACTCCGTTCTCCTCAGGGGAGAGCTTCTGGCGATGGTGAAGAAAAGAAGGGAGCGGATTCTGCTAGAAGGTAGCCAGATGTTTATTCCATGAGCACAGATATGTCTGCACTGGGCTACTGCTGATAACAGAATGGGGCCGCATGGTCTCATTCACATTTTAAGCTCAGGACAGGGGAAGGGGAGGGGACAGGTGAGTCACCAACCAGGTGAAGGGGCAGGGTCTCCAGGTACTAGGGTCACCTATCACACGACGCCTTGCTGGTATGTTAGCCTGATTGACAGGGCACACTCAGCGAGGGGCGAGGGGGAAGGGAGAAGGTAAAACAGGATATTGCAACACACCACAACACTAGGGGTGATGTTTAGAGTTGATGTTCATTAATAATCATTATCTTTTTTGTATCTTCTGTGTTACTTCCAGTCTGTTGAGATGTTAAGCTCATCAGGCCTCAAATGGTGAAACAATCCTTTAAAAAGAAGCTTCAACTCCTTTCCCCTGGGCAAGGGTGACTAAAGTTATATAAATGAATTTCAAACTTTGTATCATTTCCAACACCATGTGTGGACCTCTCTGAACTTGATTGCCAGGCTTTTTGTTTGGATGAAATCATCCTCTGTAGCTTAACAAAACTAAAGTTTGCCTCATTTCTAACACATTTTAGGTATAGTTACATCCTTTATGACTCTTCATATTTGGGGGTTTTGTGACAATTTCCTTCCATCTGTGTTTGTGTCCAGCATAAATATATCAGCATGCCTTGTGCAGAGCTCAGCCTGGTGAGATTGGCAGATTCACCTCTTGTAGATCCTTTTACTGAACAACCTCTTGCAGGGGTCTCAGGCATCTTTAAAACCCAATTTCCCAAGGATTCTTTGAACTTTTGATTCAAAGTCATTATTTTGCACTTCCAACAGCACCACACACATCCTGGGCCCAGGGAAGTTGCAGACCAACATTTTCTGCTGCCAAAATGCTTTCAGTGGTTGAAGGAGCAAAATCTCCCAGAAAATGCACTATTATTAAGCTGCAAGGGAGGAGCCTTTCGGGAGGGAGAAAAGGCAGATTTGGGGTTACTGCCATCCCTTCAAAGGGAGGATTTCAAGCCTGTGAGTCCCCAGTGGGTTAGAGCACTCGAAAATGTGCACTGGAGCTGCAGTGTGAGCTCTCCCAGCCTGGGCAATTGCCCTTAGGAAGAAACCCCATTGAGAAGCAGAGACTGTGGGAATCAGGTCAGCCTGATGAGCAGCAAAAGCCTGTCCAGGGATACAAACAGCCATATGGGACAGGCTGGCTGAGCCTCCTGGCCATGCAGACCTCATTGCTTATCAGCAGTGGGAGCCCTGCCCTGGACTTCTACCAGAACAAACCCATAGCTGGAAAGTGACAGATCCTGAGCTGGGGAGCTCCGAGCAGCAATGTAAGGAGGGAGGCAGGAGTGTAATTACAAGTCTGCAGGAGGCAGGGAAAGGGCCAGCTGGATGCTGGGGGCTTTCATGGGAATGACAGTGAGTTCTCCTCCCTACAACCAGGGATGCTGAGATGAATTGTGCATCTCTTTTGGTTAGAAATAGTGCCCTGACCAATGTTTGACATGAATTACTGAGGATTACATGAAATTTGAAAATGCTTTGGGCAGCAGGCAATTTTGGAAACTGAGATTTTGACAAGGAGTGCATGCAGATTAGAGCTGAAATCAGGTGCAACCATGGCATGGGCTTTCACTGGTCAGTAAATTCTAGCCCTGAGGTGACAGAGACCCACTACAGAGTAAGAGGTCCCAGCAGAGTTTATGGCGGGGATTTTGTGTTGCCTGGGGTATGTGGTTCTCCTACTACACATTTCAGAATCCTCTCCCTTTGAGGGTAAGACTGCCAGTAATATATGTTGGATGTAGTAAACAGTTGTCAAACAAATTGCTCTGGGATTTTATGGTGACATGAGACTTTTCTCAAAGAACATAAATTGGGACTAATTTTCTCTGGTGAGGAATGGGATCTGTCTCAACAGATGCTCAAGGCTTGACACCTATTTGGGAAATGCATCCTTTAATTTTTGGCTGCTGGGGTATCTAAGGTACTTATAGGGGAGAGTATAGTGTTAAAAGCTGCAACAGATAAAGAATATTCCAGCCCAAATGAAAACATAGTAACTCAGAGCTAGAGATGCCTACAGAATGACTTTTTTTACAAGAAGGCAACATTTGCTGTTGACTTGCTGGTTATTTTTATAGCTACACTTTGCAAGATAGGATATTTAGTAGGAGAACCTCAATACAGATGCTGCTAAACTAGGGAAGATCTTGTATTATTCTGTGGAGCAGGAAATACTTCATGAGAAGTGTAAGACAAGTATTGGCCAGCCTCTCCCGTGGTGGTGCTGGGAAACCTGTGGGTCCCATCTCTGTGCTGCTCCAGGAGCATGGCATGGCACATCCTGTCTAACCAGGAGCAGGCATCCATGGTTAGCAGGTTGCACTTGAGTTGTCTCTTCTGCTTGTTTTAAACAAGAGTCTACACAACAACAAATTGCTTCCAGAGGTGGAGCATCTTAAGAGCTATAATGGCAATATACACATTTGTGTGTGTGGGTGTGAATTTGCACAATTTGCTTCTTGTCTGTCCAGGGTAGAGGTTATTAGCAGTTCTAGAGAGGGAGCTGTTTCTGCTTCCTCTTCAGTGACTTTGTTTGTGTCTGCCTTACCCTGTCAGTGACTATTTGCTTCTGCTGCCCACCAGAAGCCGACCTGGGATGGGATTATGCAACCAGATATTCACTATTGCAAGTCATGTGACAGACCTTCTGTTTAGTTTTCTCTTGCCACATTTCCTCAGCTCCATTCATGTGTGCGCAGGCAGCGTGCGTGCAAACAGTGTGGCTGCCATTCCCAATGCTTCCTGTAAACCACTGCCTCTGTGCCACAGCCCCCAGTACCACATTGGCTGCCACTTCCTTGGCTGTCTCACTTCACCAGCCCTGACAACACTCCTCTTCCACACCAAGGCAGATTGGAAGCACAGCAGAACACCAGTGTTCCAGCCACAGATCCATGGGATCCATGGCTGTGGCTGCTGGCACTGTTGTGCCTGGCCAGGGTTTCCCTCTTACCCTGCCTGCATTGTTTAGGGATACAGGAAGCTTTGAGGGCCAGGATCATCTTTTTCTCTGGCAACACAGCACCTAATGAGTTGGTCCACTGCTGAGAACACTCACAAGGAATGTCTTAAACCACCAAGGATACAGACACAGCATTCAAAGGAAAAGCATCCTATCCTGGCACCTGACCTTCTCTGGTAGCTCTCACGGGCTGCTTGATGTAAGAGAAGTCTGTTCTGTCACAGATGCTAGTGGGATAGATCCCAGTTCTGCTTCCTCGCCTTTTTTTACTGTCAGAAGAATTCACTCTTAGGGTATTTTTTCAAGCATTTTACAGGGAATTAGTAATACTCACAGGCTATATTCCTAGAAAAAGACCGTACAATAATCTACAAACTCTTGGCCTGAGACCATGATTGTAAATAAATCACAGATGAAGAGCTGAGTCTCCTTTAAAAAGTGCTCCCAATGTGTTGCAATGATAATTATTGTGATCATAAGGGAAGCAGTTACAGACAAAAGGCTGGGGAAGAGGTTAATCGATATGGCTCACCCTAGTCTAATTGTATAAAGCACAAAGTGATATAATTAAATACAGAGTCTCCACAAGCAGCTGTGCTGTATAAGTTTTGATGTCTCTAGAAAAAGTGATAGAAGTTTGCTAATGTCACATAGGAAACCATACAGTGAAACTTAGACCAGAAATTATTAGATTACAGGCTTTGATGGCAGATGTGTAGTAGAAAACAAAATATCTAGTCTAGTCTGGTTTTAAAATAAGTTTATTTGGGGTCTGTAATTCTTTGGTTTCAAGGGTATTTAATGTAATCAAAATAATGAATATGTGCATCTTTCTGGTTGCAGAGGCATCTTAGGTGACCAAAATAGTGAATATGGCTTCCCAGGCTCACCTGTCTGTCTAGCTGTGGGCAAACTTTCATGAATATCAGGCTTCAGCTGTTGGGGTTTCTGTAATTTTTTACTTTTTCACAATAAGGTGAAGTTAATTAATTAAAATTTTCATTAACTCTTCTGTGCTGTAATAGACTAAGTCATATTGAAATCAAATGAACTTCTAAGGACTGCTGTCATGGTCTGTTTGGGTATTTCAGATTTATAGGGCAATGTACTCTGTAAATTAAGATTTATTTTATAAGCTCATTGAGAAAGAAAGTGTCTTGGTTTTGAAAGACAAGTGTCTGCTAAGGAAGGCAGGAGCCTCCACTGAAATGGGAAATGTAAACCCCCTCCCTCCAAATTGATATAAATATTAAATTAAGGGGCTCTCAAAAATATGGGAGCAGGAATAACAGTTCTTTACTAGGGAAGAAAATAAAATAAACAATGCCATGAACTAAAACAACCCTGTAGAATCAGAACACAACCTGACACCCTGTGGGTCAGGGTGTTGGTAGCAGTCCAACTGGAATTGTGGCTGCAGTCCTCCTGGAGTGTCAGGTGTGGTTCTGTTGGAGCAGGAATCCTGTGGAAGGGTGGAGTCTTCCTCTGAAGATCCAGTGGAAGAGGCAGTTGCTGTTCCTCTGGGAAATCCAGTGGAGAAGCCGTGCTGGTGTTCCAGAATCTCCAGATTATATCCAGTTAGGAATTCTTGGCTCTCCCCTCTGGGTGGAGCATCTCACAATGGGATGCTGTAGTTCTCATCAGCCATGCAGTGACATTCAATAGCCTGTTATCAGCAGGTGTCTCCCCAGAGGGAGGAGTGGTTGTGGAAGAGATAAGGAAAACTGCCCACTTAACAGAAGACAACTGCCATACAGATGGCAAATAGAATGCAACTTGCTTGGCAATCCAGGACAGAAAGGAAAAAACACAACGAACAAGGGCTCAATTGCCTTTGCACAGAGTAGTCTGCCATATGAATTCACTAATTCATCACATACGTTATGAGGTTTCTAATTCATAACTTCTAATTGACAACTTGTATCTCAACTCATGCCCCAATGTGCAGAACAGTTACCTAAATGGGTGGGGAGATGCTCATCCTTACTACTCTGTCCCTGCACAGGTATCCCTGGTATCACACCATGAATCACAGCAGCCCCAGTGCAACTGCTCTTGGATCAGTTTCCAAACTTTTTTGCTTAAACAGACATTTTTATACCTTCCAGCATGGAAGTTATGTCTGTGCCATTTCCATGACTTAGCAGATTCTGACTAAACTGCCAGACAATCACCATGCCAAGACAATGGCTGCAGGAGACAGCAATCTGCAGGTGATAATGGCTGGGTAATGGCCCTTTATCTCTTCCTGTCCCTACTACCCCACCTCTTAGTCTTCCTTTGAATTAAGGACACAGCTCCCAATATACATCAGGCATGAGCTGTGTTAGCCAATAAAACTGACCTTATTGCTCTCTCCAAACAGCTGAAAGAAAATGGTAGTAATTTGGTGATAGGCCTTTTCTCCCAGGTGAAGACGCCAAGTGAAAAGAGGAAAATGCCTTATGTTGCACCAGGGGAGGTTTAGATTGAATATTAGGAAAAAAGTTCTTCACCAGAAGGGTTGGCAAGCACTGGAAAGGCTGCCCAGGTGAAAGTAGAGAATAACCATCCTTGGAGGTATTTAATATATGTGTAGACCTGGTGCTTAGGGATACAGTTTAGTGGTGGACTTGGCAATGTTAGGTTAAGAATTGGATTTGATGATCTTAGAGGCCTTTTCAACCTAAATTATTCTAAGAGTTGATTAAACTTTTCCAGGAGCTGTCAGGTTGGTGAGTCTCCAAACTCTCAAACCATCAACTGGGTTTCATATGGTTTTGGAATCAAAGAGGATAATTCCCTCTCTTGCAGCCAGACCAGAGTTCTGTCAAGGACAATGATAGCCACCATTTCACAATACCTGGTCAGACAAAGGTCCATTTTGAAGTCATTGTTACTATGACCGCATGCAGGGTTGGAAAAAACAGCTCTGACTTTTTCACTTCAATTCTGAGTATCAGGAGCAGGTTTGGGGGTTTGTATGCATTTATCATACACAGAAGCTAGTTGATGGCTATGTTGTGTTGATTTACTGCTCTAAAACTCTTCCTGTATTATTTTATCACATTACAGATAGATTGCTGCTAAATACATGTGGACTTACTATTTGATCAGCTGTCTCACCTAATGTTTACACTTTATTGACCATTTCATAAGATTGGACTTTCTCCTGAATGTACTGCCATAGGCCTCTCAGTGCTTAGTTCTAAAATATAGCGTCCTAGTGACCTGGGGGGACGACACCACAAAGATCACAGAAAGATCACAAAATCATCAAATTGTTTATGTTGGAAAAGACCTTTAAGATTATCAAGTCCAACCATAAACCTAACACTGCCAAATCTACCACTAAACTAGGTTGCTATGCTCTTAAAGGACGTGTCAATGAACTCCATGAGAGAGTTTGCATTGTGTAGCTTCAGCCTTCTTTGACTACCAGTGGTGAGGGCACAAGAAGCACTTTACCCTTCAGTATTTTGCCACACAATTTTCTGCTGCTTTTTTCCACCCTCTGTGCAAGCATAGTTCCTTGTGCAGTGAACTACATGAGGGATGTGATTTGCCTGGAAAATTGTCACAGTAGGACAGGCATGATATGACACACAAAGTTCACGTAGCAAAAGTCAATTTTTATCAACTTCAGTTCCACTTAAATAGTGACTGCAAGTCTGCATGGTTAGTCCTGATTGGCTGAATTAGCTGCCTCCCAGCTAACTGGCCAGTAGCTGCCCATGTCCCCAGTGGCCTAGAATGGTTGAGTTATGTAACTACTAGTTATGTAATTAGTTATATGTTAGTTATATAATAATAATTAGGATTATTTATAACTGTGAGGCCTCCAGGCCAACTCTTAGCCACCACAGAAAATATTTAACGACTGTTGAGCCTAATGGACAAATGTGTCCTCAGACTGTTACTCAAATGCTACAGCTGTACTGTGCAATGTCTTTGGCCATGATTATCACTCTCACTGACATACCCTTGTACTGCTCAAGTGAAGCAGAGGAAACAAATTAGTCCTTTGCTATTTTTTTTACTGTTATTTTCTACTTGCTTATGATGGCATGGACCTGTTTTAAGACAAAGGATTAGCTTTTAGATATAGAAAATAACCTAATTCTCTGGGAATGTTGATTGTGACCAAGGATTGCTTCTTGTTAAAAGTGCTTTGAATATTAAAATGCTACTTATGCTGATGTTACCACTTTTTTATAACACACAAGAAATTCTCACTTTGTGAATGACAGTTGTTAACGCTTTCTAGTTACCTGCAAAATATTTTAGTGCTCGACCATAAATGACGAATGGGTGGCTACCACAACCTTGTAAAACATTTAAAGGTGTGTCTATAGTTACATGCAGCAGGAGTTTACAAAGTCATTAACAGGCAAGGGAGGAGCAACTGTTTGTAGACTCTGGAGGCTTTAGTATTTAGAATCCCCTCCCAAGCCTATGAAGTTTTGCTGGTGCCTCAGTGGATTGATGACCTAAACTTTGCAGGCATCTGGGAGTGGAGATGAATGTCATCTTTCTGCAGAAGTAGAGGCAACCAACACAGCTTATCAGTGATTACAGAGGACCAAATAAAGGGACAGGGAGTGATGTTGGATGGGTGAGATAATATTTTGAAATCTGTGTAGCATTCCTTGAGCAATGCTCAGATGCTGGCTTTCAGCTGTGTCCCTGCACAAGAGCCAGAGACATACACCCATGCCCACCCAAAACCCTTCACTTCGTGCTGACTCTTCTCCATGATCCAACCTTGGGCTCAAATCAAACGTGATTTCTGCCAGGAAGTCACACTTGTGACCATGTGCTGCTGCTTAGCCAGTGCAGCTGATTTGTACATTGAGGCTTTTACTTGGTGGTAGGGGAGCCATGGAGAGGCATCCGGCATCTAGAACTGTTTTGCAAATCTTAACTAATGGAGCAACCCTCAACAAGAGGCAGCATAAGAAAGAAAAGTAATTTTATTTTGTACAAACCAGGTATCACTCAGGCACAAGTATTCTTCTTGTAGTTTTACTGTTCTTTCCTATTGAGAAGCTTGCAGGTGTGTCTGCACGTGATTTGTACAAAAATATTTGTGGCCACAAAGAATTAGGGAAGCTAGCTATTTAGTTCTCATGGTGTCTTCTGGTTTGTTCTTAATGGCAGTCATGTGGCTGGATTCTGAATGTGTCTTTTACACCTTTTAAAAGTTGCCAGTGACTGTGAATCATTTGTCCCTCCTTTTGTCCCACCTCTGTGAGTCCTTAGGTAAAACTGCTGATTCACTCATTGTTCTTTTGTGTCTTTCTGGGTGCAGGCTGTTGTATTTAGGTTGTCCTTTGTTTTTCTCAATCTGGATGTTTCTGTAAATAGAAACTGCAGATAGTTGTGAGAGAGACTTTATGATCTACTAATTTAGATGCCATTAGCACATGCTTTTCTTTCATCCCTTTTTCCTCCACTTCTTCCTGTTCTCCCACATCAAAACGTTTCTACTTTTGCTCCATCCATACCAAGGCTGATATTTTTTCTAAAGCTCATCACAGAGTTGTTTGCAGCTCTTCTACTTAACTTGGGATCTGATGGGTCTGGGAAGGCAGAGGATTGAGAAATTTTCTATTGGAAAAATTTCCTGCTGGTTATGGCAGCAACTCCGGCTTGTTTCAGCCTCACAGGGAGCAATGAAATATCAACTTCTAAAAGTAAAGGTGCCTCACATGAATGTACAGGATCATGATAAAAGAAGCTCAGTTTACCTGTGCTCTGACTCTGGTTGCACAATTGTCTTCTCAAACAGTAGGTTTGTGTGAAAAACGCCAATCACTTGTTTTAAAATTTTTAAAGTTCAATAGTAATAAAATGGTTATAAAAATAGTAATAAAAATTAGAGCAATAAGAATATGGACAATCAGAGTTAGGACAATAAAGGACAATAAAAAGCAAAGAATCATGGACGTCTGGGTGTCTGGCACTCTGCCATAGAAACATATTCTGCTAACAAAGGATTAACCCTTAAAAGAAATAGCCTGTTGCATATTCATATATCTCATTCATGATGCAAACATTCCTTTCAAACTATGGATTTTTCTTTTTATTGTCAACTTCCCCCCCTCATCTTGTAAATCAATTGCCTTGATCCCCATGAAGTCTGGCTTTTCCCAATAAGGAGGCATAATTCTTCTCTTGAGGTCTTGGTGTCTTGTTATCTCTGTGTGAAGAATTTAGTGATTATTTTATCCATTCCTTGAGGTAGTTACAAAGAGTATCTTACATCACATAGTTTATATTTTAATATTGTGCTATAGCCTAAAAACTACATTTACCACACTACTTAAAAGAGATTAATACAGCATAACTTTCTAACATAACATATAGTATTCATTTCAATATTTGCCAAGAGCCAATCATATAATAGCCATTTTTTACAGTTTGGAAAGGTTAAAAAATTCACTTTCTCATCCTGCTGCCCAAGGAAATGCCTGGTCAGAGCTCAGGCCGCAGATGGCCCAGTGGGATAGACTTGCCCCAAAAAAATCAAAGGTAGAGATTCATTGTCTTGCCAAATGACATGGTATTCCTGAAGAGGAAGGGGTTCCAGCTTCACATAGGGATGGAAAAAGGAAATGGTGAAGGGCCATTTCTTCTAGATGAGGCCCACATAAGAATCCACCACAGATGAATGTGAGCTTTACAAAAAAAAAAAAATTTCATCATCTCATACTATTCTAAAACTTAATATAAGAAAAATTACCTGATCTTACAAGGAGGTTAGAGATATTACTTAATGTTTGTGAAGCAATAAGTAGTATAGCAATAAATTACATGGGTGTTCCTATGAGAATGTTACTAATTGTGTATTCAGGCCGGAGCTTAAATAGGATATAGTAAATGAGGCATGAGGCCATGCACTTAGCAATGAGGACAAAACGGGCTAATGAATCACTGCTCATTAGTGGTATGCCATCCATGTGCACAGAAAGGCTAAAGGTGCTGTGTAAAAAGGTACATGTTATCCTGTAATTAAAGATTTTACAGTGCATGTAAGAGTTACAAATTTAATTTGTCTGGGAAATGTTAAATCAGGCATTTCCTATCCACAGGAACACAACTTTGCAAACCTTACACTTTTTGAATAGAGGCTTTTTACAGAATTCAGTAAAAAATGTTTAAATATTGTGTTTCCCCAGCTTGTTTTGCCCTTGTTGGCACTGAGCTCCTTCTCCCATGCTGCCTTCGCCATCTGGAACAGACTAAATGGCTTTCTGAGTCACCTTAAATCCCATCACCAAATCCTATCTTCTAGGCCTATAATTCCTGTCCCTCTTTTTCATAAGACAACTCAGTCCTGTTTCTTGACCAAGCTTGTTTCCATTAAACTTAGAGCTCTGTCAGGTCTTGCCTTTTTTCTCTGTGTTTTTATACCACAGAGACATGAATCTATAAGATGCCAATACATCTGCCTACATTTATTAATATAAAATGAGACCATCAGTGATTTAGTATTCTGAAGTTTTCCATGTCAGATAAATCAGTTCAGAGAAATGTTTAGTTCCTTCTAAATTTGGTTTTAATGAAAAAGCAGCAAACTGACTATGTATGGAAATTCAGACTGACTGTTCTCTTTCTAAAGAAATCTGAATTCCAGTCCCCTGTTGAAGATAAAGGTAAATGAAAAGCAGAGGATCAGATTGCATCCAGAACTGGATATCATCCAATATGTTTCAGTTTGGTATCAAGCTTATATTATAAATACAGTCAACAGGAAATAAATATCTGACAGTAAAATGGATATTAATCAAGTTCAGTACTGATACCTAACTTTCCCCCATGCTCAGCTTATACCATTTCTTTATGTTTAGGTGGAGCTTGAGTGATTCTAGTCATGCATACCATTGTTACTGATTGGTGTAAAATCCTCTTGCTTTACTTTTAAAGACACATTTTAAAAAAATGTAGAGCATGTGCCCAGTAAGGAGGGGTTGTACCATTGGGATGGAGGTGTGTGTTAAAATTACAATTATATCATGAACCAAGTTCATCCAAGGGGGATGATTTCACCATAGAGTTCCCCTCCCTGCAAAGATTTCAACAGTGCCTGGCTGCAGTCTCTCCACACTGCTCCACCCTCCACCCCACCCCATCCCATCCCATCCCATCCCATCCCATCCCATCCCATCCCATCCCATCCCATCCCATCCCATCCCATCCCATCCCATCCCATCCCATCCCCCTCAGCAGGTGCTCATAGTTACAGATCGTGCGTTTGGGGAATCCCTGTGGAATACGTCTCTGAGCATGCCAGCCCCATTCCATCCAGGGAGCAGCCACTGCATTGTACCTTTTAATTTCTGTACTGTTATCATCTCTGCTAGGATGTGAATGACTCCTCTATTTCCTCCAATTGTACCCCCAGTCCTCTCTTTGAGGGGTCTCCGGTCATCTTTCCTCACCTGTGGCACAACAATCTCTCTGACCAGCACATAAATAATGGCCTCTGATTCAGGGTAGAAATAACAAGTAGTGCAGGGGATGTTTTGACATGGGCATCCACAGAAAGTGGAGATGGCACTTGGTGTCCTTGGATATTTTGTTTCTAATATGTTTTTACTCTAATTGTTCCAGTGTTCTGCTCCTTTACATCATTTATCCACCATTACTTTATAAGATATACTAGGTTATTTTGTTTTCCACTAAATTTAAAATATCATGCATGTTGGTTCTTCTCATCTCTCTGAATTTGTCAAGTTGCCCCCAGTGTGAGCTCTCTGTGCTTTGGATAAGGCTGGTACAGAGATGCTATTATCTCCACCCTTCTCAGCCTCCATGGCTGGCAGAGATGACAGATCAAATGGTCACATCCTGCGATTTTTCCTGGTAGCACAGAACCAGTGATTGTCCAGACACTAAAAACTCTCCTTAATTGAGATTCTCAGCCTGAAAAAATACATTCATTCGTTTGACTTCAAAATTCATTTGTATAGTATTCACTGTGTTCTGTGTTCTTTTAAAAAATGAAATAACATTAAGACAGCATGCAGATGAAATTGAAAGAAAAGAAACCAACTCTTCCCTGCTGACAAGCTAATTTTCAGTGCTTTAAGAATTACAGAGTGAAGTAAAATTATTTTATTGCCTTCTTTCATCATTATGCCACAGTACTAATTATGCTCCTGGTGTTCTAAAGTTTATAATGCTATTTCCTGCCACTGAGTTCCTATTTCTTTATTCAATTAATTCTTTAAACATATGCTTTATGCTGCTAGTAAGGCCCTGGTAGCAGACTATCGTCTTAGAATGACACCAGTGGATAAATTTTCATCCATTGCAAAGATGGAAATGATGGAACAATGGCTGTATAGAATAAGAACTGTAGAAAAATTATTAATATTTTTCAGAATGATCAGCATATGCTGCCACAGAGTGAATATGAAATCATCACATTTCAATATGGAAAACTGATGAAGTCTAGAGCATAAATAATGAAAGTTATGCAAACACATCTTTGCATGCATATGAAAGACTGGACTGTGCAAGGCACTATACAGCCTATAAGATACTTGCTTTGTTGCCATCACTGCTTTGCATAGACTTCAGTAAGAGTGACTGACATTTCAGACACATTCCCAGCTGACTTCAGAAAGATCTTAGGAATTTCAATCAAGAAATGAGCACATTTCTGATAAAGATGGACCCACTGCCACAGCTCTGATAGGCTTAACATGGAACAAAGGGTTGTTGCTGTCTGGTCTGGGAAGTGTTAGCAAACTGCTTGCCAGCATAGGCAAGCTTAATAATAATAACCAGCTTCAAGGTGCTTCCCAATCACTGCTAGAAAGAGTTGCATGAAATCTGACTCTGTTCTTGTTGAGTATAGTAAAGTTATTGCCAGACAAAATACACAATTGAAGGACTAATCACCGAGGAGAAACAGTCCCTCATGGGAACCATGCTTGTGCCACTAAAGGGAGTGCCTTATGGCAATTTAGTCCAATGGCCAAATGCAGTAAGACCTCAAAAACATTTTAATGTAGTTCTTAAAGAAATGTTGTGCCTTTTCCCTTGGCTTCTAGCGGCCTTTTGGCCCCTGGGGATTTCTGCACAGGTGGGACCCCAGTGGCACCCCTGGGACTGGAGCTGCCAAAGGTGATGGCAAAGGGTTTGGCAATAATAGCATAAAATAAATTAAAACAACAAAAAAATAGGCAGCCAAGTGCTGGCTATAATGCACCTGGATTGTGCTGAGGAGAAGTTCTTGGCCAGGTAGGAGTTGAGTTACTGCAGCTCCTTTGCTCTATTTGAGCAAAGAGAGGCAAGCTTGGGACCAGGGCTGGAGGTTAACAAATGCTGAGGAAAATTAGGAAATAGGAAATTCCAGCATTAAGACTAAGGTTTTGCTATTAAAAAGCACATTTATGCCTGAATGAGGTCTCCAAACACAGGACATCTGTCATCAATGCACTCACCTGGAATAATTTAGTGGTGTGGGTTCCAACCATACTTTCAGCAATTGTCACAGGCTTGGTTTCAGACACGGTCAGACATCATTCTGGAGTCTCTGTTTCCATGTCCATATTTTTCTCTCCATTCACAGATTGCAGGTGCGACCAACAATAAAGCCATCAGAAATCACATCTCAATATTTGGGAACAGAAACTTTACTTGATCACTTTTCCTAAGATCTTTCAGCTATAATCAGGAAGTTGCTTATGTTTTTAATAAGTTGATGGTAGACGTTTTTATTTTTGATGAAAAAAAATTTTTTTTCCTCTCAGTAATTACAAAATTTCTGGTATTGACTGAAACAGTACATAAGTGCCGCAGATCATGTCAAGATCTTATTTCAAGAGCTTTGTCTTTCCTGTCTTATTACTCTACTTAAGAGTTCAACCTTTTCTGCGTGAAGACCACTAAGTTAGATATATCATTATAGTGATTTTATCATACAAGCAAGTGCTTAAAGCAAATTTAGATCATCAGAATAATTTCCCATTTTTCCTACATTTAAAGATATTTTATATCTTATTTTCTGTCCTGTTGCTAATTACCCTAAAAGAGGCTTTGTAATAGTAAAGGATTTTTGTCACTGAACCAGTAATTTTTCTGGCACGCTGCACTGCTAGTAATGCGATTGCTTAAATAAAAATTGGTGCAGCTTTAACATCATAATATATTCACTCATTTCTTTGTCTTTCATTCTAATAATGTAAGATATAATGAACTCTTGGTAGATATAGTAATATCCCATAAGTATTTCTACAGGATTTATGTTGTCATTTAATATTATTTCAAAGGACTAAACATAATTCTTGCCATTTTGCTCAGCTACTCATTTTGTAATTTTTTTGTTCTCCCGCTATCACAGAAAAGAAATGATCAAATTAACCATTTTAACAAGCATTTGCTAGTTGTGCCTACATACCATTCATTTAAATGACTTGTGAAATCAATCAAATAATGGAGCCTAGTCTTCTTTCCCTGAACAATGACTTCAAGGAAGATCCACCTCCCTCTCTGAGAAAGAATGGATAGCTGGGAATGCTCAGGGGAATAAAAGGATTTAAAGCACTGCACATAAAAGGCTGAGTAGAGGAGTCTTTGAAAATAAATGCAGGCTTCAACAAAGGATGAGAAAGAAAAGGGTACAGAGGGAGCGGCTTGGTGTAGATATGGGCAGCGCATACAAAGAGGCTGCTGAGGAGATGCATAATACCCCAGGAGAATGAGCTGTAGGTGCTGGGCTGCAGGCTGAGGAAAACACATTTTGATGAGGGGCACAGGATGTGCAGAGGCTGGCTGTGGCTGCTGGGTTAATGAAGAGACCTCAAAAGGAAGCCAGTCTGCAAAATTAAACTAATTATCTCAAACGAAGTGTTTGCATTTCCACTAGTATGCAATGAGCCTCTCCTCATACTCAAAAAATTATGAAGGAAAAAAGGTCTCTGAGCATGCCAGCTCCATTCCATCCAGGGAACAGAGAAAAAGAGATTAAGTCCTTTTAATATTTTAAAATTTATAACAAATCTTTTTTCCTATATCCCATATTTAGGAATAATTGGCAATAAAAGGCACCCGATTTCTTATCAATCCGGAGTGGTGAAAAGAATTGCAACATTATCTCACAGTTACACAACTTCTGTCTGAATTTTTTTGCATTTGTAGCAAAGTCTCACTGGAGGATTCTCTTAGAGCAGGACTGTAGTAGGCTGTAGCATTTCTAGTGAGTGTTTATGTGCACTTCTCCAGAAAGCAAGTAAACATGGAAATAAATGATTGAGGAAGATGGTGAGTAATCTTCCTAGATTAGCATCCTTAGAGTTTAAAAATCAAAATATTTAAAAAAAAAATTGGGCTATTTTCTCAGTTTTTGTTGTTTCAATAATTTGTTGGGTTAAACATGTAATTAAAAAGGAATGCACATGTGGTTAACATTTTTAATTGCATCAGAGCTAACAACTTAATGGAGAAATGCTTGATCATCATCACTGCCTGACTAAATTCCAATAATGTATATTCAGCCACCCCCAATTATTGAAAATAACAGTTGAGTCACGAGAATTGCTCATGGATATTTGGCATTACTGTGCTCTGAGACTACGTATTGGACCAGACCAGTCATGTGTCTGACCAAATATTGTAGTGGCAGTGTTTTTCTAAGAGTATTTGCAATGCTTGGTGAAGATCATGTTTGAGCAGTTCAATGATGTTGGTCTGGAAGAGCATAAAAATGCCACTGTCCTTCCATAATATTTGTTGAGACTCAAATGCTGCAGCATTTTCTGAATATAGGATACAAATTTTAAAATATATGTAACAATTGGGACTGTGCTGATTGTGACAGATAGACAGGATAACCTGAGGTGGGTGCAGGACTTTTGGATGCTGAAGAGCATCATCAAGACCGTCCTCTGTAAGTTAGTGTCATATTTTCACCATCCTCAGATGAGATTTCAGAACCCAGAGCCATGTCCAAATGCCTGCCATCCTTTAGTCTTGCAGCCTCTGACCATTACTCCTTGGCCACCAATTCCTTTGAGGAGAGCAGGTACACCACAGGGCAAGAGGATTTGGAGATTTTGTCCTTAGTAATGCTGTGGGTGACATCTGAACTCTTCAAGGCTTTGATCTCCAAAGCTTGATAAGATTCTTATCTTATTCTTGTACTTCCAGCCTACTGCAGCTACATCTACACACATAAGGCTTTGCTCCACCTCTGAGTGCCACTGGGTTTTCCTGCCCCTTGAAAAACTCCTCTTTCTGTCATGGCACACGTTTGTTGGAAATGTAATTTCCAATTCCAGTCTGCAATTACCTGAGTGTTTTGGCAGGTGTAAGAGGGTGCTTCCAGTGTGGTAGTGGAGACTGGAGTGTGGGGAAAAGAAAGATAATACAAAAAAGATGGATTCAGCAGCAAAAGGCAGGGAAAGTGAGAAAAGAAGGTTTTAGTTCTGAAATTCAGTTAACAGGATAAAGCAGGAGGGATAGACACTGCTAAATTGATTGAGGAAGGGCAGTTGGCAGCAAGGAGGAACATACATGCAGTACCCCACTGTGCACCTTCCTTCAGGCTTTGGGACCTCTCTTCAGGGTCTGACAGCTTTGGGGGATGCCTGCACCTTAACCACATACTGGAGCTTCTTGTTATGGGAAGTCCACATGAGGATTTGGGACCAATTACTCCATTGAGTTGGAATGCTGTAGAGTTCTGGTTTCATGCAACAGGAATCTGCTTTGTGCACACCAACATCACTTTGAGAAACCAGTTAATATGTGGTTTTGTGGGTACAGTCTGTGTATTTTCTTCAAAACTACCCTATTGCTATGAAGTAAATTACTGAAGTTAACAGAATGACTGTACCTTAGAAGTGCATGAATATGTCTTCATGACCATGACCAAGAATTTTTTTTTTTCCTTAAGGGTATTATTGAAAGGCATATGATTAAAAAGAAAGAATATGATTACTGCTATTGTTCCTGGCTTTCTGCAAAATGGAGAAAACTAGAAAGAACATTTTGTTAACAGGACAGCTTTGCAAAAATACAAAGAACATTCTCTACTTTGCTTTTCTACCACGTTGTAAATATTTCAAGCCCAAATAAGTTTGTGTAGTAGCTGAAAAATGCATTTATTTTCTAAGTGTAAATCTTTGAGCAATGTCATATGCTTCTTTCTTTAAAGACCAAATGAATTGAAAGATCTGTAGCTCTGAGGAAGTAAGAAAATAGTAACCAAGTGTGAAACTTGATTTCTGTATTTGCACCATAATGTTGAATTATTTGCATGTCATCTGTCTAAAGATTAACTTTTGTTGATTTCCTAAACCCTGAAGAATAGACTGAGCCCTCAACCTTGCAGTATCTGAAGCTCTGCAGAACTGCCATGGACAGGCCATACTACCTTGAAAATGAGCTCTATTTTAGCTTTCATGTGAGCAATTTTCTTTCATGTGCTTGTATTGCTAAGTTTAGCTTGTGGTTGGGTATCTCAAACCATGGCCAGATGAGCAGATACAGCTGGAAACAAACTTCCTGCCCTTGCTCTCTACCTGTGTCCTGAGCACCAGCTGGGGTCTGGAAGCTGGGGAGCTGGTTGAGATGATGGTCAGGGGTTTTCAGCAGCAGTGGAGATCCACTCTTGTGCCTCTCTGGCTCCCAGAATAGCCTCAGCATCTCTTAGCACACACAGTTCATTTTGTTTCTGTTGGGACCCTGTCCAAACTACACCCTTTGTTAATGAAATTTAATCTTTGTGGAGGCTTTAGACATCTTCTAGAGTAGATCTCCTTTTTCTTACCATGCATCCTACTACTAATGTAGTAAAACTAGCAGTGCAGGCTTGGGTTAGTTTAATATGTGATGCAGCTTTCAGGAAACCCCAGAATGTAACAATGTCATCCTCTGTTGATAATAATCATGAAAGCAGTCTTAAGTGTAGGGTTTGCCTTGCCTGTTGATGATTGCACCTGCTTCTTACATTTGTGAAAAGTAGGGATCTGAAAGATGAATTAACACCCTTTTCTTTTCAGTACAGACATTCTCTGTTTTTGATTCTTCCCCAAGCCTATCTTATCAAAAAGCTCATAAAAATGGCACCAGCCAAGTGAGTTCACTGTTAACGAATATTCTTTGATGCAGTATTTCATTATGTTTTTAAGGGTGAATCTATAGCTGACCACACTTTTTTTCCTAGTGAAGATAGGCTATAAAATCATATCTGGCAAAAGGAATTTTCCTGTAACTTCTTCATATTGTGGAAGATGGTTCTCTGCACCTTTTTCTGAGAACCTGGAGCTGAGCAAGACTAACCAATAAATGCAAGTGTGGCAGAGATCTGGACTGCAGAGATATACCCTCACAACCAGAAACCCATAGAAGCTGTTGCAGCAAGATGAGATATGGTTTGCAGAAGCTCTGAACCTCAGTTATGTTTGTCCCACAAGCTGTGACCAGTGTGGCCATGCTGTGAAGAAGTGCAATCCCGAAGATGGACTGGTAGAGAACTTTGCTGTAATTTCACTGACCCATCAAAACTTCAAAAAAGATGTGTACAGATATTCCTGTCACTGTCACTCCACTGCTTCACTGAACTAAAGTTGTGGCCCTTCAGCTTCTCTCAGCAGTTCTCTAAGCAGAAACACAGGATCCAAGAATAATTCTACCTAAGAAAGGGCTAGAGGTGGAAGATTATTGAACTGCAGTGTGTGAGGTGGGGAATGGCAGAAAGAAGTTCCTTTTTTGGTTCAGTTTGTCACTTCTCTTCCTCTGTGAGTTAATGCCTTTCTCCGTTCATGCTTCACTGATTCTCTCTCCCACTAGGCTCAAACTCTGCTCTCTGCAGCCAAGGAGTATGGGAAATAAATCCTGAATGCAGACAAGGGGGACTTGAGATCAGGAATCTCAGTCTGCAGGATGAACTGAGAAGATGGATACCCTAGCTGAAGTCTGCCAAGACTCAAGGGAGCACAGCAGCATGCCAGATCCTCCCTGGATTTGAGCATATCAGCCTGCTAAGTGTCCAGCAAGGGTAAGTGTCCAACTGCAGTGCTGCTTTTGTGGTACACTATCACTGTTACAGTGGCTTTACTATAGAACTTGTCTCAAAACCAAACCTATTTCCCAAGCTAATGCCGAACAAGGCCTTGAAGACAAATAATAATGTATTTATATTGTGCATTTCTTTTTACCAGCAAACGTGAAAAAAAGCACATTGATCCCAGATTACAATGTTAGAGATGCATGAAGAACATCTGTCATTATGACAGAATCATAAATCATCATGCTGAAGCCCTGACATGCCTTTTTTCATTGGCGAAGTAATTTTTTAAAATGGGATATAATTAAGTTGCTTAGAGCCACATATTATCTATTTTAAGCCTATTATTTTTCTCATGTGAAAACTGTCAGGTGAAACACACTGGTTTGGTTTTGATTTTAAAAGAAACTAATAAAAAACCTGACCACTGTTCATCACAGCAAATCAGGGTGCTGCTAGGAACTGTCCCATGTGAAGAAATTATAAGGAAAAGAAACCTGTAAGTGAAACCATGCTGTAGGTGCACCAGCAAACCATCCTGACATGAAAGACAGATAAGGTAGGCCAGCTTATCTGCATAAGGAATCCTCCAGTGACTTGAATATCAAAAAGGAAATCCTACAAAGAGTGAAATCAAGGGCATATTGTAGAAGCAGTGGCCTGCTTGGGCAATCCTGACCTTGATTAACAGCTCTTCTTCCCATGGGAAAGCACATACCAAAGGGTAAGTCCAGCCATAAATACCTGTGCTTTGATGTACAGCCCAGAAAACTGGGCTGTGAATGTGTGTGGGATCAGTGATAAGAGCTAGAAACATCAGCTCTACTTTTCTTGGTTTTGTGTGGTTACCTTCTCTCTCCTACTGGCTGGCTGTCTAATTGATCATAAAACTTGTACACAGAAGAAACATGTAAATATTCAAGTGAGTTTTATACAATCCTGCTTTATGACAAAGTGGTTGTCTGTTATTCTTAATCTCGAAGCATTTAAGTGAGATGGGTATCAAAGCACTGGCAAAAACATCTAGGGATAAATGTAGAAAGAATCAGTTGCAAAATGAGTTATAAGTTTCCTGGAGCATAAAATGGAAGAAAGAGAGATTCTATAAATACTGAGAAGTTAGAGGGAGAGAAGGGCAGAGGCACAAATAACAAACACTCAGAGTTGAGGGAAAGTTTTATTGATTTTGCTACTTTCTTCACATTCACATAAGCATTAATGATAGGTACTTAACAATGCTCTTTTTTTTAACAGAATGATATATGCCAGAATAGGTAAAAAACAAGTAAAAAATGTTTGAATGAGTGAGATGTACGCAAGTCTCTAGTGCTTGCTGAAATTCACTTGATACCTACTGGGCTCTTGACTTATCCCTGAAAGTTCCTGAAGGACTGGATAAGTCACCAGGGCCTACAGCAACTGTGTATCCTAAGAAGGAAATACAGTCAGCATCATACTTTAAATTTTTGGTAATTAGCAGAAATCTGACATTATAATATACATTTTGCACATTATTTTAAAGCAAACATGCACTTGATTTAAAGTCTTGCTCTTCCTTAATTCTTCCCATCATGGCACCTAGGTTTTAAAAAAAAGAAAAGAAAAATTTAGTGAGGGTTTTTTTCTTAAATTTGGCCTTCATAGCAGGCTTAGATTTTGACACAATTTAGAAGTTGTTGGCTGTTTGCAGGGTTGTAACCATTCCTGCTTTTAAAAATGGGAAGAAAGAACCTAGGGAATTACAGAGTGCTCTGCCTAATGTCAATACTGAGAAAGATAATGAGACAAATTATTAAGAAGTAAATTCATACACACCATGAGAAGGTGATAAGAAGCATCCAACATGAATTTATCAAACTAATCTGAATTCCTTCTTGAATAAGGCGACTGGTCCAAAAGATAAAGAAAAGCATTTCAAATTACTGTATGTAAGACCCAAGATGTATCTTGACCTGAGTAAGGCTTTTGACATCATTCTGCATGCTCATAAATGAACTGGGGAAAGCTGTTCCATTTGAAATCACTCCTAATTCAATCCTCTGTCAAAAGTAAACCTAATACATGGTGGTTGGTAGCTGCACGTGGAGATGTCTTGCACAGCTCCTAATGGGTAGGCTTCTGTTAACCATTCAATGAAGATTTAGATGGCAGAATTAGAAATAATTACATTCCTATGAGCTTGGTAGGTGACAATATGTAAAGATTTGCCTAATGTGCTCAAGGACAGAATTAGAATTCAAAAATATCCTGGTAAGTTGTGAAATCCAACATGGAAATTTTGAACAAAGGTGATCACAGAGGGCTACATTTGGGAGGATGAAATCAAAAACATAACCACAAAATGCCACTGCAGATAAAGATCTAGTGATTAATGAGAGCCATCAATGAGCCAACAGTGTGATGCTGTTGAGGAAAAGAGATAAATGTAATTCTAGATTTTCTTGACTTGTCTGCTCATGGCAGTGTATGTAAGATGAGATAATTAGCGTGCTCTTCCGGGCACTGGTGAGGCCTCAGCTAAAATATTGTTTTACTCTGAGGCACCATAATTTCAGAAAGATGTAGATCAGCTGGAGGCAATCCAGAGATCAACAAGGATGAAGATTGGAAAATTGGATACATAAAGCAAGGTTGCAAGTTCTAGTTTTGTAATAATAATAATAATAATAATAATAATAATAATAATAATAATAATAATAATAATAAAGGTTATATGGTGTTCAACAGTCTTTGAGTACATAAAAGGCTGTTACAAAGAGGGTAGTTTTATGGTTTTTGATGCCCACTAATGACACACAGAATGTCATGGAAACCTTTTTCAGCTATACTACAATAAATAAGACAGTAACCCATTCTAACTAGAAGAAAAGATTACTGCTGGAATATATTACCCAAGAAGGTTGTATAATACTTGCCATTATTGATTTTAGATACAAATCAGAGGGACTGCCATCTGCACTTATCAGGACAGTTGTGGACTTTCTTTGAAGCTAGGAGATGGCCCAGGTGCATGTTTTGTAGCAGGTGGCTGAGATCACTGGAACTGTGAGAGAGCATACAAATTATCACAAGGTAATCCATAACATATTTTCACTAAGAAAGCATTTGAAAATTCCATGTGTGGTTCTGAGCATATTCAATTGCTGTTATGGAATATTGCAGAAGTTGTTCTTTAGTACTTTTTAAGCATTTTTCCTTTGATTTGGTGTTGTGGCGTTTTTGGTTTGTTTTTATTTTACTTCAGGAAGGCTTGGTACAGCTTTGATTAAAAATGTTGAGGAATAACAAGCTACATAACCCCTTGAGATTCTATCCAAATCTGTACTTCTATGATTCATGTGCAAGCTACTGTATTTTTCTGAGCTGTTGAAGAGTTTTGCAAGCACAAGTTAATTATTAAACTAGCTCTTTTCCCAGGGCAGTAATGACCTAATAATTTATGACTGTGCTCAAATGAGGAATTAAACAAACATATCCAGAATAAACACAGATCAAATAATCTTTGCCAATGGAAAAGGACAACATCTTGTTTTCATGCCAGTGAGTCGGCAAAACAACAGCACAGATATAGACGTCAGTAAAACTAACAAGTGCAGGCTTCTCAACCTGAGAGAAATTCTGTTTTAGTATTTCTTTCTATTCAAAGTTTTAGGACATTTCTCTATTTTGGAAAATTGGAAGAATGGGAAAGAGAAAAAAAAGTGTTTTGAAAAGCTTGGAAAGTTTTAAGGGCTTGAATTATAACTGAGCATTTCAACATTCAAAACCCAAAATGTTGCAGTCATGGTGCACCACACATGTGTATGTATGTATGTGTATGTGTTTGTGTATATATATATATATATATATATATATATATATATATATATATATGTGGGTGTGTGTATCTTAGCTAGGGGAGCACAGAATCCTCATATACACAAGAAAATGCCAACCAAAATTACTGTACAAGTAAAATAGCATTCTGCAATATGATATTTTTTATGTTAGCTCAAAATAAATCTCTTTAAAATCATACAAAGGAAAACTGAGCAAACCCATTTATTTTTCCATTTCATTTTTTTACTATTTAAAACTAAGTTTTTTTCAGAAAATATGCTCTTTGTTAGAAATTCAAACCCATATAAAACTTCTGACAAATTCTAGTCACTACTTAATATGAAAAAAATTGTCTCAAAAATGTCTTCTTGAGAAATCTGTGCTCATCAGAGTGGACTGTAGTGTTAACCAAAATATGACAGTAAACTGTGTTTTCAGTCACCATTTTTATTTTAATCTAGCAAAAGATGATCCTCAAAGATAGGATCAGGGTTATGACTTTCCAGAAATTTGTAAATATTTCATGTCAGTGTTTATAGGCTATACTTCTGTTGGAGCCCAGGGCATTCCTCTGTCTGCCCTGGAGGACTTGAGACCCTGGCAGGGGGCTCAGAGACCTTGGCACAGAATCAAAAACACCTGTGCCTTTGATTTTAGCCCATGGAAAAAGTTACCAACTTTGTGCGAAGAATTACAAGCTACAAGGGTTTGAATAGAATGATAGTGAATTTATCACAGGGTGAAAAAGTAGATATTTTGGGGTTTTTAGAATGGGGTTCAAGAGGCAAGATGGAGGAATCTGGGCATGTCCTGTCCTTCTTCTTCTTGTCCTCCATCTTCTGCTGTGATGGTGGCACTTTTGGATTGGTTTAGAGTAGAGACAAACTGTCTAACATAGGTGATAGGTATTGGAAAATTATTGTAAATAAAGTACACAAAGTTCTCAGTACAAAAAGATAACACCACCCTGAGGGCGGTCAGTGTGCCATGAACTGACCTGCCAGACAGATCTCAGTGGGTAAGAGAAAGAATGTTATAGATAAGAGAAAATAAACAACCTTGAAAACCAGAGCCAAGGAATCCCAACTTTTTCTTCAGTTGCAGGGTTGGGAAAAAAGGCTCTTTAATACCTCGGGAGCTATTTCAGCAACAACAAACCCGAGATACTTCAGTGAATATCCACTGGTTCTTTTGTTCTTTTAAAACTATACAGGACATTTAGAGACCAGAATAAGGATTTCATACTGCACAAGAACTTTCTTTCTTATAAGAAAACCACTGGAGCTTATGAATTTTGCTGTGCAAATGGATGAATACTGACAGAATACATGTGCCTTGCATCAGGTATATCATTAGGTACCTCACCCTTGGATCCATGGCAGTAAAAAACTTGCAGAATTTCAAAGACCCTGGTACAAACATGTCAGGTGTCAAGGGCAGCCTTAATCTCAAAGTACAGGGAGGGACAATTGGACAGTGGGAGCTGGGGTTAATGACCTTTAAAGGTCTCTTCCAAACCGAGCTCTTCTGTGATTCTGTGACCCAAGGGGAGAGAACTCAGCTGAACTGAGCTTGCTCAGGGCAGCCCCAGTGAGGTGATTTCATTGCTGGGGCTGTAAATATCAAGGTGGACTCTTTGCTTTGCCGGCCAGGGTGTTGGTACAGCCCCATTGCACACGCCAACAGACTAAAGTGTCTTAAGCGGCTTAAATAGCTTTAAGCAGCTTTGAAGGCTTAGATACTGTAAGCTTATAAAGCAGTTTAAGCTGCTTAAACCACTCTAGGACTTTAACAAGGGCCCCACGATGCAGCTCCTCGCCTGGTGAGTGAAACAAAGCTGGCTGCAGCTCCCCCACCATGGGCTGGAAGGATGGAGCTGCAGGGCTGCCACGGATCCAGCCAGGAATCTGCTGATATTGACATACTTTGTCAATGATGTTGTATGAAATAATGCATCATATACTTTCTCCCCTTGGTTAACTCATTGTTACTTTCTTTCCTCTTAACTACCTCACTTCCCCAGCCACTGCTGTGCCTTTTTTTCCTATTTTCACCAATTTAGCTCAGGTTCTTTCAGTATCTCTTTTCTGTCTAATTAATTCTTCCTAAGAGATCAGTGGGCTTTTCTTACTGCAGTGATACCTTTCATGAAGAAAACACGTCTCAATTCAGCCTATTCAATTCACAGAGCCGTGCTGGGGGTAACTGTTCATTTGTATCAGGATGGTTTAACCTAAATCTAGAACTTTTTTTTCCTCAGAAGAAGGGCATGAGTTGATAGAAGCATTGTGGAAAAACCCAACCATGTAATCCCAGGAAGTATCAGTGGCAGTCATTAAGTTATCACCTACAAAATCAGGAAATCAGATGGGAGAGCTTTGTTCAGAAGAAGGAATACAATGCACTGAATTTGTGTCACAGTTTCTGGCATTTTGGACGTTTCGTAAAGGATGTAGGAGGAGGAAGTCTGGGAACAGCTGTCCAGAAAAATGGGTAAATTTATGTTCCTGCACTGAATCTCTTAGGGCTGAAAGGGCTTTGTTTTCAGTTTTTACTCCATCTGTCTGAACTTGGGGTATGCTGTGCAAACCACAAGTCATGTTGTTCCTACCAAAGGATGTAACACCCCCTCCCTCTTACACAGAAGACAGCAGCTGAGTGTAGGTTTGGTTTGGTTTAGTGACAATTCACTTTGAGCTCCCATGCTAATAACCAGGGCAGTGGTGATAATGCACTGGAGCACTTGAGTCAGATGTAATATCCTTGCTGCAGAGGATCCTCTCAGGCCTGCATCACCCCATTTTTCTTGTGTTTGAATTCCCTTTCCAGTTCCTTTACAAGGAACCTTCTCCTCTTCCTTTGTATATCTTTCACCCATTTCCTGGGGCTGTATCCTAATTTCTCAGGTGTTCTCTCTCTCCTCAGCTTCATTGGGCCCATATTTTTCACAGGTTTATGGAGTCCCATCACATGAGCCTTTGTATATATCACACACTTCAATCACAATTTAGCTAAGAAATCTAGCTATAAATCTTTTCGTAGTCCAACATTGTGTTTGATAGACCTGAGAGTGTAAGCAGGAAGAGGGATAATGGTCAGCCCTGCTTACTGATCTATTTTTGCTGATTATCTATGTTATGCATTCCTAAATGACACTACCTATCACCATAGTGTGTATTGAGCACACACCATGTCAAATGTGACATAATTATATAAACATCATTTAACACTTTCATTAGGGCTTGATTTATACCAAAGGTTATTTTTTCCAGTATCTTGAAAGCATGTTTATCTCCATTTTTATTGAAGAAAATGATTTGTAGCATGATCTATTTTTTTCAAGTCATCAATGCATTTTAATCTCTTCTCCCATTTAGCCACCTATCAATAATTACTTCCTTCAAGATGTGTTCAAAACCCCCACATATGTTGTCGAGAGGATTCACTTGCTTGGTGAGTGATTGAATTATTTTTTCTTAAATATTGGTTTGATATGCTCCCATCAGGTGCTAGTTAACAGATATATTTGTAGTGCAGTATTAAAACTTGGGAATGTGGTTTCCTTGGGTTCATGACTTGAGTCTACATCATCCTCCTAGCTGTCCCAGCTCCTTCTCCAGCTCCAGCCAGTTTTGTAGGAAAAAGGACAGGTTGTTTGGACTACCTGTGGGCTTTGTGATCAGCGGATCAGTGTAAGCTGTTTGGTATCAATACAGCTCTCAGGCTGGAGAAGTTGCCTGCCGTCCCCATTCCTTCAGCTTCAACAGAAATTTGGGTCTTGTTCTTCTCTAGGAAGCTGCTCATTTGCAGCAACAATTAATGAGGGGAATTGAGGAGGGTAAGGTTAATTGTGAGCATGGAAAAGTCATCTTTTTTGGCCCTGAAAGTTATATGAAGTCACCTATTCACAACTCATACAATTTCTTTGCCATATATGCTATTACATCTGAGGAAGCAAAGGTCCTACTCATGTTGCAAGAGAGTTTGGGTAGTTTCACAACTGAAGGATTTGTAAATCAGAAAATAGAAACCAGGCATCAGGTCATGTACACAGGCCGTGGTTTGGCAGACATTTACCCTTATGCCCAAATTTCAGTTGGAACTTGATTTCCCTTGATTTCCAGGAAAGATCAGGGTGTGTTAAAATTAACTCTGCTGCTTTGAGGTGGCAGCAGCACTGCAGGTTTGCATGGCTTGATAAACAACTGTGTGTGCACCAGAAGTATTTTGTTGACTGCATTAAGCCTGGTGAGGTCACACATCTGTGCTGATCCATTCACCAATGGAGAAGGAAAGTTTTCAGTGCTGCTGCTGGGCTCAGTCACCACGTGCTGGCAGGCTGCCGGGGTCGTGTTGCTGGGCAGATCATCAGGTGTTGGCCAGTCACTGAGGGCTGCTCACACAGCAAAAATGTACAGGACAGCAGACTCACCCTTCCTTCCTTCCCCAAAGCCAAGACAACTGTCTCCTTGATGAGCCTGTAGAATTACAGCTGAGCTTGCTACAGGACAGCAAGGAGCTTCTATAAGCTTCTATAAGTTTTTCTCATCCCTCCATCTTCTTCAGCATTTTCCCTAAACCTTGATGCTCCCACCACTTTTTAATTTTTCTTTTTAAAATCTTGTTTAGCTGAAGTAAAACAACAACTTATTTCAACTTCAAAAAATAACTTTTATTTACATTTGTTCCTAGCTATTTTTTTTTTGCTTCTTTCCCGCTTTAGTGTCTAGCTTCTTCAGCTAATGGATGACAGAGAATATTGCCTGAATCTATTATATACGTATGAACACCAAATTCCTACATTGCAGGACCAGCCCAATTCTTTGCTCTGCTGGAAGTCATCTTAAGAGGTAAACAGACTTTAAGATTTTAGGAAGAAAGCCAGAGTTCCTGCTCAACCACTATTAATTTCATGCATTCCCACCTGCATTCTTCATTCTGTAATTGGGCTGTGCTTCCATCTCCACCCACATCCTGCCTTGACACATATCCACGTGTGGATGACAGGGACAGTGACAGGTGAGCCACCAGCTTGCAGGCTGAGTCACTCCAGGAAGGCAGAGTGTCATCTGGCAGCCAGGATGGAGAAGAAGGAAGTGTGCCAACCAAACAGGTGATCTGAGCAATGCATGGCACCCCATATGCCAAAACAAAGGTTGCACAATGTTGGCTATGACAGAGAAATGTGGAGAAAAACACAAGAATGGCCTTCCAAAAATGGCCTTCATTTAGTAGGAATTAAGAAATACCAAAACTCAGCCTATTTGTTTTCATAACAAAGACGAATACAGCAATCAAGAAATAGAGCAATGGTGTAGTATAACCCTCTCAGCATTTTTGCTCACTTTTTTATGGGTGTCTTTTCTTCTGCATGGAGGCTCAAAAGCAAGATCACAAACACAATTTATGAGTATGGAGCAATTATGCTATTTGTTGGATTGTACACACAATAAATGGCTGTGAGTAATGTGCTATTAGCCTAAGCATTAATACCCTCACCACCTCTGATGCAGGTAACCACTGGATTTCTGCTGGTCAGGCAGATGGCAATCACACAGAAAAGTGCCAGACTCCATTGCTCCTTGCAATAGGATGATCCTCAGTTTTGCTGAGTTGCTATATTCTATTTTTATTTTTTTTCTCAGAGTTTTAGAGTTATTTCAGTTGTTAATTTTTCCATGAGTCCGCAAGTGACTGCTGCCAGCTCAACAATTTCACTTCCATTCTTGTTTCAGCTTTTTTTTTACATATCTTGCTTGGCCTAAGTTCTTGTATTGTCACTTATAGGTTAGCAACCTTCTTATTTTAGTCAAGCAGCCTTGGGGTCACAGAGCCTACCTAGGCCTTGTGTTAAAATAGTTTGAGTGTGAAAGATCTATCAATATGGTGGGAGACAGACTGATCTGTTCTTGTTGTTTGACGTATTTTTAAGCACCTTGCTGGCTTAAACGTGTGGGTCTTGCCAGATGGCAAAAAGACTCAGAAATAGATACTGACACAAATACCCTGCAGGGTCAGATGTTCTATATAACTGATGGTATCAGTGATGGTCTTTGTAATGCCAAGCAGAAGAGTCTGGGAAGGATGTGCAGAATGAATCAGGTAAGCCCAAAAAGGGTGCATCATAAAGAAAACAAAAACTCAGAAATAAAAATTCTGTAGTGCTGTATGATGATTGAAGGGACACAGACCATGCTGTGCAAGCAAAGCCAGTTTATTATATTAATCTCCAGTATTTATAGTCCTCTAATATCCATGCAAAACGTTCCACTGGGACCCCTTTGCCTCTGTTCCCTTAGCAACACTATCCCTTCAGTGATCAAGTCCCTGTTACATTCTTTTGCGCCAGCAATGTCCTTGTTACACCTCCTCTTGTCAGAGGTCAGAGTGACCAGACATGATATGCTCACTTTTGTTCTTGCCTTGAGTTTATCTCTCCCATGGCTTCCACTGTGCCAGGGCCACAAGGTCTGTGGTGCTACCTAGCTCATCTCCTCTAGTTCTCTGATCTTCCACATTGCTGAGACAATGAAAAGTGTGCAATTACAGGAAGGAATGTGAGAGTAAACAAATCAAATAATGTCCTTTGTAAAGATGCAAAGGAAAGATGAACAGAGATGTATCAAATACCTAAAATTGAAATTGAAACTCCTGCCCTGGTAGGAAACCACAGATCTTGTTTACCAAGTTACAAAAATCCTGTGTGGGTAGTTTAAACAGGAAGTGGACTGATCAAAAGCAAAGATAGGGAAATATGTACAATAGATATAATATGGACCAGCAAAGCATTTTAAAGAAGTCAGCAGCAGAAAGTTAGCCCTACTTTGACATGAGATTCTGTAACATGAGATGATGTGAATCTCTTTAGAAAGAGATTGCCGTTGGTGCGGTGATGACATCAAAAAAGCAAGTAGTCCAGTAGGTAGCAGCAAAAATGCATTGAAAGACATTTTGGTTGTAGAAGAAATGCTAAGAGACCATTGTGTCATTGCAGAAGTAAAATTTTAGAAGTTATTGAAAAAAAACCTAGGAAAAAATGCCAAATTTTTACAAGAGAAAACATGCAGTTGATAAAATATTAAAATGTGAGACTGGAAAAGTGTCTCTCTGCCCTATGCTATAGGGGAGGTCATTTGCAGTGGAATATCATGCAAGATGACACAGAATTGGAGGAGAACAACCTCTGGACTCAGGCCCAGAAAACTAGATATTCATGCAAAGGAACATCCTGAAAGAACACTTGCAATGACATCCTTTGCTCATCACCACCTTCATTGATTATTTTTTCAGGTTGCTTGACATGGGCCTCAGGAATGCCTGGTGGAACTTCAGCACTCAGCTCTCACTCTGTCATCACAGCTGTGCAGAGAGGGGTGGATGGCTGCATCTGGGAGTCCATCTGAGTAAGAGGCTGGTTCACTTTGAACTTTTTAGTTTTGGTGTGAAGCAAGGCTACACTTGCTTTCTGAGGCTGCTTAGGATTAACTTACATAGCTGCTGCGTGGGCAACATGAGCAGCAGCATTCTGTGGTTATGTGCAGATTGCACATATCTTGGAAGCATAAATTGTGCTAGTAGCACTGTGTTACTGAGCCATAGACCTGAAAAAACCTGTGAAAATACATAACCTAGCAAAAGAAGTAAGCCAGACAGGATTCAAAATCAGTTATCAAAGAAAACATCCCTGAAAGCTTAAAACCAAGCATCAAAGTCATGCTAGAAAACACAAATTCTGGGAAAGCAGAGCTTGCAAGTCCTGTCCATATCCCACTTCTGACTAATTAGGAAAGAACTGACAGTAAAAATAGGAGAGTCTTCCACCACTCATTTCAGCATATGGAAATTCAAGATATTCAGTTCCAGATGAAAAAACAACCCCAACTTTTCAGAATTATTATTTACATATAATTTTAATGCTAAAATAGATCCTGGAAAACAGAGACATCAAAGATGCTAGGAAAATCAGATGCCTTGAGAAAAAGAAAGAGTCTATGAAAAAGTCTGAATGTTGGTCTCTGTCCCAGCCCAGAGCTGAACTGCCCACCACCACCTCTCCTTCCACCACAGTCAGCAGGGAGCACAGGATTTAATTGTTGTGCATCCTCTGAGTGGAAGCCCCCAAGAATTCCCCCAGAGATGACCCAGTGTGTGTGAAGAAGACACACCTGACAGGAATGGTGGTGATCAATCCCAACTGTGTGTGCTAGAAACAACAAGATCATAAGAAATGGAAGATGCTACCTTCCACAGCAAGAATAATCTTGGGGCTGTAAAGAGGATCCAATATATTCTCCATAAGTGCTTTGTCTGCTCTGCAAAGCAAAACTTGCATTAACTAGCTTGCCACTGGAGGTAATAGTTGTGAACCTTACCAAAGAGGAGGAAAATAATGCTCTTGTTCCAGAGATGCAAAGGGTAGCTGCTGGCCAGGAAAAAGCACTGCACCAAGTACTGCAAGGAGCTGAAGTAAGGCAATAGCTTATTTAAACTAAACTTATTTAAACAGGGAAATAAATTTATTTAAACAGGGAAACCCTCTTGCTGAGGCATCACTGTGTAATTGCTGCAGCTGTGGTGGACTGGGGACCAAGTCCACGTCAAGAAGATTTGGCAAGTGTGGGACTCAGGTAGTCATGCCAGTGGAAATCACTTGATCCCTGATTAAAGGGGATTTGCTTTTCATGTATATTCAAAGGTATCTAGAGTCTACTGGTGTCATTAGCAATGATGGTTTATTTTCATTACCTAAACTGAATGAAAGATCTTTAATCAAACTGTGTTGTACTAGAGACAGTTCTGCTGTTTAACCATAAATATTTGGTGTGCAATCTGGTGTTGATCTGCAAGGTTAGTAGTAACTGTAAAATAAGTAGTCCTTTTTTTATTTGCATTATCTACCAAGTTGTTTTTGCATATTAAGTTTGAACTTAGGACATAGGAACTAAGTTTGAGTGTGCTTTTTGAGGTGATACCTTGTAGAAATAAGGGGGCACATTAGGGAATACATTCAGGATATATTGTTTCTGCTACAATTCCCAGTCACTTATTTAGCCAAGTTTTGGCACAAAAGCACTAAATCTTCTTTAGAAAAGTAAATCTCTACAGTCTGTTCCCAGCTTTCTTCTAGATTTCTCATAATATCAAGCCCACACATAGCCCAGATTCCTCAATGGTAGCTGGTGAAATTTTTCCACCTTCTTGAGCTATATATATTCCTGTGTCCTGAGCAGCAGCCTGTGTCTGTGTTTTGAGTGCAGACTGCTGTTATTTTAGATACCTACCTCCATAAAGGAGCATAAGTGTTTCTTGCATGTCTTCATAATGAGAATTTTTTCATTACTTTCACAGAGGCTTAACCTCATTTCCAAAATGAGGTTGTTCTTGTTCTCCAAGTTAAATAACTAAGTACAGATATGTGTGTGAGTGTGTGTGTGTTTAAAATGTTGGGAGTTTGTCCCTCAAGATCCATATGTATTTAGTGGTTGAAGCAAAGAACTTTATTCAGGAGGGAGTCTTAAATGTGTGCCCTTTTTTAAGCATCTACTTAAAAAGAGGTTTTGTGTGTGTTTACACACTTTTCTGAATAGGGGTGCATCAAAGAACAGGCTTCTTTTCTGGAATGCAAACCTTGACTGAAATATCACTGCCTGGATCACCTGCTGCTTGCAGAGCTGGCAGCAGCAAGGGGACAAAAACCATAGCTCACACTGGTGTCACCAGTAAGTGAAGGGCACATTGCATGTGCTCATACAACATGTTGTTCCTCAGGTGACACCGTGTGCTTTAGTAACCCACCTTTGTGCAGTGGGAGCATCAAGATGAAGGTCATGGGTCCCAGAACACGGCTGTGATGAAGCAAATCTACATTGTGACATCCAAATTTGTTATATAATTAGAGCATTCAATTATAGACTGAAAGACATAGACTGTGTTAGAATATTCTCTGATGTAAATGAGGTTGAGTTAATTCCCTAACAGGCCAGGCAGTGACAAGAAGTGCAGACAAGCTCCCAGCACTAACTGGGGACAAAATTAAGCAAGTGGCATTCTTGCCTGCCCTGCCCTGCCTCACCTCCTCCAGTGCTTTGGCCCTATGGCCATGACAGGCCCTGCCACGCTGAGAGCCCCTGCCACAGAGAGTAATGTCCATCTTTTATTGTAATCTGCCAATAAATGGTTTCTCTTTGGGTTCCAGCTGCAGCTCTGCCCTTGTGCAGGGTATCGGTTGGGTAGAGCAGCCACAAGCACTGGGAACAGCTAAGAATCTTCAACCATTTCCGTAGTTTTCTTGGATTAATACTGGATTAATTTTGTCCCTGAAAACAATAAGTTTTGATAGGAGTCCTTGTTTCTCTAGGCTGATCTGGCTGGTTCAGCCACAGCTCATGTAAGATGGAACATTGAGGCTTCTTTCAAAGAGAGAGGGAATGCAAGCCAAGACACAAATATGGGCCCCTATTTTCCTTTGAAAACTATGATTAGATTTCCATTTTCCTCTTATGCAGTAATAAACTACTCCTCTGAGTGAGCAAAGGGTCTTTTATATTTTGGAGATATTTGAGGAAATTGCCATGGCATTATTGTTACATAAGTCACTTCCAAAATATTCTAGATCTCACACAGAGGTGGAAAGAGTCTGTGACCAGACTGCACAGTCTAGAAATAACTGAGATTAAATGCCAGGGCAGCAGGCACAATGTCCAAAACAGATAAATCAGGGTGACTGCATAGTTGCATTCTTGTTTTTCCACTGTAGTAACAGAAAGGGCAAAATAAGCCTGTACAGCAAATACATGAAAAAACACATACTGGAAGAAATATTTATGCTGTATTAGCATATTCTCTGCTCTAAATGAGTTTGGGCTAATTAGTTATCAGACCAAAATGGGATAAGCAGGGGAGATAAGCTCTTAATATCACATTAGGAGAAATTAATTAAGCAGAATAAACATAATTTATTTGATTCTTCTCTTTTCTATTTCAATTGCTTTACTTAGCAATCTCAGTAATGTTCTTTAACAAATTCTTTATTTGTTTTCTTAAGCAGAAAAAAAAATTAAAACAAGCTGGAAAGAGATTAATTTTATCCTGGTTCCTTGTTCTCTTCAGCAGATGAACAACTGCAGCATCAGCACAGATTTCTGCTACTTGAATTAATGGAGTGCCACTGCCAGTCACAGGTTGTCATCCTCTGAGTAAAGCCCTCTAAGAAGAAGATTGCTGATGGGCACTGGTGAGAAACATGAACTGAGGATTTGCTTGTTGGCTGGGATGGCAATTGGATGGATGTGCATTCCAGATATAAGGTAAGCTACAGTGTCTCCTCCAGCCTCTCACCATCCTTGCCCTTTTTCTTTCCCCACTTCATCCCAGACCTCATCTTCTCCTACAGGAAGCCACAGTGGATCCCAGCTCCTGATCTCCCAGTCTGATTAGCTCTTTGCTCACTCCCCAGTATGACACTCTTTGCTTCCAATCTACTTGGCTGGACTGCCCTAACTCCCCAATTCCTTCTTATGATCCCAGTTCTCATCTAGAATAGGATTGGTATCCAGTATCTCTGTCTGAGAAACTCTTCACAGTGCATTTGAATAACTCTGTTCTCTTGGTCTGTGCTGCTGGGACCCAAGGAAGGCAGATCCCTGTTTTTCTTTTGTTGACTAAACTCTTACAGCTCATGTCCATCCATAGCAAATGGGGCCTCTTAGGAAAGTGCTCTGTTGAAATCAAAGTCATCTTTACTAAACATGCACTATGACTTCTCATATACCTGTCATTGACACAAAAGCTGTCTTCTATCAGCTTTTAAGTCCTTACACCAAACTTGCAAGATGTAGGTTTTGTCACAGAAGTCACCAGAATTTTTAACCACAGCACATTTTCCCCTACAGCCTGTCAGACACGTCAGAGATGTCTGAGTTGTTTTACATGAGCTTCCCTTGAGAATATGTGTCAAGTAAAAAGTCCTGAATGATACCATTTCATATTGTTTAGACAGGACAACAGTATTAATGCTTTTCATCTTATAAAAAGCATTCTAATATCTTTAGTGACCACTATACAGACTTTTATTCCTTAGAGAAGATAAGGAATGTCCTTGCAAACAAGAAAAATTAGATAGTGTTGTGCCAAGGCCTATGCTCTAAGTAGTTCAAGGTGACCAGTGTGCAACTCTGACTGTTACATAAAACAATTTGCAAAGATCAGTGAAAATTAAACATAAAATGACAGCTTCTTCAAGAAAACAAGATCCAGTGAAAAGCCCCAAGGACTATTCTGAAGTCATGTCCAGTAAGGATAAAAAAAGTGGGACTAGACTCAGTAGTAGTCTAGCAGAGTAGTAGAGAGAAGACTTTCAGTCAGGTGTAAGAAGTATGGCACTGATTATGTGGGAGATTGTGATGGGATTTATTGTTAACACAGTATCTAAATGTTGCCAATGCAGTGTGTAATATAAGCAGATCTGAAAGGCTGTAACAGAGACAGGGCCAGCTGGAATCATGCAAGTTTGCAGAAAGCCCAACTGCAAAGCAGCAAAGCACCCATGGAGCTACATGAGGATTTTATCCCTACTTGTTACTCCTCTGTCCAAACCTGAGTGTTCCCATCCTCGGGCTGGATGTGCCCTGCAGGGATGGGATCTACCTGGAAGCTGCCCTGCAGCATCAGAGGTCACTTGGCCATTTGGCCCAGGCTCCAGGAGCATTCTGTGCCCTTTGCAGGCCCGCGTGTACCAAGATCAGTCACAGCCATCATCACTCCCCCACCTCGGGAATGCATTAATTATGCAAGCATCCAGACACTTCCTCCTGCAATTCCCACCTGGTGTTCTTATCTTAGGACAGATCATATTCCAAGATTGCATGGGAGAGGGGGTTGGTGTGTGTTGAGGACACACTCCAAGACCCAACTATTTTTTGTAACCATCACAGGGGCAAAATTGATACAGTAAACTTTGCTAACGACCAAAATCCCGAGTGGTGGGCTATTCTGACTCCCTGGTGACCCAAATCTTGAGCTGCAAGGATGCTTACTTTGACCCAAACTGCAGAAAGATAGGTAGGCAGCAGATACACAACAGCCTGGTTTGTATTCCTTCCCTCCCCTGTTTTTTCCTTTTTCACATGTGTTTCCCTTCGATTTCTGTTTGAGAAAAATCTGCTTGAGATACTAAAGCTGTCTTTTGGAGAGCTGCTGTGATGCTGTTAACAAACATCCAAAAAGCTGTGTTAGAGACAGCAGGGCATTGCTGCAATTCCATGTTTCCGTGTGACCAACAGACAATACGCTGTCCTGAAATTCTCCAGCAATGAATTTGCTATTCAGTGCCAACACCAGAGAAAGCCTGAGTTCCCTTCCCCTGCAGCTCTTGGGCTGTCTTTGTCCCTCTCCCATACGGCCCTGCCTCTCCAGGGAAGGACTGGGCTCTGTCAACAGCTCCAGTAGAATTTCCAGCCCATCTCTGTGAACTGAATATCTCTCTTCTCTCAAATAGAAAACCCAATACTTTGTCTTTCTTGCTATATCTAAGCCTGTTAAACAATGGTGTTTTTCTCACACAGACTTTAAACCGTGAATGCAAATTGGAGTTTTAAAATTAAAGCCTGACTTTTCTGCATTCTAAATATTTTTATTCTTCTTTTTTCCCTTACATTTTTCTACGTTTAACAAAGGGTTTAAAAGATTTCCTGTGATCCATATTGCCACAGGAACAAATGAGCATTTGAAACTTCTAACCCTATCCAAAACATGTTTAGCAATATAGTTTTGTTCCAGTGACACAGGACCTTTAATTCATTTGACCCTCTGGGTCTGTTTGCTTTACTGAAATTTGACTCAGCAAAGTTAAATCCCCTTCTATCATTCTGCAAGACAACTCATTTTATGTTTGGATACAAACCAATTCACTGCCAAAGCTGCAGAATCAACTCCCACCCTAACATTCCAGTTAGTAGGGCTGAATGGAAAAAGAAATGGTGATGATTGTGTAGAAATACATCTAATTTCTATGGGATGCTCAGTGAATATCAGAACAATAGATGGTGTGTTAACTACTATGTTTACCAACACTTTTTCCTGGGCATGGTTTACATATTTATGTAAGGGGATGGCAATCTACTGTCATTTTATTGTGCAAAATTCTTGAGTGGATACCATGAAGTAATTTTTTTCCCCCAAATTTATTTTTACTTGGTATTTGGGAAACTGTTCTGTATTGACAAGCTCTGGAGCAAAGTCTAAAAGACAGGGAATCTTCTGTATTTACAAAGATTTCTCCATGTGACTGCAAATAAGAAAATTATGGAAATATCTATTCTCTTTATATTCCATATTGTTCAATCAACAGGATTTTCTCTTCCCTCTTGCTATACAATCATGTGCAGATTTTATTTTGTCTCTGGTTCATTTTTAATATTTATATCTACTTATTGTCAAACAGAGCAATCAGTTGTTTAAAGACATGCTGGAACAAATTATTACAGGAAATTTATATTTATTTCCATGTTCAGCCTATGGAAGGCTAGCCAGGGATATCTCTTTCCACTTCAAAATGTTAAGTCCATTGGAAAAGAATTAGGGGTTGGCCAAAAAAGGATTTTCCTCTTTTTTTTTTTTCCTCCTCCTCCCTTTTGTGTGAAACATTACAGTCCATGAAAAGCAGCCTATTACTGTAAGTAAGCCACAAAGGAGGTTCTTTCCCTGTTTCAGAGAAATCTGCTTGAAATGTGTGCAGCCTTTTTCATCTCCAGGCTCCTAGTCTGGGCAAAGAGATGGAGCATTTCTACCTGGGCTATTATTTTCTTTTCCTCTTCTCCCCTTTGAGCTAAGCCATGCTCCTTGTGCAACCCAAGAGGAAGGACTTTTAACCCAGCACAGAGCACCGGCCCTGGCTGAGAAGATCACAGAAAGCTCTCAGCACTCCTCATCCCAGTGCACCAGCTCTTATGGACCCCAAATCATGGGTGCACATCTGCCTCATTTCCCTGCACTGCCTGATTGTATTTCCACCCTCTGCCAAGCTGGTGATGCCACAGGACCTGAAGAGGGAAAGAGTGAAATTCTGCTTTCACCAAGGTAGATATGAGAGGATTGTTGGTTGCTTCTAAGTCTGAATCACTCAATTTTCAGTGGCTTGCAATATCACTAACACAGTTTCTTTTTTCCACTACCTTGTTAAATGGAAGAAACCCTTCTCTTTTATTTGAAACATTGGTTTTCTTCAGCTCCCTGTACTTCCTCTACAAGTCCTTAGGCATTTTTCTTAATATAGCTCTGTGCCTCAGCTACTGAGGTAACTATATAAGAAGAGTGTGGTATATCTGACATGACTCCTGTGTGACTCTGATCTGACACAGCCCAAAATGCAATTGGGATGTGATTGCTACATAGCAGTCAGCACCGAGCTAGCACAAAACTGGGGGGAAATCTTAGAGGCTGCAACAAGAATGCAGCAACATTGGGAAGGAGGCAGTGAAGTGTGGCAAAGTGTGAGTAAAGGAATGGAAAGACTGAAATGGAATATTAACAGTAAATGCACTCAGGAAAAACATATCAGAGGGTGAAGGCTCCTACTCTCTGCAGACACTGGAAATAGATACTGATAATGATAATATATAATTGGTTTTTTTTCATTTGTTATACAAAAGAATGTACATAAGAAAAATGAGGTAAGAAAATGAAAGGAACAGATTAACAAATGCACCTGAAATTTGAAAGGTATTGGACTGGCATCATTCCAGTGGCAAGAGCAGGAATCATTAACTTGAGCTACTTAGCATTCATATCAGGGCACAACTGTAGAAAACTACAGAATGGAAAAAAATCTGCACTGATCTATTGGATCACTATAAATAATTTAAAGCAAATTCTATCTTATATTTTTCAAATCAGTGGACAACTGATTATGCTGTTATGTAGTTTTATCACAGCTACCTCCTTTTATCAGAAAATGGTGGGGAGTGTTAAGCTAATGTATGTTGCTTTTACCACTCCTATTTTGGTTGTTCAATTTTTTCCTAGAAAAAAAAGAGTTGACATGTTCATTGTTTGATACTGCTGCTATTCAGATCTGGTTTTACATTAATTCTTCTTGGTTTGTCACTCACATGTAATTAATCAAGCAGAAACTAAGAAATAAAATTATGTATTTTGTAACGGTGAACTAAGGTTTCAGTAACTGTGAAACTGTGGGTAGGAACACTGTGACAGACTGTCAGGAACTCCAACTTGGTCTAGTTCTAGCTACACTGGTGGAGTTATGCTGAACCATATTTTCTGAGAATCTGAATTTTAAGTATCCTTGCCATGTTCTTCATAATGCAGTATAATCTCTGTAAGAATAATAACTTGGGAAAATTTTGCTTTGGTCAATATCTGAAATGAAAGTTATGTCATTAGCTGTGAGGTGTCTCCCAGGGCAAAAATACATCCAGTTATTACTTGAGACCAAGAAAAAAAATTGCAGTATTCTCCTTATTTTAATCTTCTACTAGATGATGATAATGGCAAATTAGAAATCACTTCCGAGTTCCAACTTCATTTTAACATTTAGGATATCTGTCTGCTGCACATTTAATACTATTTCCAATTACAACAATATGTGAGATATCTCAGTATTTGAGGTCACTCACAACAGGCCCATGGGACAGGAAAATGCATTTTCTGTGCAAATGCAAACAGAGCTATAGACTGTTTTCCCCAGGGAAGCATGTGATTGATACATGTGTATATATATAAAATATAGATATGTCTGTTATATACATGTGTGTGTGTGCATATCTATAAACTCAATCCAGTTGTGTTTAAGTCCAGAATATGTCCCTGATGCATGAGCCATAATCCTTGATCCTATATCCTGAAATGTCAAATTATACCCTCAAAAATATATTAAAATTCATTATACTTTAGCCATATTACTAAAATATTCCTTTGAGGTATGACTTGTTTGAATAGAAGTACAAGAAATAAATTAGGCAGTTATTTACTTACATACTGCCCACAGTTCTATAGATTTATGAGGAAAACAAATCTGGAGTGCTGCATTGCACAACTTTGTAATGCTGCAGTTAGATTTTCCCTTGTATTTACAGACTGGCTTATTTTAAAATCTGTTCAAGCACTGGAAAATCATAAATATGCAGCTCCACAGATCTGGAGGTCAGGTTCCTGTGACTGTAATACATATCTTCTTTTGGCAAAGCTCTCCAATTTAGGGTCAAACTCTGCTTGCTTTTCTCGTGTTTGATTTGGGATGGAAATACACATGAGTGAAGGAACAGGTTTTGTCAGAGTATGGTATGGCTACACAGTGCTGACTGCTCCAAACATGAGCAAAAATATGTAATAAGTTTGTAATCTAAGAGGAGCAGAATATGACAATGTTTGGTAGAAATATTTCTAAGAAGTCTATCAGCACCTTCATGATTTCATAGGAAATCTAACTAAAATATGCCTGATATATGGCTGTTTATCCTTCCTAACCAGAACTTCTAAAGGCTCATAGTTCATTGAAGCCTCATTTTGACTCCTCTATTAATACTAGAATTTTTAAAAAAAATGAGTCAACAGATATAAAAGCTGGTATCAGCCCTAACACCTTCAATTTCTGATCATAAATGCAGTTAAGAATCACCCCTTTATTTTAAATCAGAAGAGAGCATGACTGAGGAGCTGGGCATCCTGGTACCATCAATGCTGCATTACTCTCTTGTGATGGGGCATTTTAGAGCTGCCCCTGGCACAGTCATTGATTTTTGAAGATTCTCTTTCCTGCAGCCAATCAAAGCAGGATAACCCCCTCCCCCAGCAAAAAACTGGAACACACAGCAGTGCTGTGTTCAGGGCATGACTGAATGTTTGAGCAGCTGACGTGGCACCACTTCATCCCTGGCACTGCTGCCAAAAGGGTTGTATATCACGTCATAACCCCAGGAAGGAATTTCTGTACAGCTGGAAATTGCATGTGAAAAAGCAAAGGCAAAATGAACCTTACCTATCTCCCCCAGATATTACCCAAAACAGTAAGATTTTTAAAAAGGAAATGCTCTTAGATGTTCAGCATTTGGCTAGATCCATAAATGTCTAAATGTCTTGAGGTAACCCAGAGCAAAATCTGTGAGGTTTAGATATTATCTATCCAAAGTTCTTTTATATATACATATATAATCTACTCCTTTAAATTTCATTATAATACCCTAAGAATTAATACCATGAATAGTTCCATTATCGTGTAATCCCCTAAGAACTAATACCAAAAATAGTGACGGCAGAATGAAAAAATTGGAGAGAAGCTTGGGATATTTCATCTCTTATGTCTTGGGGCTGAAATGAGTCATATTGCCATGTCTCCTATGGCAAAGAAGACTTTCATGGCTGAGAGGTCAGGTTAAAGTCTTGACATTTCTGTGCAGCAGTCCTGAGGTCTGTCCAGACACAGACGGTTGAAGGGCTCAGAAGGTGTTATTCCAAGTAACTCAGTCCTGCGTCTATCCACTGCGACTTTTAACCAGGATTGTGACTTGTTTATCCTCTGTTTGTGGTCGTACCCTCTATTCAGGGCTGCTCAGAGAAGTTGTGTAATGAAACAGGAGAGTGGGTTTGGCTCCCGCTGGTCCTGGTGCCTGTCGTCCAATGTGGGTTTGGTTTAGTTGTGGGGACAACACTTGGGACACAATGAGAGAGAAACTCAAAATACTCAGAGGCTTTTGAAGAGCTGAATATTTTATTTACTAGCTAGTTATCACTGCAAATAAAAATTCTAGTACACAAGATAAGATTAGTTTTATCTTTCTGCTGGGAAATTTGTAGCATGTTCCTTCAACTTAAATTGATAGACTCTGAATTTTCTAATAAGCTTTGCTTCTTTGAAAACCAGCTGTCTATAAACAGCAACATGTGAAAGCAAACCAACCCTTCTTATTTTGCCTGTAGGTATAGTCAGAATCCTCTCTCCAAACAACCTTAAAGAAAGTTTTCGATGCTACTTTTCTATTCTTGTTAGTTCAGCATAGCCAACAGTAAAGGCCTTGTTGACATTAGGCAAATGTGCAATGATGCAGCAAAATCAATTTAGTCACACTGATGCAAATCCCTCACACAAATGTAATGCCTGTGTGCAAAGTAGGCCATTTCTGAATATAGGCAATATTTAAAATGAAGTGAAAGAGAGAGATCCTATTTCTCCCAACTGATTCCTTTATGTGATTCATATAGGTGCCCCTGAAAGCCTAAGTTGAAAGAAAGGGACTTTCTGGTCAAAAATAAGTGTTCATTAGGAGTACTATTGATCAGGAAGGAATATTATGACCTTTAAATTCCAAGTTGCAGTAGCTTAACAGATGGAACAATACTTTAAAAAATACCCTTTATCTTTAATCTGAGAATATCTGACCTTAAAATCACTAGGAAAAGAAATACATGATTGCATAACTCCATTATATGGTTACTTTTCAGGATAGAAGTGAAAATTAATGTGTTTTTGGTCCTGGGCTGTTTTTAGTAATTTAATGTGATCTGCTGTCAACAAGAGGGAAAACAAACCTCTGATGTTCAATAAGACTAAGAGAAGAAAATGTACCTTATTATGGGTATTCAGTAAAAGTTCTATGGGCAAAAAATGGCACAGCCTGTGAAGGCATTATTGAAAAACAGGTGAGGTCAGCAAGGAATACCAATAATGAGGTAATGACCATCTTCCTTTGCAGTCTGAAGAGGTTTGGGGATCTTTTCTTTTATTTTCTTTTCGTTTCAGCAAAGTGTGAATTTGAAGCAAACATTTTAGTAATTTTGTGTCTTTTAGCTGTTACGGAGGAAAAAGTTCCAAATGCTTCATGTATATAATTTATTTAACATAGTAATAAATGAAATATCAAAATCCAAATAAAATATATTTATTGAAAGCATAGTTTTTAATCAAAACCGGGGTATGTCGCAATACTTTTCTTTAAAAAGTATTTTAAATTTGGGGAAACTCTTTCCCAATCTGAATGGAAGCCCATTTTGGAACCTGGGATCCTTTCAGTTAAATTAATCTTTGATTCTCCTTGCAGCTGAAGGCTCATGCTAGGGAGGTGAAAAGATATGCAGGGCTTCTTCTCCATGTACATTCACCTACAACCTGACTGTTAAAGCAACGTTTTCCTCCTCCACCCTCCCTCAGATAGGAGACCAGGAAGTCCCTTTTCTGGAAAGAAGTCAGGGCACAATCTCATCCTGGTAGATTACAGTCTCCCAGTGGAGCCAGGTGACTTGAGGAAACGCTGTTCTGTTCATATATTGCCAGGAGTTGGCAGTGCTTCATTTTGTTCTAGCAACAATGCTAACAAGAACCTGAGTAGGAAACCCTCATGAGAGAAGGAATCACAGAATATGCTGAGTTGGGAGGGACTCACAAGGATCATGGAGAAGGGCAAGGGAAGTGCTCAGGCATGCAGGGAGCTAAGCAATCGATTATTACTGGATTTCAGACCCATGGGCGATACAACTATACCCCCTGCTTTATAATTACTGAGATTCATCAACAGGAGCTGTAGCCCCCGCTGGGCAAGTCCCAAGTTCCTTGAAATGAGTTTAATACCCAATGAGGTTACTTGTGCTGCTGCAGAAAGATATTTCTGGCCTTTTATGTGTCAGAAAAGAAACTGGATGTGACAGATTTGGAGCTGGCCTGTGATAATTTAGGAATATGGTCTGTTGGCCTGATTATTTGGTTGAATATCTGGGTTTAACTCATCAGAGATTAGCTTGCAGTTGCATTCTTAAATCATCAGGGCTGGTCTGTGCTCCTTACCCTGGGACGCCCCACTTGCATTGACACTGCACTGCCAGGGAGCATAGGGACTTGGAAGGGGAAGGCATTAGGTTTTGAACCACAGCATCTCTACATGGGCAGGGCTAGAATCCTGCTCATCCCTAGGAGAGACAGAGGGTTCCAAAGGTGCATTGGGAATTAGAGATGGGACCTGTAAGTGTCTGACAAAACAAGTGGATAGGGCATTGTTAGGAGACATTAACTGCAATATGTTCATGTATATCTAGGCTGTTTCCATGTGTTTGTGGAATTTTCAATGAAAGTGAAAACTAAAAAATACCTTTGGAAGAAAAAGGGTGTTGTGAGTACCACAATAATTTCCATCAGTTTCTATCTAATACTGGGTGTTCAGAACTGACATGTTGTCTCTCACCTTAGGCAAGCTCCTTTCCCCTGAAAGGGAATCTAATGGATGAACCCAGAGTTAATTTACAAAAGCAGAGTGTATTCCCTGACCATGAAACCAATAGGAAAGTGTGCAGAGGTGATCTTATTCCATAGTTTACAGAGGACATATGTTGTGTGGAGAACTGGAAACTTTACCTGGCAGCTGCCCACTCCAGAGTGCTGGACCCAGCCTCATCTGTGGTGAGCTTCCAGCTGAAACTGGTCAAGTAAATCTCTTCTCAGTTGTTAAAGTCTCTGTTGTTATTTGCCAAGTGCTGGAGAAATATTTTACTTGGGTAAAGAGCATAAATAATAGGACACAAAAAAGGTTTCCAAGAAATCATCTTCCAATCTGGAAGAAAAGTTATATGTGTGTGTCTGTATATTTTAGGTGACTGAAATATAAAAAACAGAAAGTTGAAAATCCTGAGGAAATTACCTGAACCAGGTAGTTTTTCTCACTCTCTCCTCACTGAAAGAACAAGTAAGTATAGCTTGATGGGTTCTTGATTGTGGAGTTCCAAAAGGCAACCTACAGATCTAAGCTATATTCTAGATGAATTCCTAATTCAGCCTTCAGAACTTGGGAGGGATTATGCTCATTCATTCATTTCTTGTGCCAGATGTTTTAGTATGTAAAGTTCTCCTACTTCACTCTTGCTGGAAAGGTTAATATATTACGTTTGCCTAACCGTGAATTCCTAATGCATTCATCTTGCTTCCAGTGAACATATTTTATATTTTACAGATTTTGAAAACCAACCACATATGAAGATGTCAATTACTCAAAAGGACACGGACCAGGAAAGGCTGTATATTCTGGGACACATCCTCCCAGTGACTGCTTTGTGTTGTAATAGAGTCTGGCCAGAAAGCTGCCAGATCTGTCTTGGATGACTACTGTGTCAAAAGCATTTTTTAATGACACAGATGGAGCACTGAGTCTCCTCCCCACTTCCTTCACTGTTGCCACATAAAGGTTAAACTGGGCTGGCACACTGCAAAGCCCCATGGTTTTCAGTCTGTAAAAAAAAACTTTGGAAAGAGACTGCTCAGTGTCATATGGCTGTTTTAAGAGGAGGAAATGCACATGCTGATGTTTAGCGGTAATCTGGGAAGATTTGCATCTGTTGCATTTGCAAGGCCAAGTGACTTCCACTAGATAACATCTGTTGAATTTGCAAGGCCAAGTGACGACTAGAAAATCTAGAAATACAAGAAAAAGACAAACTGAACCAGGGACAAAATGAGGAAATTAGAACCAGCAAGTAAATTCTAAGTGCAAGGAACTTCTAGTTATGAGATCTCCATTGAGAAATTCTTCAGTGCAGCTGGCAACCATTTCTTTCTGCAGCTGAAGTTTCTGAATGATAACTTTTTGTGGAGTGTATCACAGGAATGTAGATTGCAAAGGGCAAAAATCTAGACTGCAGCCACAAAGTGTATATCTGAACAGAAGGCAAAATGCTTCTGGAATTTGGAAAGGGATAGAGAGAAGCAGCCTCAACTTCTGGATGTTTCCTACCTAGTCATCTTGATTTCCAGCCATCAGCTTGTCACCATTGTCATTCTTTCTTCATTGGTTTAACTCATTCCAGTGAAACACTGGAGAACCCAACAAGTCATCTTCTATCAGAAACTGGACAAAACCACCAGCTGTTTTCAGACAAAAGCGAGTAGAGCACATATTGCCCTGGTGTGGGTTTGTCTACATGACCTTTTCCAAAAGCCCCAAGCCAGCTCTGCCAGTGTTCCCTGAGGGCCAGGTGTGGTGTAGCTGTGACCAAAAGCTGTGCACTCAGGTCAGTGTAATGGGATGCCACTTTTTCACTGATTGTTGTCACACTTTCCCTGAACATTGTGGTTGTTTAAAAAGCTTTAAACAACCACAAAGGCTTTTTTCCTTGCTCCCTTGTCCACATGTACTGAACGGTTCCTTATCTCAGGGTGTTTATTTCTGTTCCTCCATGCCCTTTTTGTTTCTGTCCCAAGTACTCCTAATATGATGCCATAGCTAACAGGAAGGCTCTACTTTCAAATTCAAATTATGCAAGTTCAAACTTTCATTTTAAATCAGATGCTGTTCAGATGCCATGCAACTACAGATTTTACAGCGCAGTTTGAGCAAGCTTTGCAAACATCCCAAGCAAACAAACTTTGCAGGAAACATAATCCTATTATTTTACTAATCTTTGGGACACTGCCTCATGGGGATCATCATTTGCAACAAAGCATCTACTCAGTTCATTCACAGGGGGATCTTTGTACCATTACACAGTATTGCTATTTTCCTGTGCTGACATCTGTTAGAGAAATAGTTCATACTAGTTACGGGAACTACCTAGTTTGATGATCTTATGACTTGCTATTAGTCCTCACAAATGTATTATTTACTGAGTTTCTGATCATGTTTTCTCTCAATACTAATCAATCATTCTTCAGTTATTGACTGCTCCTCAACAGACCTTTTCTGATGTCATTTTTGCTAATTCTCACCTTGAAGAACCTGTACCATCCTTCTTAACTTTAATTCCAGAACCCATTTCATTATTCACGCCTGCAAGCTCCTGTCACAATGGATTGTTAGCACATCATCATCGGGTGTTGGATAATCAAACCCGTGGTGGGGAGGAAAGAGGACCACAGGACTCTCCTACCACTTGGTGACTCTTAGTAAAGGGACAGAGGCAGCTGGACTGGGAGGCAGGAGCTGTACTCCAGGAGAGTGCTGCTGGAGGCATTTTTCCCTTATGTGTTGGCGGGTCAGGAGTTGAGAATGTATGGCTTGTCCCTTCCATTGATATTCTTAGTCAGAGAATGACATTTAACTCTTAACAATTCCTCATTGTAAAGCCAGATCCATCCCTCCTCCCGAAAACAACCTGTGGTATTGTTCTCCTGTTACCATGATAAATTATGCATGTGAGACAGCTGAATCATGACAATGCTCCTGTACACAGTCGTTCCTTGTGCTGAGAAATTAGTATTTTGCCATGTATAGCTTTATTATGGTCCTCTTCATTATGGGACCGATGTTAGAGTCTTGGAGAAATTGCTAGGAAGTGAGAAGTATACGAGCTGCCCTGGGAATTTAAGCACAAACATCTGGAATATTCTGAGGAGCTTGGATCTGGTTTATGGTTGATCTATCAACCAACATGCTAGATCTAGCTTTGTGTCTTCATACATACATCATAGAAGCTCACAGAATCACAGAACAGTTTGGGTTGGAAGAGACCTTAACTGTTATCTGCTTCCACCCCACCCTGCCAGGGGCAAGTCACCTTCCACTACACCAGGTTGCTCAAAGTCCTGTCCTCATAGATAACACAGAGAAGAGAAGAGAAATTTTCAGTTCTCCTGAAGCTGCTGGATAGAGCTTAAAGACCAACTAACAAAAATGGTAAAAGAATGTAAAAGTGTGCACACAGGATGATAAATGTAGCTGGAACCAGTAGATAAACAGATAATGAGGATTATAGTGGCTTTTTGGGCCAAGTTATGTAAAAAGAAGCAACAGCACATGCCCTAAGAGAAGTTCAAGGAGATGTCATCTGTAATGTGGGGGGCACTTGGTGAGTACAACCACCAAAGACCCCTTCAGACAACCCTCTAGGGACATTAAAAGACTTTGAGTAGGAGGCAGCAGCATGCAAATTAGTTCTGTGATAAGTGATGTTTATGTATCAGCCAGAACTACACTGTAATCAATATGTATGATCATGATGGAATAAATACCTTGTTCTGCCTTCTGGACACGCATCAGATAAACACAGAAAGCCTTCTGATGTGTCCAGCACTGTAATAAAGAATGCCTGCTGTCTGATACTCAAAATTGTGTTAGAAAGTTTTGTTGTCTGATTTCAGTATCGGTCCAACATTGCCTTTAACACTTCCAGGGTTGGGGCATCCACAGTTTTCTGGGCAGCCTGCTCCAATGTCTCCTCAGCACAATACTTAAGGCCTTTGATTCAATAAAATGTTGTGTCTAAACAAGAATTGTACTTTTCCATTGTATCTTTTTAATTGTACCAATCACCAATTGGCTTCAGTCGGGTAACGTGGCTGCATGTGGCGGTATTGCTGTGATCCGCCAAGCCAACGAAACTCACAAACTCTCACCGCACACAGGGCAGGGAGAAGGGTGACCTCTTTTAACACCCTGTCCAAGGGACAAAGACCTCTCACAGAATCACAGAACGGGTCAGGTTGGAAGGGACCACAGTGGGTCACCTGGCCCAAGCTCCCTTCTCCAGCATGGTCATTCCAGCGTGCATGGCACAGGACTGTGTCCAGACGGTTCTTGAGCATCTCCAGCGAGGGAGATTCCACACCCTCTCTGGGCTACCTGTGTCAGAGCATGGCCACCCACACAGTAAAGTTTTTCCTCATATTCAAGACAAACTTCCCGTCCTTCCTCTCACCCGGCCCGAGCCGGGCAGGCACCCAGCTGAGCGGGAGCGGTCACTGGTGCCGAGGAGAGGGCGGGGCTCCCGGGGCGGGGCGGGGCTCCCGGGACAGGGCGGGGCTCCCGGGATAGGGCGGGGCTCCCGGGACGGGGCGGGGCTCCCGGGGCGGGCGGGGCAGCGCTCGCCTCACGTCGCGGGGGCGGGGGCGCGGTCCCGGCGGGGCGGGGCGGGGCGGGGCGCTGGGCGGGTCGGGCCGCGGGCGGCCGTTGGCGGCGCGGCGCGGCGGGGCAGCCGCTGCCGGGGCGGGCGCACGAACACCCGCGGGGCAGGGGCCGGTAGGCGGCGGCGGCGCGGGCGGGAAGCGGCGGGGCTGCCCCGCCTCCCTTCGGCTCTCCGGCGGCGGCCGGCGTAGGACAATGGAAGAGGCGGCAGCGGCGTTAGCAGCTGCAGCAGCGGCGGCGGCGGGGGGGCCGTGCCCGGCGGACCGACCGGGGGCAGCGGCGGCGGCGGCGGCGGCGGCGCTGAGCGGGGAGAACGAGGCCGAGAGCCGTCAGGGCCCGGCGGAGCGCGACGGGGACGCGGCCCCGCTCAACCTGTTGGACACTTGCGGCGTGTGCGGGCAGCCTATCCAGAGCCGGCGGCCCAAGCTGCTGCCCTGCCTGCACTCGGTGTGCCAGCGCTGCCTGCCGCCGCCGGACCGGTACCTCATGCTGCCCCCCGTCCTGACCTCTGCGGCTGCCGCCGCCCTCAGGGAGCCGCCGCCGGCGGCGCCTCCCTCCTCGCCCGTCTCTTCGCAAGCCTCACCGCTGCACTGCACGCCCAGTAAGTGCCCCTGCTTGCCCGTACCCCCTTTGCCCCTGCCTGGGGGTGCTGCCCCCTCCAACCCGGAGGTCCGTGGGCCGCGTTGGGGACACGGGGAGCTGCCGGGACCGGGTGCCGTGGGCGAGTGCGGGTGCCCGGCCGTAGAGCTGCCGGGGCACGGAGCTGTCGGGACGGGAGCTGCTCGCCAGCGCCAAGGCTGGCGGCAGGGTTGTGCTTCGGCTCGGTTTGTTTTAATGGTTATTTTTTAAATTTCCCACCTCGGAGGGAAGGCAGAACTAGTGTGCTTTGCCAGGACCTCTCTCTGTGTGCGGGTGGAGAGGAGCGGTGAGAGCCGGCCTCCCGCTCCGGGCCGCGGGAGCGGAGCCGGGCAGCCGTTATCGGGGAGCCGGGAGGCTTTGGCCCCTGGCCGGCGGAAAACCTGAACGCGGGCTGATAGCAAGGCACAGAAACGTAGCGAGAGCACGACTCTGTATGAGCGGTGCTTGGAGCGCGGCCGGAGGGGAGTCCTGCAGGTGTCATCCGCCGCGCCTGGGCGGGGACCGGGGCGGCCCAGCAATAATCACACTTGTCCGGGCCACGGGCAGCCTGCGTGGCTCTGCTGAGGCATTCATGCACCACTTAGTCGCTAATTACCGCGCCGAAGCAAGAATGCCGCGAGGAAGTTTTGTTCAGCTCATGCACTGACACAGTAGCCTCTGTCAGTGTGTTTGAGAAGTACATGTCGCTGTAGAAGGTGTGGAATAAACGCCTTCCGTTTGAAACGATTTTCCTAATGTTTTTGACTTTTTCCCCCCTAGCCCTCTTAGGCTAGGTCTAATGGATCACTTAGTTTTGTTAGAGGCAGTTTCGTCTGAGAAAAAAGTGCAAACAAGCATCCTGTAGTGGAAGCTGGTTGAGGTCTTGGTAAAACTTGTATAGGAAAAAGGAAGTGTGATGGAAATTGAGCTAATCCATAGGTATTAGTGGAGGTTGTACTTGCTGGAATGTGTAGCAAGGGCTCAAGTGAAAAATAAGTAGCTCCAGGTTGACATTCTTAAGTCCTTTAAGTGGACTTAGGAAAACTTGACTGTCTTGCCAGAGTTCTGACCAAAGATTAGCGGCAATTCGTAAAGGAGACACCCTTCTTCAGAGAGGGAAATATTTGGAGCAGCTAAAGATTTGCCTCAGAATATGTGAGAAACTCCCAAATATGTTAACAGGATATGCTGAACTCTTCATCTATGTGAATGTCTGTGTTGGTACATTCATTCAGTCTTTAATTTTAGCATGTAAAGTCTGTCGTAGTCAGACTGCCTAATCAAAAGTTACAGAGTGGGAAAATCTGTAGGACCCAAAGCTTATATACTTAAGCTTGATTGATTCAGGACGTGTTATTGCTCATACATCTATGAGTAGAAATGGGAACTTCTGCATGGGAGAACAGAAAAACACAGATTCTGGAGTATGATGAGATATTTCAAGATGAGATACTTGGAAATAGGAAAGAGGGCATAGATACAAGCTCAGGAGTTTGCAAGGTAGTGTAAGAGGCAATACCATCATTGTCTTCTGAGATTAGAAGTCATGAACAGCAGAGGTCCATTCCCAGATGTTTGTATAAATTAAACAGAAACAGGGATCTGAATGAGAAATGAGGTGCATCATAAGAATTAAAAGATCAGTGCTGTTCAAACATCTGCTTGATAATGAATCACAGCAACAGTGAGCTTGTGGCTCTGTCCCTCCTTTCGATTGTGAGTTGGTTCTGTATGAATGATTTCACAGTACATACTCCTCCTCATTCTACAGATTTGCAGACATACTGTATTCTTGGTGACAATTATTTTTATCCTGTTGACTTTTCTCCCAAGCTACTTTTATGCTTCCATACTAGAGTTCATTGTCCAGTTGGAAGAAGAAATTCAAACTCACCTTGAGGCATTTTCTATACCTTTACTTGTCATGTGTTTGTCCTGGTTAAAATGACAGGGACTGGATATTAGCTAGCTATGGCCAAACTTGGTGAAGTGCATTGTCTACTTTGTTTTCCAACTGGTACAAAAAAACCTGTGAATTTGAAGTTAGGATTAGGAAAATATCCCCCTGTTATCATCCAAAACTGATTATATAGAGGAAATTTGTTACAAGTAGAGGAGTCATTAAATTCTCACAAGATGGTAGGAAGGACCAAAGTGGTGCAAAACTGTCTCTTCTGGTAATATGTTGTACAAACTGCTTAGGAGGAATGACATGAAGAAATGAATGGAAGAGTATAATCTTAGAAAGCTGGATAACAAATGACTCTTCTGATGTAAATTATGAAATTACTGTGGCTAAACTGAAGAAATAAGCATCAAGGAAGCTGTTTGTGCTGGAAGGAATGTCCTGAGTAAGGAACACAACAGAATTGCAAATTTTGAAAATGTCCTGAGAGATAAGCAGACAGGCTGCTTATGCACCTATGCTGAGCACTTGAGTTGCACAAAAAGAAGCCTGAAGGAAGATTGGTACAAAGGAGTCTGTCTTGAGCAAAAGAGAGGATGTGATTTGAAAAGTGCTTCACCTAACCAGCCTTGTGTGTTGTATGGACACTGAAATTAGCTGAGAAACAGGCAGCTGAAGAGGTTGAGCTTCAAGTATAATCTGTAGAGACTTTGTCTGTCCATCAAACTGTTTCCAAGAAGAAGCATTTGTTCACTTTACTGGAATAAAGTGTGCCTTCAACTTCCAGCATACAGACGAGTTTATTTGTTGGCTCTCTTTCTGTGAAGATTCTAACAACTAATTAAGGAGCTGTGAAAGAAAAGACTTCAAGCTTAAAGCGAATTAAGAGTTCTGGAGTTGCTCACTTGAATACAAGATTCAGTATGGATGAGAGCAGACAAGTGGCAAGACATACAGAGGAGTTTGATGTGATAAATGTTAACTATTATTCCTCTTGCAAAGGCAAACTGGTGGAGAGGCCAGTTGGTATGGATGAATTCTATACTGCCACATGCACTCAGTTTTAAAGTAGAATAACTTCTATAGAAAAGAAAACCCGGAGTTTCTGATTTCTCTACCATTCCTGAAGTTGGAGGTGTTGAAGAATCATCAGTGTGTCAGACACCAGTGGTTTTAGCACTGGAGAGTTCACTGCTTTCTGGATGTTCAGTGGTAGTTTATTTGCTATAGGTGATAATTTTGGTGTTGCACTGCCAAAAAATGACAGAGCATTATGGACTGCAGGGAGTGCTGCAAGAGCAGCTCTGTAAATGTGACGCTGGCTTGTCAGCAAGTATCTACAGCCACCTCTACTGTTTGGCTAAGTTCATATGGGTTTTCTTTTTGTTTCTCAAATGGCCATTCTTACTGTCCACTTGTGTGAGTTACAACTGGAGCATACACAAGAAATGCTGCTGTTAGAAGTCTGCAATTTGCCCAGATTTTGTCTGGGCTGCACTGCAGTGAGTAACCTGTAAGGGTAGTGTTTGTAACATGCAGACCCTCATAGAACTCTTCTGGAATTTTCAAATGTGATATAGGTACGTGAAGGCTGTGAAGTTGGACATTGAAATTCTGTCCCTTCTCAAAACTTTTAAAGCTGCAAGTAGCCTTGTTTGTTCTTTGTCATAAATCTGTACATGAAGTAGACTTTTAACTGGTGTGGGGGAAATATTTGGGAATGGAATGGCATAGCAAAGTTTTATGCAGCTATCATAATGAAATCTTACTAGTGCCCATGCCAAAATAGTAAAGGGAAGTATTTTTTTTCTGTAACTCGTCTATAGCAAACCTGCTAGCAAACAAATTTAAATGAAGCTGTTAGAAGCATTTAATATGTGGACAATCCCACTATCTAAATTCTTGGGGAGTGTCTGGGCTGACATTTTAAGTATATTCAATACATGCTGTTAAATAGGGAATAAATACTTCAGAGTTACTAAACAAGGATTCAGAGGTGTTCATGTTTCAGGTTATTACTTCCCAGAAATATGTACTTGGCAATACAGTTTGAAGTTCTCTAATGATGCAATGAAGACCTTACCCTTGACATCCGCTCAGATAAGTGTGTGGCGTCTGCTTTTCTATGAAATCCCACAGGCAGTCCTTTTACAGATAGGCTCAAATGCTTTCAGCTTCTCATTTGGTCTTTACATCTGGACTTTCTGGTGTCATTGCTTCATTTGACCTTGAAAATACAGCTTTTGATATCAACTTAAATTTTGTTACTTGTTTCTTTAGTTACTTCCCTCCTTTAGTTGGATAATTATTGGGATCCTTATTACTTAGTTTGTAGGATAGAGTACCTTCATTTGAAGTTTCTTATGGTGAAGTTCAATTTTTCTTCCACATCTTGGTAGTCTAAGAAGACTTAAGATTCTTTTTCTAAATCTGCTGCTACAAATTATTATTTCCATTTCATCATTGATATTGCCACTTGCTTACAGTGAATTTTCTCCATTTTTGCCATTACAAAGAACCCATATTTTGTTTGTGTGGCTATACACTCACACTTTCACAGGCATGGTTGCATCATCTTGTTTCTGCTTTGGTGCTTTAAGAAGTAAATTTTTTAATCTCCAACATAAGGAGATTCGAGAGTGCTAATATTTTGAAATGTTATATTTTATATATATGTTGGTATTTTGTATGTTATAGGAATACATATAGGAAAGACATGTCTGGTGTTCATTCTGTTTTGGATTTGTGCTTACTTTGAGTTGAAAATTCCCAGAGTCCCAGATATTGCATATGTGAAATTAATTTAGCATTGTTACAGGTGAAATACAATATTATTGTATTGCCTGTAATGTTGGTTTTTTTAACCAAGAGTTTAAAAACTAGTAGAAGCTTAAAATATTAATATAAATATTAATGGAGAAAGTTCTTATTTTTCTAGTTGTAATACCCTTCTTTTAGAGAAAAGTATGATCTGGAGATAGATATGATGGGATATGATGCTTACTGTACAAGTGTAATTTGAAGTAGGCATATGCTTGCCAAAAGGTACTGCTTTCTCTTCTACCAGGAATTCCATAAAAATCTGGAGGCATGCCTATACAGCCTTTATTAAGGCAGGCAACTGCATGTTGAGGAAATTAGCTTGAATCATGCTTGCCCTGATATATGATTAATGTAAGTATGTAATAGATGTTTATTGCTTTATGTATGCAGAGTAGTGTTTCTAGGGTAGTTTGGGTGCATTTATGTTCTTGCTTCTTTCACCCATGGAAAGTGGGAGATTGAAAAGCTGAAGCCATCAGGAACATCAGATGAGTGTTAAAATAACTGCAGATGCCAAGCTCATTCCAGTTGGAAGCCTTAGAAAAATTAGGTTGTACAAGTTATCAAAACAGGTGTATCATTGTGTGAAACTTCTTTTCAGACAAAGACTTCTATCCTCAGAGGCCAACCTAGCTCTGTTTCAATACAAAATCAGCTAATTATGTCTCTGGTAAGCAACTAGTTTTAGCAGTGGAAAGGAATTGTAAATCATAAGGTGAAAGGATCATAAGGAAATCAAATATACTAATGTATTAAAAATTCTCAGATGTGTCTAACTGAAAATGAATTGGGTTGTTTTAATGCTTATAGTAGGGATATCTCTTAAGAAAATATCTCGTCTGAAGAGCAAGGGAAAATAGTGGTGCATATGTTCATGAAGAGGCAAGTGGAAGAATGTTTTTGTGGGCTGGCTTATTCCTAGGAAAGATGTTCTGAAGAACTACTCAGTTATGCAGCAGATCTGCTGAATTCCATGAGTGCTACAAAATGACCACATTCTCTCAACTTCACCCAGTTTGTTAAATCTGAGAAAGAAATTTTGTTGAATTTCTTGATTCTGAATGTAGTATTGTTAAAGAAACTTGCCTTTTGTACAGGTAAATCTTTATGCCAGTATTGTGTGTGTTTGCTGAGGTGCTGTAGGAGGAATTTCCATATTATTTAGTGGAATTTCCCAGTAACAGTGAACTTGCAAAGCTGGTATTTTGCCTGTTGCACCTGATCTAAAAACAAGCCAGGGGAATACCAAAAGGAACTTTAGGTGAATTCTAAGTAGGACTGTATTTCAGGATGAGTAAGAGACTAGATTAAAAAATCCATTATTTCTGAAATTGGAAATTCAGGCTTTTAAAAGGTTTTTGCAGCAAAATTATATACTTTAATACAGCAGTACAGTGGTTTGACCTTGGATGGATGCCAGATGCCCACCAATTGGCAAATTTAAAGGACACGGAAAAAATTGTTTCATAAAAAATTGATGCTTTTAAATTGATGCAATGGTGATGCTTTTAAAATTTACCTCAGTAATTAGGTAGCTATGGAGTTGTGTATGTTTAAAGTAGGTGCTTGCAGTTCAAATGTGCTTTGAAGGCTTCAGTGCCATAGTTGAACTGACCAAATCTATTTTTTCACCTGCTGGCCAGAGGGTATGTGTAAAACTCTTTCTTTGCCATCAAAGAAAGCATTAAACAGTTGTGTAAAGTAAGTAAGAAAATGACACATTTTTTACCAGGAAACAGTCTTGTAAAATCAGCTATGAAACTGAAGGTAGAACCCAGGAATGTCCCTAATTAGTTGACACTGTGTCTCCAGTGATTCAAGTAAATGCTTATCTGAAGCTTTTATGTGGGACAAAATTGCACATTACCTTACATACATTATTAACGTGATAGAGGACTGATGTGAAACAAGGTTTCTAGTTATTTTTGAAGTTTATCAGTGGGCTATGGCAAAAAGATGACAGGTAAGCAAGGCTCAGCTCTTTAAACTGCACTCATGGGTTTTGAGGGCCCTTGTTTGTAACGTGGATTTGGGTCATGGAGACATCCTCATTTCAAAAAAGAAATCTGGTGCTAAATCCTGTGTAAATGGGAGTACATGGACAGGGGAGCTGAGCCATTTGCCTTCTGAATGCAGAAAGATTTCTGCTTCTGATTAATAACTAAGTTGCCACAGGCAACTTTCTATTAAAATGGAGAGTTTCCCTTTCAACTGTAGTCCCTCAAGTGAATATAGTTTGAATTTGAATAAAACAGGACTGTAGTGCAAATACTCTTTGAACTAAAATGATTGCCTAATTTGAAAAGTGACTGTATAATTTTCCCAGTGAGCTAACACATCTGTCTGGACTGTAGCTCATGAAAAAGAAACAGGGCTATTTTAACATACATGCTGACTTGGAAACCCCCCCTGTATTTTCTAGGATGCCTACATGAGGTCAGAAAGCATTTAATAAAAGTTACTTGATTGGCTTCATTTGTTTCTAGGCATGCTCTAGAGTTTGAGTGTGGACAAGGATGTGTGGAGCTGAAGTTTGCTGAACTGATGCTCTGATCCAGCCCTCACACAAGTTGATGTTGTGACCCTGCAGTGCCAGGGTACTTGTAACACTGATGCTCTTAGGGGAGGGAATGCTGGCAGCTGCACAGGGAATGAGTGGGTGGAAAGGAAGAGGGAGAGAGCTGCAGCACTGCTGGGACTGGAGAATGAGACATTTTAAAGTGGGAGCAAGGTTCTAATTTTAAATGCAAGGTGCAGTGCCTTGACAAAACAGCCCAGCACCAACAAGTCTGTTACTAGAAATAAGCAGTATGCAAAATTGTCCTGAACAGCAGAAGTGTGAATTGAAACACATTTTTTTTTTTTTTTCTGTCATGGACTTTGCTTTAAAATGAGTAAAGTAGTTGCTGAAATAATGTAAGAGTGTCAATTACATGCCCTTCTCACCAGTTGGTTTAGGAAGGGGTAGCAGCTTTGAAACTTCTTTGCCTTTGGAAAAACTTTGGTGATTTGTAACTATTGTTTTCAACAGTTTTCAAGTAAAAGTTGGAATTCATAGCATTGCCCAGCTGACAGTAGACCAGAAAACCATTTTAGTCTGAGGACAGTGGAACAGAACAGCACAGCCTTGCAGGAATAGGTAAAGGATGTAACTTAGGCAAACAGAAGTCGTGCAAAAGGCAAGTGGGATGCCAGCTCAGCTCTGCAAGGCTGACAAAGCAGAAGTTACAGAAAAAAATGATATTGTGCTTACTCAAAAGTGGAGGTCTGTGGCTGCATTTCTCTTCACAGAGAAAAGCAAGGCACAACTTCCCAAGGATATTTCTGGGATTCACCGTGCTCAGCCTTGGCTGCAAACTCCGCCCAGTCTCAGGGTCACGGTTCTTCAGCTCATGCTACGGCCAGTGTGGGATTCACCACTTATAGTGAAAACAGGGCAACCCTGACAAAGGGGAGAGAATGACAGGGAGGACTCCATGGATATCAGAAGGCTAATTAATTACTTTATTATACTATATTATTCTGTACTATGTTACACTACATCTAAACTGAAACTGCACAAACACTCAACTGCATGGAATCTCATGACTGTCAGCCAACAGTCCTGACACACACACACACACTCACACACACACACACACACACACACACACTCACACACACGTGGGTTCAATTGGTCAATGAATCAAAACACACCAGAATCCCATCAAGCAAATTCCTTCAGGTAAATAATCTTCCTCAATGCATTCCACTTGTTCCAAAACACAGGCACAGTTGATGAGATAAGAGTTATATTTTCTTTCTCTGAGGTTCAGAGAATGTGAATCCCAGAAATATCCTTGGGAAGTTGTGCCTTGCTTTTCTCTGTGAAGAGAAATGTGGCCACCGGGGTCAAGGAACAGCCACCTCAAAAGGACCCTGGACATTGAGGGCCACTGAAAAAGACCCCCAAGGAATCCTGTAAGGACTCCCAATAAGGGGTGTGACTGTGTCAGATAAAGTAATACATATTCATCAAGTAAGGGGGGATAGCTAATGAATATGCCACCAGTGTGTATGATGAGAACCTGTTGGCTCAGGGAACTTGATTAGAGGAAGGATCCTCCAAGGGACCAGTGCACTGCAGTAAAGACTGCCAGCTTTGTCATACTTAAAACTTGTTAAATAGTTTTTATCTGGCTGGTTTCAGTATCACGGCCCCAAAGTGATAAATTACGGTAGCAGGCAACTCATCAGTTGGACACAGATAAAGACAATCTGTTTAGCAGACAAGCTTTGTTGAATGAATGTAGAGCTGTATAATGATGGGTTGTGTCCCGTAGCAGGACCTCAGTAATGGCTGGGAACTTTGAAACTCTGGGGGTCTTGTATGTCTGGATTATATATATCTCTTTTGTGTGTTTACAGATTCCTACCTTTTCTTGCTTAAGCAGTTGGTTTTTCAGCACTCAATAGTTCTGTTCCTTATTTGGTTTTGTCTTGTTAAGGGGCATTTCACACATTAGCAGCTATTGTTCTCAGTTGTTTTAGCTTATGGGCTGGTTGTTGAGCTTACTAACTACAGACTGCTTGGCCTTCAATAGTTCAGTTTTATCCTCCCTTTGGGAGTAGGGACTGAGAGGGTATAACTCATTGCTTAGCATATATTGGAAATCACTAAACTTAGAGTACTTAGATTGTTTAGTTTAATCAACTGTTAAAGGAACTTTATCTCCTTTAGAAGTTCTAAAGTTTTCTTCAGTCCCTTCTCTATGCAAGAAACTCAAATGTGGTTTCAGAGCTCATGTGTTAAATGTTGTCTGAGTAAGTATTACCTCAAAACAGACACATAGAATTCTTTCCTTGGATAAGCATAGCTGGTGTTCAGATAGAGCTGCTAGCATCTCTGGACTCCCATACAGATAAACTTTCTTCAAATATTGCACTCCAAGTTGTTAAATAGAATGTTTATTTTCTGCTTCATAGCAAAGGCAGAGTCCAGTCTTGTGAAAGAGTGTTCAGAAGTTTCTGGAATGGAACATGTGGGAGGACCTGTGGTCTTCCTTCATCTAACAGTGAATTTTAAACAAAAAAACAAAAGAAAATACTCTTATGTTTGTCATAACTCCTATTTGTACCAAAACAATGACTTGCAAGTATTGCTTCTATCACTCAGTAAACAAGTATTTGATATATAGGCTGTTGGCACAGGCACCTTCAGTAAAATTGTGTGCATCTTGATGGATTGTGCAGGGAGACAGCACTCTTGCCTTTTGCGTTTCAAAAATGGCCTTATAGCTGGACTAGATACAAATTAGAAGCAAAGCCATGATTTGTGGTGGCTCATGTGTATTCTAGATTATTATCACGGCCATTGACACTCAACAGGGCCAAAGAGCTCTCATCAAAATAATGATTTTAGAAACCGTTTTGGCAAAATGAAGATGACTTTGCTTATGGGTATCCCAAATGGATACCCATAAACCAGCTCTTCCACCCTTTGTGCAAGAGCTGAATGTAGTCTGGATTCTTTAAGAAGCTAAATGCTAATCTTACATCTTTTAAAAGTCCATTTAGCAACAGCATTATTGTATTGTTTTCCAATCTGATTGTTTGTATTGTGTGGGCTTTTTTCCTTTTCCCCGCTCCCAGTTCCATTGAGATGAGGTCAGATTTAAAATGGTTTCTTTGGCTGCCTTTCTGACTGATCAAAATTTTTGAGAATATAGTGTAGGTGTTGTAAGCTGCAGGATGTCTGGCTTCAAACTTTTACCAGAATCACTGTTGTTCTGGCTTAAAGTTGTGGCTGGTTGGTTTTGCTTTTCATTTCTCATTATGCCAGACAAGTAGATAAGGAACCACAGTGCCATGGTGGAGCCCTTGTGATTATTCCTTAAAAATAAAGAAGGAATAGAAGTACAGTCCTAGTTCATTCCCAAGCTGCTATTGGATGCCAAGTGTAGTATTTCCACAACTTCATTATCAATCCTTTGAGGCAGTGGGGTGCAAGCAGGTGGAAAGAGATTGAGTGAGTGAAGAACAGAAGATCTATAAATGGCACTTAAAAAGACCAGTTTTGGTGGAAGATTAATTTTCTTAGGCTTCATTCTTTGTGCCAAGAGTGTCATGCTGGGAGAGCTCCTTTGAATGAGTTGTTCTTTAGTTCTGAGAAAGTGGAGGAAACCATAGGAATACTAGATTTCTTCAGTGGGATGTGGATATCCATTCACATCAGCCAACAGGCTCTGGCTCATGGCTCAGTTACCTACTGCAGGTTACAGCAACAGAAGGAGAAACACCATGGGAACATAAGCACTATCACTGCTGGCTCTGTAACCTGCTGTTTCCTGGAAGCTGTAGGGCAGCTGTTAGAAATCCCTGTTGTTCTTATTTGATCAATTAGTTCATCTCTTCAATCCAGAAGGAATATGTTTTATTAGTTACATTCGGTAATTTTCGTATTAATACAGTGTCAGAGGAGATGATAACACTGCTTCTTAATTAATGCTGGTTCTTGCAGGCTGCATAGCCTTGTGTGACTCTCACAATGCATATATTGCTCCAGCTTGGTACTCTTAAAGCTGTGTGGGAGCTGGGAAAAGGTGGGCACTTTGCTTTTCAAACCCTTACAATGGTGCTGTGGCATACTGGGCGCATGTAAGAGAAGAATACAAAGTGAGCTGGCTTTTTATTCCTGACCATCCACACGCAAAGTGCAATCCCTGTAAGCTGCAGTATACTTGGAGGATGTTCTTATCTTTTAATGACTAGTTTTAGAATATCAGAGGAATTTTTGCAATTGAAATGGATGCCCAGTAGTGGATAAGAGTACTATATAATTACTGGAAAGAAGTGAATGTGTTTAAGGTGTAGTTCATCTGACCAAGTGTAAACATCTGCTTTAACAAGGAGACCACTCATGACCTATTACCTATGTCTGCAATGAAGGGAACTTCATGTAATGTTTAGATGAATCCCACTGAAGGTACTCAAACTTGGCCACAGTCCAAAGAAACTTTATCCATTTTTCAGGTGTAAAATATTATTCTGTGGAATCAGCATAATAAATCAGTATTAGTTTTGTGCTGCCATTAAGAGTTGCTTTTTCATAGATGCAAAACTCCTGCCTTTATTGTTGAACAGCTTTTAAATATAACATGTAGTCAGAATAGGCTGGATTTGGGAGTCTTGGTTTATATTACTTAAATGCATTGAATGGCTTGGAGCTTTACTTTTTATTCCATTAATAATGTCTTGCAGAGCACTCAGACTTATCTGATATAAACTGCAGGAAATAGGTATCTTTATTTTTTTCTCTTACTAGAGTGGGAATTTTCATCAAGTATTTTTGGTACTTTTCATAGCCTCTGTCCCTGTCCAACAGCAAGCTTTAAAAAGATAAATCGAGAAAATTTTAAAATACTGCCAGGTCAAAGTATTTGTTATAGAACAGATTTAATTGCAACACTGATTCAAAATCTTACCTTTAAAAATACTCTGAATTTATTGATAAATACATAAATTCCTCTTTTTTGCTGTTGGGTATCTAAGTGTTGGCCAGTGTACTTGGATGGTAAATGTGCTATTACTGTACTGTTGTTGAAGAATATATTGAAGAGACATTAATTAATAAAAAAATCTCTTCTTAGTAACAATCAGCCCTTTTTTTCTCTCTACCCTCTCACCAAACAAAATAATCCAAATAAAGGCAGAGCCTATTATTTTAAACCAACATATAATTTCCATGTTATTTTAAACATCCATTCCCTGCACAAATACTTTATGGATAAAGTTGATGGAATGTTCCATTACATTTTGCATCGCTGTAATCTGTATTTTGAGATAGTTTGAAGGAAACATAACAGAGGTCTTGATGATTTCTGAACTCTGTCCTTGAGGAGAACCTCAAAATAAATATCCATGTAGCAGAATATGGACAGATGCCACGAACACTGCAGTTAACAGGTTGATGGATCTGAATATGGGCACTTCAAGATTTTAAAGCAAGTTTTCCTTTGGAGCTACAGACTGCAGTTTGTTAGGGTGCAAAGATCTGTGTGCCTCAGTTGTATTCTCCAGCAGGAATTTAAGATCACAGTATCAAAAATACATGGCATAGAATAAGTTGAAGGCAGGTAAGTTGAAATTCATCTGTCTGAACTAAAATATCTTCTGCCTTGCTGAATTTTTGGGATGCCTGTAATATTTTAAAAGGGCAGGTAAATGTACTGCACAATCCACAGGAGCCCTATTTCCTTCTGGAATATAGCTGGAAGCCAGGCAGGATATTACCTTCAAATGAGGTATGTCTGTTAAGGCACCTGAATTGCTCCCCTGAGGCTGGTGGCTGGCAAAGTGAGGGCCAAGAGGGAAGCTTGCCAAGTCTCTTAGGTAGTTTCCAGTTTCTGAGTGGTGAGCATATTGAGAATGGAAGCAGGCTGGTGAGGAACAGGTTGCAAGGATGCATCAGAGCAGTTGAAAAAGAAAGGGAGTAGCATGAGCTAGTCAAAGGCCTTGAGTTGGATTGTCATTCCTGTTTGGATGACATTTACAGTGAAATACTCTGAGTAAAGCCTGTTACCCACTGTTGTTCCCACTACTGCTTCAAATTCGGTTCCCTTAATATGATCCCGATTCTTAAAAGTTATTTTTTGAGGCTTTTTTTACCCTCACATCTGCTCAGTGTTGATGGGAACATTAAGGTAGCTGGGGCTAAACAGAAGAAGTGGGCAAAACACTCAAGAGTGTCACATGTTGGAGTGTAGTTTTCATCCACTCAACAAAGAATTAAAAAGAACTCACTCTTCCAGTGCCTGAGAAGGGCTTGGTTCTTTGGGCTGCGACTGGCTCTTGCTGTCCAAATTACATTCTGCTAACCTGCTATTTTTATAGCTGGGATTTCTGGGAATAAATGCACTGTACTGCCCCTGCTGAACTAACAGCTGTTGGTAAATGAGAACTCAAAAAGATGAAGAGCAGAGTATGAAATGTAGTGCTCCAAAGAAATTATTATTAGTATTGTGCTGTAAGGCAGGGTCCATCTTCATACCAGAGATTCTGACAGCAAATTTTTTTATCCCAGTCATCTTTTTTTTTTTTTTAATTAATTATAACATGCTGCTATTTACGGAGAAAGGTACTAATTTCCTTGTTCCAGAAACACATGGATACAATGGACTTGAGCACTGTTGGCAAGATCCAAGAGTATCTGCAAAATGATATTTCAATAGAATGTATAAATCTAAACAGCATTAAGCCCACTTTTAAAATGAAATACTTGGCTAATCAGAGAAAATAATGCAAGAGTATCACAGAATCTTAAACATCCTTGCATGTTATATGTCTGAATTCATCACATATCATTTGGAAATACTTGACAATTTCAGGACTGGAAAGAATGTATTTTAATTTTGATGAAAGAGATGCTCATCACAGTCAGCAGTGACAATTGGCTTGTTGGCAGATTCTGCATCATCGTTTAAGCACGTTCATTGCAAGACAGTGAGACTTTTTGTTCATCGTCTTGTACTTAAACATTGTCCATCCCACAATAACAATGTTTCCTTTTGTTAGCACTGTGACACTTCTGTGACACTTCTTATAATTGTGTTGTTGAAGAAAATGCATTGGACAGCTCTGTATGTGAATGTAAACTCTGCCACCAGAATTTCTTAAGGTACTCAGAAGTAGCTGGAGAGTCAATCCTTGCAAAATTTACAATTTTTGAAGTCTAATACATGCTATCTAAAATGCTTGAAGATTGGGCATGTATAGCAAAAACAATGAACCATTTCACAGAGCAGCTGAAATATTTTAATTCAGCTCTGCAGTGCTTTCCAAGAAAGTCAATATACTGCAGCATAAAAACTGGCCTGTAACACTCTTCCAGAGGGGGGATTACAGCTAATAGTCTTTGTCTGGTTTTCCTTTATTTGCATTTTAAAGGATTTAAATTAATTTAAATTAACAATTAATTAATTTTAATTTTAATAAACTTTTTGCTAGATTGGTGGTGGGTTGGAATGTTTATATCTTGGCAGTAGGTGCCAATTTTCCCTTGAGATGTGCCTGCTTATTGGTTTAACCTATCTCCCCTCTACTAGCAGCAGCAGGCTGTCACAACTAGATGGAAGCAGCTTTTTCTGGAACAAACTGGTTTGAAGAAGTTGCCAATTTTGCAGCACCAGTAGTGGCTTAATGAGAAGCAAGAGGAAAGCAGTAATTATTTTAAAAATTGATTCACACATTATTTTACAAGATACTGCCTTTCAAATTAAGTTTTCTAAGTGTTTGTTCTTAACTGGGAAACATGACCTGTGTAAATATAACCTGCTTATCCTCAAACCCATGCATTTTAATGAAAAGGCTTGCAAGTATTAATGGTATCTATAGAAAGAGCAAGAGGAGAAAAGAATCTGTAGCTCACAGTAAGAACACCCTAATTTTCTGTGTAGTTGTGTTAAAAATCTTATAGCTGGTGCTGCCTTCAATCTCTGACATACCTTTTATTAGTTTTAATTAGCATGTCCATGTTTTAAACATTTTAACTGGATGTGTAACTTGCTGATAATATTTTTTTGTTCTGAAATCTGTATGGTTAGAATTTCAACCAAAACATCTGTAAAACTGGGAAAGATTGCTGTACAAAACCCTAATTATTTATTCTGTAATGACTATGTTGTTGCAGGTAAAATTGCCAGTTGCTTCTGAGCACTCTATTTAATAAAGAGAGCTCTCTTTCAGAAAACTAGTGGGTTTTTTGACTGATTTAATCTGAAGAAAGGGAACTATTAAATCCTCCTTTTTTTAGTAAAGCACTTTGCATCTACTAACAAAAATACCCTCTTGGATCTACAAATGATCATCCAGTGGCTTTATTAAATTGGCTCTGAAACATGTTTGCAACAGTGAAGATGCAAATGAGTCAAAATTGGGGCAAAGCAGAGAGTCTCCTCCTATTGTCTTGGGATGCTTCAGTGGTCTTGAATGCACTCCCAGGACATTGAGTTTGGAGGTGGAAATAATACTGTATAACCTATAAATCCATTCCACTGAATGGCATGAGATGCCCTTGTGGATGCAGCATGTAACTTGTGAAGAAGCCTAAGAATGGGCCATGATTTTTCATACCTAAAATGCACTTTAGCATTCCTTGAAAGAGGCGCACATGTTATGAGCCTGAGACAGTGAGGGGAAACACTCTCCTCTCCTGGCACAGCCCCATTGAATCAATATTGCAGTCCCTAATCCAGCTCAGTGCATGGCAGCACAAATCTTTGTTCTCACAGGATAGAAATGAAACGAGCAAGTGAGCCAGCATTGCTACTTTAGTTAGCCATTGCTGTGTCCTGGCCTGGTTCAAGCAGAATCTCAGTGTGACATCCCACAACTGCTTGGTTTTTGTAAGAATGCTGCTCACAAGAGTGGAGGTCTTCTCTTTTACTCCTACTTAAGAGCCACAAGGGCTTGATCCAGCTCCTTTTACAGCTGAAAAAACAATGCTCCTGATGCTAAGATCCAGCTATTGAGATGTGCTTCTGCCCAAATTAGGGGTCAAACAAGATCATACACCGACGTCCATAATACAGATTTTATTTAACATGAAATGTCAGGGAGAAGGGTAGAAAGAAATGGAAAAGAGAGCAGAAAGAGAGATCAGATAATCACCACCTATACATCTAGTGGTGTCTTTTTGATCCTTCTTCACCCTGGGCTTCTCTTGCTAGTGGTATTCTCCAGGTCTTCTCACTATTCATACATATCAGCAAAGAAACAAATTACTGCTCATTGGCTACACAGTGCTACTATTCTATTGGTTAATTGATTCCCGTGCTTCTAATGCAAATTAGTACTCCTCCTCTTTGTTTGAGTTGGTGGTCGATCTCCCCCTGCTGGAATTACATTTTACCAAGCCCAGGCTGATTTCAGCACAGTTGCTGAGCTGGCTTTCCTTGTGGCCCATAAATTCTGCAGTTGTGTGACAAATTCTTCTCCCCCAGCTTTGTTAACCTCCCCCTAGATCTCCGATAACACTCAGACAACAGCACCCCTTTATCTTATCTCAGGTTCCTGCTGTGGTGGCTTATCTTACAGTCCAAGTTTCAGGTATTTTCAGGTGGTCTCAGTGGTTGGTAGTGGTCACAGATTTCAGCTTTTCCAGAACTTGGGGTGATCTTTCTTTTGCAAGTGATCTGCATACCAGCAGTTACTTCTTTACACATATTTCCCCAGTGGGAATTTTTGTTGGGATGCATTACCCAGAATGAGCTAGCCAGGTCTCACCTCTGCCAGGCCTGGAAATAGCACTGTCCTGTCACTCCATTCTGTGCTTATCTCATGGCAAAGTCAACCTGGGGCTGTGACAATGTTTGAGACAGGCAACTGTGTTAACTCCTTACACCTGGAACAAAGGAGCAGAAAAAATGTGGAATCTGCTCACTCACCATCCTCACAATTATAGTGATGATGATTATGAAACTCCTCCCAACTTAAGTCATATGTTTTCACCTTCCTGAGTTTGCTCCATTAAAGAGAAATAAGAATCTTATAGAATTACTTTGACTAATAGAAACTCTGGTACTTGAGTTTTTTTGGTTAAATTCACCATCCTGAGGTTGACTAAATCTGGGTTGAAACTGATTTGTGTAGCAGTCATCAATTCAGGATGATACCAAAAGCAAGTTTACCCTCACACAGTGGCAGAAGAAACCCCTGACATAAGGCTAGGCAGCATAACAAATTCTAGAAAAGAAAATTCATGAAGATTTTGAGAGTTTTAGGCAAATTTTCCTTTTTTCCCCCTCTCCCATGTCACACTAGAAATTCTAAATGATTTCTTGAATAGGTAGTAGGCAATATTCTGTTGGTGAAAAGGCATGTGAAATATTTGGTTTGCCTTGATATGCTTCCTAATTTCTTGCCTCCCCTTCCTTGTATTCCATACTTTAAACTCAAGCTGACTTACAAACCCTGGTTAATGCTGCTGATCTTGTTCAGTGGCTCCAGGTTTAATCTTCAGTGGTGGTGCTGTCCTCTTCCCATCCTTGTGCTGTTTCTCATGTTGCCTCACTGTAGTCAGTAGTACATTTGGGCAGTGAGGCAGAGCAGGGGATGAAAGTAAAGCTTGGGAGAGCAGGAGAAATAAATCTATGCCTGAATTGGTTTGCCAGTCTCATTCTGTGTCTATACCCATCTCCCAAACACATGCAAAGACCAACTCAAGACACCTGTGTTGACCTTGATAAAAGGAACAGAACATCGTGATGCCTGACTTGTCCAAGTAAGGGAACAATGTGTTTTAAAGAAGTAGATTGAATAACATATAAGTAGGCACACAGGATGCTCCATGTGGCTGGAACCAGTGGATAAACAGATAATGAGGAATACAGTGGCTTTTGTGGTAGCTACATAACAAGAGGCAGCAGTGAATTGTTGAATTCTTAAATTGAATTCTTAAATTGAATTCTTAAATTGAATTCTCAAGAGAAATTCAAGGAAAGGTCACCTGTAACTCTGGGGGCTGTCAGGGAATTCTTAAATTGAATTCTTAAATTGAATTCTCAAGAGAAATTCAAGGAAAGGTCACCTGTAACTCTGGGGGCTGTCAGGGAATACAATCACCAGAGACCCCTTCACAGGACCCTGTAGGAACACAAAAGGACTACTCTTACTAAGAGGTAGATGCATGCAAATTAGTTATAGAAAAAGTGATGTATTAGCCAGGAAGTACAGTGTAATCAATATTAATGATCATAATGGAATAAATACATTTTTTGTAAAGTTTAGTGACACATCAGAGTAGAGGAAATAACCTCTGTGCATCCAGTGTGCTGCAATAAAGAATGTCCGCTTTTTTTAGTACTTTAAATTGTGTTAGAAAGTTTCCTCCCGAGCTTATTTTGGTATCAACCCAGAGCACTGTGCTTTGTCAGGATCGAGAATGAACAGGGAGAAGGTGGTTTGTAATTAGTGGTGTTGAAAAATGTAAAAAATAGTCTTTTTTGGAAAGTGTGTAGCTTGAGTATTAGGAGATGTGTTCACTCTTGACTGTAAATTGATTTGCTTAATTACAGGAGAAATTCAGTACTTGCAGTTCTGCTAGCTACTTGACTTAGCAAAACTGAATTTCTCAATTATCCTTGCAGATGATGATATAAAAAATGTTACAAAAGTTGTAGCCAAAAAATGGAATTTGTATATCAAAGGAAACTGCACAAATGTGTATTGAAATGCAGACTGGTAAAATGGCACTTAGAGTAAAATCAGGCTCAACATCATAGCTGTGCAGATGAAAGTGAAATGCCTTGATATCAAGTGAAAAACTGCTTGCTGATTTTCCAGAATAAGAATTGCTTTAGTAAAATGGGTGGACTTTTATTACAGCACTGCTTTATACTGAGTTGCCAGTTAAATCTTGAGCATCTGTTGGAAGAATCTTATGAAAAAGTTACCTAAATCTTGTATGAAGCAATCAGAGTAAGAAATAAAGTTCTTCTGCAGAAAGTGAAATATTTAATAGTTTCTATACTTTTATATTTTATTGTAAAAATGAAACAGAAACTGCTTTAAGCCCACGCTGGTTTAGTTAAATATGCAAGTGGTGAGTTATATACTGATATTGAATTCATTAAGTTTAACAGGTTAAACAGATCTTTTTTAAGGCCCTAAATTTATGTTTCCTCACAAATGGGAGCTGAAGGTCTAGAATCTGTGTCAGTGTACACTTGCATGACTGTTCTACTGAAGGCTTTTTGCATGTGACTTCCATGTCCTAAGTGATTATTTCAGCCTAACTTAGTTTCAATTGCTTCCTTTTTTGGTTGTAATGACTACAGTAATTTTCTTCAAGCAAGATATCAGTGCCTAGCATTTAGAGATTTTTCTTGGATGTTAAAAACAAACCTCAGTGCTAATAGGATATTCTTATTTTCTGCAGTTAGAAAAGTTTCTGCTTAAAAATGTTTATATAGATATTTTCCATTTCAACCCACTCTACTCACAGCTCAACCCCAAGTTTTGAACTTTATCATTTCCATTCTGTTGAAAAGACTAATTGTTTAACCCTTTGTGTTACTGGTTCTCAGCTTTCTTCAACCTGGAGCCTAACTATGCTTCTGTCTTAGAATTGTACTCCATTGTGTCTTGCAGAGGAGAGGAGGGAGAGAGCCCTGCTTATTTATTCCTAAGTTTTTATTACTTTCCCTTTATGTGAATGTAGTCATGATATTAATACAGGTCAATTCTTCCTCTCTACGAGTCACCTCATTAAATCTGAATGTGCTGCATTTGTGTTCTCATGTGACATGGATCAAGGTCAGTCACGTCACACCACTGGCATGTTTGTGTGTGTGTGTGTAATACCACTCAGTGTCCCTTATTAATATTCCATACTAATAAGTGTTTACTTTAATCCATTCTACAACAAATTGTCAATGGGAATATGTTCCCTTTATAGTAAAATGATTATTTCTTTATTAGATTAAGGCAAATTCCTTATGGCATTGAAGGAGGAAAGTGTTTGACCTTGGGTGATAGAATATGTCAACAAGTAAACATTACTTCAGTGATAAATGAGAGTTTTCTTTTTCTTGCTCGCACCTTATTGACAGGAAAGTAGTATAACATCCTTTCAAAAATATTTATCTTTGCAAGTTGTCTTTAAAATTATTTAATATATCTTAGTTTGTGCAAGCATAATCAGATTTTCTTTTTTCCCCCCAGTCGGTGTTATCCGCTGTCCAATTTGTGGTCAGGAATGTGCAGAGAGACACATCATAGATAACTTTTTTGTGAAGGATACCACAGAGGTTCCCAGTAGCACAGTAGAGAAATCAAATCAGGTAAGTGCATTAACATGTAATCAAATTAACACCTTTGGACATGTGTGCATATCCTTGGCTTCTTGCTGTGTGGCCTTTTTGCTCTTCATATGCAGACAGAACTTCAACTACTTCGACATCACATGGGGTAGCTACTCTAGAAAATCAGTTAAAATGTATGAAAATGCATGTGAAGAAGATGGTTTTGTTACCTTATACTATTTTTAATTGTTGATATAAACTTGCATCTTAATAGCAAAAGATAAAAGTAAGGAATAGGCATTAGAATGGGAATTTCTGTACTTTGGACAGGGTACTTGAAGCACTCTTTGAAGCAAAGATTTGAATAACCCTACACCAGGAGATCTAAATGGACTTTATCACATTACTGACAAAACATGGCATTAAATAGCTGGAGTCCTGTTGCCAAGGCAGAGGCTCAAAATGCTAATTGGGGAGAATGGTATATTGTAGGGGTTTCTTGTTTGTTTTCCTTATATAGGCTGCCTCTTCTTCCTTTTACAGTCAAGTAATAGCCATCTCATAAAAGTTGCTTATCTGAAAGAACAGTAATATTGGGGGCTTTTTCAGGAGGCAAGCACTAGCTAGTGTGGAAGCAATACCAAACAAATAGTCACATCTGTGTAGGATCACAGCTGAACAATCTCTGTTAGCAAAACAGAGATTGCTGCATGTCTTCATTTTTAGCTAGTAAGGGAGTATCTCATGCATCTCTTTACTCAAGGACTTTTTATTAAACTCCAGGAAGTTACTGTAAATAATCCAGCCTCTTTGTATGTTGCTGCATTCTTTGTAAGAATAATACAGTAAGGTTGCTGTATCAGTGTGGTTTGCATTCCAACTCATGCCCTAATATTTGGATGGTGGTCTCCTTTTATTTTGAAAATGCCTCTTTTTCACTTTGCCATTTTAGGGGGGACTGTGTCATTGACTCTTGAGCTGTTTGCTTCAGAGGCAGTGTCTTAGAGGTCCTTTGCTGTGCCTTCTGCTCTGCTCAAGGCTTAGCTGGAATTTGTGCTTGTGTGGGAACAGCCACATCTCTTGGGAGCAGATGGCAGGAGCCAGTCAGGTTTGTGGTTCCAGCTCACTGGCTGTTGAAGGAATAAGTGGTATCATCATCTCTGAGGAACTGAACTTGTGTCTTGCAGGCCATTAAACTGTTCAGATTTTAAGGAATTTTGAAACTGGATTTCTGAGAAATGATAGACCTTACCAGAAACTGAGCTGTGAGTTGCTGGAAGTACAGGCTGTGTTCTTGCAATGTAGGACTGTTTGAACTTGGCTTTTTTTTGGATTTGGCAAGGGGAAATGTTTGGTTTTTGTTTGTCCCCTGGGAATTGCAGGATAATATCTGAGTTTTGCAGATGGTTGTGAGATTTGCATAGTCTCTCAATACTGTACCAGTAAGATTGATAAAATGAGTAGTCCCTGTTGAAAATTTGACCATAACTTTTATAGTGACTTTGAAATTAGGAAGAGAAGCAAGATAGCAAATAATGTTATGCAGAAGCAGTCCTAAATGTTTGGGGTTTTTTTTGAGAGGTGGGAGTGTCCCATAGCCTCTGCTTAGTTATATAACAAGTCTTTGAAGATACTGAGATACTGCTTTGGGGAGTGGCGATAGAAATGGATTTTTCTTTTCCCTTGGGAGTAGTAACCAATTTTTTGAAGTCTCTGATGACCCCCTCTTTCCCCTCACAATATTTTTTTTGCTTCCTGTGAAAGTTAAGTGGAGAATTCCGTTCACTGAGTGGCGTGAGCATTTGTCAGGGAGGTTCTTGAAAGCATTTGTGTTTCCTTCAGATCCTTTCTAGACTTTGCTCTTACTCTTCCATTGCATATTTGTTTCTCCCTCTCCCTGACACAAAGCAGCAGTTCTGCACTTTGAAAGCAAGTCTGTTCTGCAGCTAAGGTCCTTGGCTGAACTCAGCACACTTTCTTTAGCAGTTGAAGGAAGACCAGCAGACTTCGCTGAACCAGCAGAATAGGACATTCATGTGCTTTTTTGCTGACTTGTTTTAAAAAAAATGGAGCTAGATGTTTTGTTAGATGCCTGCTAACTGAGTGTGGAACTTACCTCTTGGAAATGAATGATGTGCAGCTTTCCTCATTTGAATAGATTTATTTTGGTATGATAATGAAAGTTTTTTTACATTCCTTTGTACCTTGACATAAGAAAAAACCTAGACTGTTCTGTAAATGTCTCTGTTGTGGAACAGCAAAGTTAAATCAATAATAGTTAAACTGATTAGTGTACTGTCCAGGGGGGAACATTATGAGGTTTAAGGATGATACAGCCTTCTAATCAGCCTGTCTTGTTTTACCTTTGGAGGAGCAAAGAGAAGAGCAAGAAAATTTGCCATTAGCATAGGCAACAGATCAGAGAAACTAAAGTAGAAAAGATACTGACACTTGCAGGAAATACTGCATCAGAGGCGATCCAAATTCTGTCCAAAACTGTGGCTATTTTATAGGATTTTTTCTACTGAGATAGTTGTTTTGTCTTAGATAGTTTTACAGCTTTATTTGAATGATTAAGAAATTAGAATGGGAAGAAAGGCAAGGGTTTTGTGCAAATATAGTTGTGGCTTAGAACCACTGGTCTGTATCTATGATTAGCCTTTTATGTTGGCAGGAAGGACTGTTTTATTTCAATCCAAAAGAGACTGCAAAAGACCTTTTGCAAATGAAGTGTTTGATTGTTTCAGATTCAAAATAGTACAAATGCTAAAGCAGTTTTTAGCATACTGAATTAAAACTGCAGGAGTGAATGGCATATCATGGAGCCTGGCGTTGTGGGAAGAGAGAAATAAGTGGAACCCATGAAAGTTCTGTCCATCAATCTCTAATCATGTTTATCTTACCTGAGCCTGATTTGGGCAGTTCAGTACAGAGCTGGCATAGCTGTGCTTTCTAGCAGTTTCTGCTGAAAACTTCAGGAGCACAAGAAGTGAGCATGAAGAAAGAATAGAACTCGAATTCCCTAGTACATGTTCCACAAGAGCTTTCCTGGGTAGCATTAAAGGTTTTGTGCTGGCTATTAGCATAGGAAACTTTGCAAAGTAAAAGAAACTCACAGGAAATGCAGTAATTGTGTAGGTTGTGGGCAGCTAGTAAATACTTTGAAAGAACAGATGCTTTATTTTTTTTTTCACATTGTGATTTATTGATAAGACTTGGCAAAATTATCAGCTTCTAAAGAGAAGTTTGAAAAAAAAATTAATTATACTTCATTCATAAGAGTGAGCAGAAAGGGGCTTCAGACCTAAGAGATGTTGCTGAAGCAAGTGCTAGGTTTGAATAAGACTAAAGGGTAGACAAGTGAGGGAAATTTAGGGACTGCAGCAGAGGAACATGGTGTATGCAAAGCCATGAAAATAAAAATGAGAAATGTGAGATTGATGCAAGAGAGAGGACCTTTGGGATAATATGGGAGTTGGTGCAGCATACTGAACCTCTAGAGCATTTTAGTCTAGGTTCTAATTCTCATAGCTCCTGTGTCCCAAACAGAATGTGTGTAAAAATATTTTTGATGGTAATAACATTTTGTATCTTTACCAGTTACTGACCTGACAGTTTAAAATATTGTACTAGGAAAGAAGAACAGCTGGGTTTTATGGGGGATGTTGGGAATTGTGATAAATGGATATGATTTGTGCTAGCTAAATTGTAACTATATCAATATTTTAGAAAATAATTGTTATAAAATAATGAAGGAAAAGTATATGTGATGAATGTTACAAAGCAGATGGGCCCTTTTGGCTGATGTGAAAAACAGGATACAGGATGTAGTATTGTAATAAGCAAGATCCCAAAACAGAAACGGCCTTGGGATAAGCAAAGCTGGGACAATTCCAGGTATGGAATCTTAAATTGTGGTTTTATCTGTCAAATAATAAGACTTATTTGGAATATAATGGTTACTTATATAACACAAAGCTTAGTGTGCGTGTGCAACCTGCCAGGTTATTCAGAGGGCAGTGAGGAAGATGATGAGCCTTCCTCTGGAAAGACCACCAAAAAGCCAGGAGACCCCTAGCAACAATGGAGCATGTGCTATGCAGTACAGTGATGTAGAGTTCAAGAACTGAAAATAGGAGGAGATTTATGGAAAATTATTGATGGATATGTATTAGCATACAGTATATAAGTGTAACTTGGATTCCTTTGTTTCCTACATGAGGCAGAGTGAGAAGCCCTCCCTGTACCCAATTGGTTTTGCTTATGCTTTACATGAACCTTAATCATACCACATTTTTTATATGCTTGATTATATTTTATATACTTGATTGTATTCATTTATATAAAATTGCTGTTCAATTACAACTGTTGCTAGATTCAATTTTGTTGCTTATTTATTAGACATATAGAACTTCATTCATAACAGGAATGTAGTAACAAGGTATCAGCTTAGATCTGATACTAGATCAAGATATTAGGAAAGCAAGTCTGACTGCCAGAGGTGATTAATAGGGGAGAATTTAGAACAATAAGTTTCTTTTAAGTTTGTATGGTGCCAGAGGAACACACTGTGTGTGTTTATTATGCTTAAACAGTTAATAAAAGCTGGACCTGTGACCAAAACATCTCTGAAAGCCAGTGGTTTATGGAGGTGGGGGACAGGCTCAGGAAGAGTCACAGTATGCTCATGTGATGTGGATATTGATGGGATGGGGGGTAAGAAGGATTTCATGCATTTTGAGCTGTCAGTACATGGGTCATATTGGGAATTACTTATAGTCTCTTCAGTGATTTTTTTATGTGCCAGGAGACAGTTGTGTCACTACTGGCATCAGTGAGTTTTGGATCCAGTGGGGGGAAAGCATTGCATCTCATTTCCATTGGTGAAGTTTGGAGTTCACTGAATATTCATCTGGACTTTGCTCTCTTCCTTTGAAACCTTTGCTTGATTATTTAATCTCTTTAATACTCAGAGTGTGTTTAATTGGAAGAGTGGTTACTTATTACAGGAGCTGAGAAAACAGGTCTATTACTACAGCTCTTGCAAGTAAATGTGTTTTTTCTGCCATAAAAGCTTGTGTATTTTCTTAAAATAGTACTTACCTGCAACATGCTGAGTAATTTCTGCTTTCATTAAATTTGACTGAAGGCTGAATGAACACTTCCTGGGGTTATAAATACTAGAACTTGTAACTGAATTAAATGTAATTGCAAGGAAAACTCAATTAAAAATAAATGTCTGACCAGAATAAAGGCTTCTAGGTTAACTAAGGAGAGTTTTCTTTGAAATCACTGAAACACTGCTTGTGTGAGTCACAAAAATGAGTTTTAGGTTTTGTAAGTGCATAACAAATATTTGCAGTAATGATACTTCCATATGCTTTAGCTGTATGGCTTAATGTAATAACTAGGAATTCTAGCAAAATCCAGCCTATATCTGAAAATGCATATTTCAAATCAGGAGTGGATAGGAGCAAATCTGATGCTACCCAGAAGGCATTGCTGTTTTGACAGCCTGAGTTATGATGTCTATGGAAAGCTTTAAAAGTCTGTCTCCTGTCCACGTGGTGAATTTGAAGTGTGTAAAGGTGGAATATGTATTTTTGATACTACAAAGGAAGAGTTTGGATTTTTTTGGCAGCACCTGATGATTGGTTGTTGAATCACAATTTTCATCTCATTCCACATACAGCAGGTCAAAGGAGTTAAAAAAACTGAAAGAGAAAATAGATTAAGCTCTTGGAATCTAGGGAGAATTAATAACTTCAAACATTCTTTGAACTTACCTAAATGTCCTGGCATGTTCATCTGCCTGATTTTGCTAAAGGTGATCTGGAAAAGGTATTGCAGGGAGTTTGGTTGGTTGGTTTTGCTTCTAATTTGGTTCCTGCCTCTTTCTCTGTTTCTCTGTTTCTCTTTTGCTTTCTCTCTCGCTTTCTCTATCTCTCTCTCTTTCTCTCTTTCTCTCTTTCTCTCTCTCTCTCTCTCTCTCTCTCTCTCTCTCTCTCTCTCTCTCTCTCTCTCTCTCTTTCTTAGAGAATGCCTGAAAGACCTTTCCGTTCTTTTTCTCTGCTTATTTTTAAGGGCTGTTTTTTTTAGACTAGAAAACCAAATATCCAGTATGTAACTCTCCACTCTGACCTTCAAAAACATGTCTGGGTATCTGGGGGCACAGCACAATCTCACCTCTCTGGCCACAAGACTGATGTGAAAACTTTCTTGTGCTGCCTGTTCAGTTCACTCTCCAGTCAGCAATGCTGATGTAACTGAGCCTTGGGCTACAGTGGTGTAATCAGTCCTGGTTTGCATCACAGTCTTGCACAGAGTTGCACTGGCACAAAAAGGAGGAGACAAATGGCTAAAGAGAAAGGAGGGAGAAGATTTTTCCCCCAAGAATTAAGAACAGTTTTAAATTTTTTTGTTTTGTTTTTCAAAATGTCTTTGAATTTAAGGGTTAATAACAAGTGTTAAGCTTTAACCCCAGCTGGTAACCAGGCACCGTGCAGCCTTTCTTACTTCTCCCTTTCAGTTTATCTCCTTCCTCCCTCCCACCTCCAGTGGCATGGGGAAGAGAATTGGGAAAAAAAGGTAAAACTGTAGGTTGAGCTAAGAACAGCTTAATAAATGAAACAAAGTAATATTAAGTAATTATAATAATAGGAGTAATGAGAGAGAGAGGGAGGGAGGAGTAAAGCCCAAGACAAACAAATGATGCCAGATAAATTTTCTCACCACCCACTGATGGGTGCCCAGCCTTTCCCTGAACAGAGATTGGTGCCTCCCACCCCACTCCCCATGGTTCATGTGCTGAGCATGATATTCTGTGCTGTGGAACATGGGATGGAATATCCTGTGGGAAGCTCAGGCCAGCTGTGCTGGCCACACTCCCTCCTTGTGCTTGTGCTGACTGGCAGAGAGCACGGGAAGCTGAAAACTCCTTGAGTTTGTGTAAGCCCTGCCTAACAAACTGATGTGCTGGTTGTTGCTATCAATGTTATTTTTGTACTAAATCTGAAACCACAGCACTGTGCCAGCTACTGAGGAAAACCCCCACTCTGTCCCAACCGAAATTATGACAGAAAGTAGAAATTTTCAATTTCCTGATTACAGTTCACTTCCTCTAATTGTTTTATTTCAATTTTCTAGACTTCTTTAATGATGTCCTGACTTTGGTATTTTTCCTTGATCTACTGGTATGGATAGGAATAAGAATATTTTTTGTTAAGAGAAGAAGGGGAAGAAAAAGAAAAAACAAGGAGAAGTTAAATTTTAGAGATTATTTTGAAAAAGGAAACTTTCAGGCCCCATTTTTGTAAAGAAACAGAAAAAGGGGCTCAGGCCAAATTCCTTCTCCTTTCCAGGTCACTTTTAATGCAAAGAAACTGCTTCAAACTCCAAGTGACAACAAGAGGGGTCAACAGCCTTTGTGTTGTAACTTCATTTCTCAGAAGCTACTTGTTTTGAGAGGTAACATGATCCAGAAACATAAGCACAGCATTGAGAATCTGGATTTCATGTTCAAATTCCAGTTCTGTCAGTAACTCTCCATGTGGACTAAGGCAAATTTTGTGCTAATTTTTCTCTTTCCTGAAGGGGAAACTGGAACACAGTTCTATGTATATATTTTTTATCTGCATGAGATATAAATATTTCCTTCCTCTTTAACTTAGTCTATATTTACCTTGTGTGGGTACAGAAGTCGTTTGGTTGAGTTTTTTAAATCAAACTGAAAGCAAAACTAAAACCTGAAATGTTCTCCTTGTTGCTGCTGTGAGCAGAAATGTGTCGCTGTGATCTGTAGGATGTAGCAATCTTCAGACCCTGAGGCTTTGGCTTGCAGCAGTGCTAAACAGTGCCAGAAACAGGGGTAGTTACCTAAACCAGCACTACATAAGCATGTTCACTGATTTTAGTACCAAAACCCCACTGAAGGTAGAACTACAGAGGCATTGGAAAGGAGGTGTAAAAATGAAAAGATGTTATGAGTGTGTGAAATGGTGTTGTCCATCATTCAGAGTTTTCAACCTGTTGATCAGATTGTGGTACTGTAGCAGTTTTTTCTTGGGTATGTGTTTACTCTGTGTGGAGAGGTTTTGGTCTGCTGCCATGTTTGTTTTCCTTACTTATTTCTTTTTCCTGTTGGGTGGAGTCCAAAGAGCCCAGGAGTTAACAGGCCACAGTTTGAGAATTCTTGTGCATTGGTTGCAAATCTGTTCTGGGGTGCTTTTTGGACAAACTTAACTGGAATACTGTCTTTAAGAGGTGATGCTAAGATTCTTGAGAGGAACCTTGCTGCTCAGTATGGTGTGTTCTTCCTGAAACCAAACAGGTGACTGGAAGCTAAAATTAAAGCTGCTGGGTGAACTGAGGGAAGCTTCTAAAATCAGAGTAGTGCTGCTTGTGTTCTGTCATTAGCAAATATTTCACAACAGCTTCTTGTATGCAATAAACATTGTTTGGCTTTCAAATGTGCAGGAATGGCAGAAAGTAGTGGTCGCACTTTTTTCATTCAGGCAAAGATTTTAGGGTAACACTGACAAAATTACCTGTTTCTTTGAAAAGTCACATTCAGTTACTTCTGTGCTGTTATTTATAATGTTCCTGTACCTCAGGCAGTTTCATGTTCTCATTTCACTGTTTTCAGAAGACCATTAAACTGCACTGATGATGTATGAAAAATAACCTGTATGTGTATTCCAAACTTATTTTAACAGCTACCTTTCTTCCTCTTGTCAGGTCTGCACAAGCTGTGAAGACAATGCAGAAGCTCATGGGTTTTGTGTGGAATGTGTGGAGTGGTTGTGCAAGACCTGCATCAGAGCTCACCAGAGGGTTAAATTCACAAAGGATCATACTGTGAGGCAGAAAGAGGAAGTATCTCCAGGTAACATATTTATAATTTCACAAAGAATTTGTGTCTGCATTGGAAAGTTATGTTGGACCAACACACTTTTTTAAAAATAGTAGTAACTTCAGACATGGTGTTTTGCCAGTTTTTTGTCTCAGATAAGCTGAATAGTGGTACAGCTGGTACCACTAACAGTGGTAGAGGTGTTTATTTATTTCATATGTTTTAAACCAATAAATACACATAGATTTTATTTTCCACATGGATTGATTGCAAATTATTATCTAGACTTCAGAGATAAGCTGCAGAAAATACGTCTTTCGGCATTTGGCGTTGTTGTAATCTTTGCTGCAGTCCCAGCTCTCAGGCTCTTCTCCTTTCTCTGCAGCACTCTTCTCAGGGGTTCCTCTTGGGCTCTCGACCCACCCCTATTTATCTCAGTTACCCTCACGAGCTACAGCTGTTGCCCAACTAAGGACCCTGCAGCTGCAGCTCGTTTGGAGTAACCCAGACACACACTGATCTCACAGTACAACATGTATTCAGGCCCCCACATTTCCCCCTTTTCTTTTAACAATTATACAATAACAATATACATACAGTTCCAGCTCTCAGGCTGCCACAGCTCTCGGCTGTCTTAGATGTAACCATAGAATATATACATATCCCTGTACAGTCCCAGCTCTCAGGCTGCCACAGCTCTCGGCTGTCCTTAGATGTTCCAAGGCTCTTTTCCTTAAAGGCCATATTCTTGCAGCTTTCTGCTGCTACAGCTCCTTAATTCAAAGGCCATATTATGTTCTACAGTCCCAGCTCTCAGGCTGCCACAGCTCTCGGCTGTCCTATCTTTTATAGTCCCAGCTCTCTGGCTGATACTCCAAAGTCCCAGCTCTCAGGCTGATATTCCAAAGTCCCAGCTCACTGGCTGCTATTCCATAGTCCCAGCTCTCGGCTGTCACAGCTCTCAGCTGTCTGGGGGATTCCATACCTTCTCTCTCTCGATGTTTGGCTGCACGTTCGTCTTCACACGGGGTCACCAGTTGTTGTAATCTTTGCTGCAGTCCCAGCTCTCTGGCTCTTCTCCTTTCTCTGCAGCACTCTTCTCAGGGGTTCCTCCTGGGCTCTCGACCCACCCCTATTTATCTCAGTTACCCTCACGAGCTACAGCTGTTGCCCAACTAAGGACCCTGCAGCTGCAGCTCGTTTGGAGTAACCCAGACACACACAGATCTTACAATACAACATGTATTCAAGCCCCCACATTTCCCCCTTTTCTTTTAACAATAATACAATTACAATACACATACAGTCCCAGCTCTCAGGCTGCCACAGCTCTCGGCTGTCCTTAGATGTTCCAAGGCTCTTTTCCTTAAAGGCCATATTCTTGCAGCTTTCTGCTGCTACAGCTCCTTAATTCAAAGGCCATATTATGTTCTACAGTCCCAGCTCTCAGGCTGCCACAGCTCTCGGCTCTCCTATCTTTTATAGTCCCAGCTCTCTGGCTGATACTCCAAAGTCCCAGCTCTCAGGCTGATATTCCAAAGTCCCAGCTCACTGGCTGCTATTCCATAGTCCCAGCTCTCGGCTGTCACAGCTCTCAGCTGTCTGGGGGATTCCATACCTTCTCTCTCTCGATGTTTGGCTGCACGTTCGTCTTCACACGGGGTCACCAGTTGTTGTAATCTTTGCTGCAGTCCCAGCTCTCAGGCTCTTCTCCTTTCTCTGCAGCACTCTTCTCAGGGGTTCCTCTTGGGCTCTCGACCCACCCCTATTTATCTCAGTTACCCTCACGAGCTACAGCTGTTGCCCAACTAAGGACCCTGCAGCTGCAGCTCGTTTGGAGTAACCCAGACACACACTGATCTCACAGTACAACATGTATTCAGGCCCCCACATTTCCCCCTTTTCTTTTAACAATTATACAATAACAATATACATACAGTTCCAGCTCTCAGGCTGCCACAGCTCTCGGCTGTCTTAGATGTAACCATAGAATATATACATATCCCTGTACAGTCCCAGCTCTCAGGCTGCCACAGCTCTCGGCTGTCCTTAGATGTTCCAAGGCTCTTTTCCTTAAAGGCCATATTCTTGCAGCTTTCTGCTGCTACAGCTCCTTAATTCAAAGGCCATATTATGTTCTACAGTCCCAGCTCTCAGGCTGCCACAGCTCTCGGCTGTCCTATCTTTTATAGTCCCAGCTCTCTGGCTGATACTCCAAAGTCCCAGCTCTCAGGCTGATATTCCAAAGTCCCAGCTCACTGGCTGCTATTCCATAGTCCCAGCTCTCGGCTGTCACAGCTCTCAGCTGTCTGGGGGATTCCATACCTTCTCTCTCTCGATGTTTGGCTGCACGTTCGTCTTCACACGGGGTCACCAGTTGTTGTAATCTTTGCTGCAGTCCCAGCTCTCAGGCTCTTCTCCTTTCTCTGCAGCACTCTTCTCAGGGGTTCCTCTTGGGCTCTCGACCCACCCCTATTTATCTCAGTTACCCTCACGAGCTACAGCTGTTGCCCAACTAAGGACCCTGCAGCTGCAGCTCGTTTGGAGTAACCCAGACACACACAGATCTTACAATACAACATGTATTCAAGCCCCCACATGGCTTCTCTAGTTTTACTAGAGGTCTAATAAATGGTTAATATGAGCTTTATTGTTGTATCCAGCAGGAAAAGGAGCATTACTAGATTATATATTTTCAGCATTCAGATAAAAAGCCAGCCAAATTTCATGCTTTAGCTAAGTATCTTTTGAGCTTGAAATGTTTTGCCTTAAAAATGTAAGGGAAGTATATTATGAATTGGGGCATTTTTCCTCAGTTAGATCTACAATAATTTGGGCTAGAAGGGACCTCAGGAGATCATCTAGTCCAACCTCCTGCTTCAGGCTTTCAGTTCTGAGTTGCAGTGCTCAGGGCTTTATCCATTTGGGCCCTGGGAACCAACAATGCTGAGTGTGGTGTACAGTACAGCCTCTCTGAGAAATGCTGACTACTCTGTGGTAGAAGAGGTTGTGTTTTTCTGTTCATTGAGAACCTCTTTTGTTTCAGTTTTTTCCCCACTGTGTCTTGTCTTATAGTGTCATTGAAGGAGGATAATAAATGTTACAGGATGCTTACAAACATTCTACTGGTTCTAATACGTCCATTGGACTTGCATGATTTTTCTTGTAAATACATAATTTTTAGAAATTGTTATATATTGTTTTAAAGATATGTGTTAGAATAGATACTTATTTTTGTTCCACCCTATCTAGTACTATGAGGTAATTTGTTGCTCAAAGGGTGTCTTCCACCATGGTATTTCGGAGATATTTGCTGTATTGTGTGTCCCACTTTCACCCGTGGTTAATCAAAAGTGAGTACCGAGTGTACTTTCAAGAGAGGACAAAAATGGATAGAAGCGGCTGATGGACTGTTAGGCAGAACAGGACTTGGTGGTAGGAATGGTGTCAGTGCACTCAGGTCTCTTTGGGAGGCAATTTGTTGGTGAGTTGGAAAGAATTTTGACTGAAGGATACAGATCTGAAAGTAACTTGTTCCATATTTTTGGAAAATAAATAAATGAATGGGTGTTGATCTGCAGTGAGGGATGGGTTGCTGTGTGAAGCCAGTTTTCATTATAGGCTTTATAATCCTTATGAACTCAGTGTCCAACCTAACTCCTAGGAAATCAGCCTTTGTCAGTTAAAGTTTAAAGAAACAGATTCCATTTCTGTGATCTGGTGGTGTTTCCTGCACCCTTTGATACTTGCTCACTAGAGACTGAATGAGACCTCTCAGCCATTTAGAATGGGGTCCTGAAGGGAAGTTCATCTCCTGGTTATTACATTCTGTATGGCTCTACACTTTGAATGTCCATGTCTTGGTATCCTCAAACCCCTTTCCACCAAGTGAGCTGAGAAAGAAGACAGAGTACAAATTAAGTCAACCATCTCTGTTTAAGAAAGGAACTTACTGATTGTGCAATGTCTTTTGCAGCTGCAGCACTACTGGCTGCTCCTTTTGTAAATAGTTTTGTGAGGCCAGAAGAGATTATGTTAAAATAGGTTTAGACATTTTCCTTTAGAGAGGGTGCTAGCTCCATGCTTGAGCAAGAAGAGTGACACATTGCAGTTTGAGCTTATGGCTGTTACAGTCTCAGTGAGGGACCTGATATACACTTGTACATCTAAGGAAAAACAGGAGAGTGCAAATCTTGAACCAGTTCAGTAGACTGACTGTACTAACATCTTTCTTTATTCAACAGAGGCAGTTGGAGTGACCAGTCAGCGACCAGTGTTCTGCCCTTACCACAAAAAGGAGCAGCTGAAGTTGTATTGTGAAACCTGTGACAAGCTGACCTGCAGAGACTGCCAGTTACTAGAGCACAAAGAGCACAGGTATCAAAGCGAAGTGTGCATTTTATCCATCTCACTTGCTGGAGGGTAGCCTGAAGTAGATTGTAGTTCTGGCTGTATGGAGCACAGTCAGGTGGAAAAAGTGAAAACTAAAATTTTCTGCTCAGAAATGAAACTCACAAAAAACCAGAGATTGTATCCCAAAGAATGTGACTGATAAGTGTGTGTTACATTTTGTATAAAACCTAATTCTTCCAGTTGTTAATCTGGTGACTTGAGCACAAGACCTTTTTTACAGTCAAGTTGTTTGGTCAGAATTTGTTGCAATGCAGCTCTTCAGAGAGTCCTTAGAAAACACAGGGGCTGCGTTATGCAACTGTACACTTACGTGTAATTTCTCCATTTGTCCTTCAACAAGATTATATAACAACATTACCAAACCATTTCAAATGGAGAAAATGGGAATTCATTTTTCTGTGAAAAGCCCTTTCAGAGCAAGAGTTAACCTGCAGTTTGGCTAATGCTGTACTTTGACAACACTATAACAGTCAAATCTTTGTGTTGCCGTTCTTTTGGTCATCTCTTACTGGTGACTGGAGCTGAAAAGCAGAATTATATACAACTCCTGAGTACAAGGCAAAATCTTGCTGGTTAACACATACTGTTGTGTTTTGGGGCAGATGCACCCTGGTTAAATATTAATATGCTTGTTATACCTGTTGCAACCACCCAAAGAGCTTGCTTGCCTGACTAGGTGAATGTCAGTAGGTGGAGAAGTGTTGGCCATTGTTGCTCCTTGGAACAGGCTAAACATTGCTCTTGCAGAGTTGCAGTCTTCCTCTTTTATTCTGCTTTCCTTAGGATTTATATCCCTTTTATAATGTGCCACCTCTTTTTTTCCTCAGATTGCTAAACTCAGATTTCAGTTCCTTGATTTAAAATGTTGCCAATTTTTACCAACTCAGCAATCTCTTCTGCTTCTGCATCCTTGTCTTGCATGAAGTAATAGCTTACCTGCATTTTCACATTCAAAGTGATGACTACCACAAAACTTTTTTTTTTTTGCTAAAATTAGGCTATGGTCACGCAATATCCTTTTGTATTTATGAAAATCATAAATTCTTAACCCAGTATGACAGGAAGTAGACTGTAAAATTAAATGTATTATAAATGAAATATATAAGCATTTGCTGACATATGTTTCCATGATGACAGTTAAGTTTTGGATTTGAGCAGCTCCTTTCTTCAATTAAAGAAGTATTATTTTGTAAGTCACTCTGCTCTTTAGCAAGTCTATAACACCTTTTATATGTGTAAATCCTCACTGCTTTTTATTACAGGTACCAGTTTATAGAAGAAGCTTTTCAGAACCAGAAAGTTATCATTGAGACACTAATCACCAAATTGATGGAGAAGACAAAGTACATAAAATACACAGGGAAACAGATCCATAACAGGTTTGTATTAGATTATGAGGTTAAAACTGACAGAAGGCAACTTTGCATGTACTGTAGTTTCTTGAAATGTTTAAGTTAGTGTATTTTGTACCTCCCTCCTTTTATTCTTCAGGAAAGAGGGATTCTGAAGTTCACTGTAGTGGCTGTTGCCTGTTCAGCATGCTTGGCTGTGTTGGGTAATTCTTCTCAGCCTGTGCACTTAATGGGCAGCAGTTCTTGGGTGCAACAAAACAACTTATGCAATAAAGACTGTAGAAGACAGTCTTAAATGCTTCCCCACCATCAGCAGATTAATTTTCTTAGTGTAGATCCCTCATAGAAAGTGAAAAGTTGTGACTCATGTTTTCATAATGTTTGTGACATGTATTTGAAGATTTATGTAGTACTTTTATGCTCGGGGCTCTGTTCACTGGGTACTATAAACCCAGGAGAAACACAAACCTGTGGGATGCAATCTGCAGCGAGCCTTTGGGGCTGCTCCCTCAGCAGAGTTCAGTCCTGCAGTGCCCAGGGAGGGTCAGCACAGCTGGGGATGCCAAGTGTGACTTGAACTCTTCCTGCATCTTTGCAGTAGAGGTTTCCCCAGGATAACATTAAGCTTTGCTGTTGCTGAAACAGCTAAGTTAGTGCCATTCTACCTTAGATGGAAATTAGATTTAAGCACCTTTGATTGGTGTGGACCAGTCCAGAAAAGTGCCAGAACTCTGAAAATCAACAATTTCAATTACAATGAGCATTTAATAGTGAGAGATCTCAGATTTATGGCATTAGAGTTTGCAACCAGTTAATGAATTTTGTCATAGGTCACTGTTACTTGCTCTGTTTCTCCCAGTAATTTTCCTGGTTCTAAGTATCTGATGATACATGGATTAATTGCTGTATATGACAAGAAGTATTGTAGTCTAAGCCACAGATTTTTTTTAAAATACTGTTTAGATGGGTTTATGAGCTAAAGAACATTATTTTCTATATTGTCTACTTACAGAATTCTTGAAGTGAATCAGAATCAAAAGCAGGTGGAACAGGATATTAAAGTTGCCATATTTACACTGATGGTAGAAATAAATAAAAAGGGAAAAGCTCTGCTGCATCAATTGGAGGTAATTTCATTTCTATCATAAGAAAGAAAAACTTTCAATCTTAATATTTTTTTCTATGTATTCACATTGCAGTAAATTTCTAGCCTTAGGCCTCTGTGCATGTCCTATCATGATTCCAAAGTGGAGAGATGTCCTATACAAGTACTTGAGCAAGTGGGGTTTTTGGTAGAGAAAAATTTGGTTTTTGAGGGGTGGCCAGTTTCTTTCTCCATGCTTTTACAATTCATAATTCCACACATCATGCATGAAAAGTGTTCTATCAGATTTTTTCATAAATTCAGTAATCCAGTAGCAAATCACAGGAGAGAATTGTCTAGAATGGGTACCTGGGAAAAAATTTCCAATTGTGTTTTAAAGAGAGAGAGTGTGTGTGTGTGTGTGTGTGTGTGTGTGTGTGTGTGTGTGTGTGTGTGTGTGTAGAGAGGCACACACATACCTATATATAAATATATTTTAAAATGTGTTATTAGCACAGAAAGCCCTGGTATCTTGAATAAATGTGTACTGACTTTTCTGTTAGCAAACCATTGATCATTGTAAATTACCAGTATGAAAGTTAATGCCTTTTACCTGTAAATTCAATCTTTTGACTGGAACTGCTTTTCTACTTGCAGACTCTGGCAAAAGAGCACAGGATGAAACTTCTGCAGCAACAGCAGGAAGTGGCAGGTCTCTCTAAACAGCTGGAACATGTCATGAACTTTTCCAAATGGGCAGTTTCCAGTGGGAGCAGCACAGCTCTGTTGTACAGTAAACGTTTGGTAAGGTTAGGAAGACAGCTCTCTCATTCACCTAAGAGATAGGGTTAACTCAGATATGCATGCACATGCTTGTCTGGAGTACTGGAGTATTAGAATTTTTAATGATTATCTACTAATTGGAATATTTATATATGGTTGTTATGGTTTTCTCTTAAACATAAATACAGAATATTTCTATTAATTTAGCTCTCTGGTCATCATTCTCTCCTGTTACAATACCATAGAACTGTAGTAGATCTGCAGAAGCAAGAACAACTCCTTTTCTGTGGGTTGAAAACCATGAAACCATTACAAAGCTGAATATTTCATTGCTATAATGACCCTTAAGATCTGAGTGTGTGTTGTCTCACTAAGCTGAATGTTCATGATGGACAGAAATCCTAAAAAATTTGAAAGAAAAAAAAAAAAAACCAACCCAAAAGCTTACCTCGATTTTTCCAAAGGTTACTGGACTGTACTTGCTTGACAGCAGAAATCTGGGGCAATGCTGAGTAAAGATGCTAGATGCTTTTTTTTCCCAATTCCTATTAACTGGTTCATGAAGTTTTTTTCTGTATTTTCTCATTGGTTAGTTGAGAACCTACCAGGGTATTTGGTGGGGTTTGTTTCTTTGAATTTGTTGGTTTTTGGTGGTGTTTCTTCTCTTTTTTTTTTTTTTTTTAAATACCCATTATTGATACTGTAGGCTATAGCAGAATATTACTTGTTTTTATCAACTTCAAGTAGTTAAATTCATTTGATCTGCCTTATGTTGCCTCAGCCAGTCATTTTTTTTATTGAATAAAAAAAAGGACATCAAACTGAGTCATATTGTTTATAATTGCTTAGTGTTGCCATCAAGACTCTGCTACTTGAGTAAGAAAACAAGTTGTGTTTCACACATCTTAATCATATAAACATTAGGCAGCTGAAAGAAAGGATCATCTAGCCCAGAAAGCTTCAGCAAATGAAAAGTATTTTTCAAAAGAACAGATTGAGCTTTAGAAAGTTGGTGCTGCTTGGGAGTTGAGTAGATAACCCATCTGTGGGCATTTGGAAAAATCTATTTCCAAGGAGTTTTGCATGTCAGACTTGTGCTCTGGCATATCCAGGAAGAGGAAGGAATGCCCATCAGACTTAAAGGCAGCATTAGAGCTTGGGGGCTGTGCTCTCAGGCTGTGCTATTCACTACTAACACTAGGTAACCAGGAGGAGTTTGTCTGCAACACAAGTGTGTGCACAATAGTAGGAAAATAGTGGAGCAAACTGTGGCAGGAATTGTGTGTGACAGAGCAAAAGCCTGGAATTTCTGTAGTGTCATCTACTTCATTCTGGTAGTGTACACAAAAATCCTAAGGAAATCTCTAACCAAAATAATAATAATGCACTTTAAATTTTTTCATGGTCGTCTAAAAATCTTGAGTCAACTTAAATGTTTTTTGAGTATGGTCTTAAACTGACCTGCCTGAAATTAGAAGAAAAAAATCCTGTGTCATTTTGAACAGTTGAGATGATTTTGCCAAGTATCGCTCTTTTCCAGGAAATAATCTATCACTCAAGAAGGACAAGAGTTGAACTCCTCAAGGTTTTTTTTTCCAGGATCTGCTGTGTGTGATTGTAAAATTAATGCCTGTTAGATTTTGGCATATCAGTTCCTGACATTTCTAGTGAAACAACTACAAGACAACATTTTCTTTCTAGGCACTAAATAAATTGTGAGCATTTGGTAGAATATTCTCCTGTGTAATCACAGTCCAGTTCTTTGGAACCAAAGCATTGGAAAAATCTGAAAATATCTGTGAATCTGAGCTTTCAAAGACAGTTTATAAAAATCTGTTCTTTGGCTGTCTGAAGAAAACTTAAATTTAGTACAAAAGAAAATTCCCTCTGATCATACTTGTTGCCAAATGAACGGCATACTTTGATAGAAAAATGAATGGGCTAAAATAGATTCATGGGGGAAAAAACATCAATGGTTATGTAAATATGAGTAGTTAAAGTCATTGAATATAATGGCCAAGTTTTTAGAAGGATATGTATTCTACAGGGAAGAATTTTTATTTTTGTTTCGGCTGTAGTTAATTCTTTTTAAAACTACTTTAGGAATAAGGGAAAGATGTTAAAAATACCTCTTTATTTGTAGCTTGGACAAGTTTCTCTATCTTTAACCTTCATTCTCTAGGGGCTTGTTCAGGGGAGTTTTTGTTAGTGGGTTTTTTTGATTGGTTGCTTTATTTGGTGTGTGTGAGGGGGTGTGTTTTTGGTTTTTTTGTGCTGTTCAGATACATGGCTCTGGCCCCAGAGGGAAAAAAACCAAACCCTTGTTTTTGTTCTTGTTCTAGATTACATATCGACTGCGGTATCTCCTCCGAGCAAGGTGTGATCCTTCCCCAGTGACTAACAATACCATCCAGTTCCACTGTGATCCCAGCTTCTGGGCTCAGAATATTTTCAATCTAGGTATGATACATTTTTATTAGCCCTTCAGTGTCTTGATTCTATTTTGAAAGCAGCTTTCTTTTTGTGACAACAGCCTCTGCGCTATTCATTTCTTCATTTACTCTGTTAAATGTATTTCCCTAACTGTGAGAAACATTTAAAGTTCATTGCATGGGGAAAATTATATTTATGAATACTATGATAAAGTATTAACAAACTTACCTTGTTTGAATGGCATATGTGATGGTGAAAATAGCAGCTTTCAGTTTTGTGGTCAATACTTCTAACTTCTGGCTTCTAAAACAAGGAACACAGTTTTTAACCTTATTTCACATCCAAAGAAGGGGTTCCTGCTGTCAACCAGCACTCCCAGTCCTTTCCCATGGGACAGCTTTCAGCCACAATGATAAGCACTCCAAGAACTCAACAGCTTAGCAAGGGACTTAAAGGTTTTAGAGGCCTTTCAGGATTTTTACTGTTGTTGTGCTTCCTTTCTCTCTCCACTGTTATCTTGGTGGGCATTTTTGTTTTTCTGTCATGTACAGAAGGATTTGTGACATGTCTGTGGGACATTTTCTGCCTTTCATCAGAAAGTGCTCTCAGTGTACCGGGGTGCAAATGTGTGATTCTCTGTCAGTGGCAGAAAGTGTTATGGCAGTTCTTCAAGGCAAACAAGCTCCTCTTCCCAGACATGAGGACACTGGATCATAGCAAGGAAATTCTCCCAAGTTCCTTCTTTATAAATAATTTTCTTAGAGACGGGAATTGAAAGTGAAACATGTTTTCAGAAACCAGCTGTCAGATTGTGTGGTGATAACTCTGAACTACTGCTCAGTTGAGATATTTGTCATGAGCTGACTTTTTCCTGTGTTTGGTGGACTCTTTTTCTTGTGTATATTTATTTCATGAACCTCTGAAATACGGTCCCTTACATTCTGAAAAGTGCTACAATAGAAATGGCGCCTGTATAGACCAGCTCTGGGGTTCTTGTAAGACTTTAGGTGACAGATAAAACCAAATCATGTTTATCTATCTAGTTTCAGAAATCACAGCCTTCAGGCCATTTTGTTTATGATCAGATGTGTTCAATTTTAAAGATAAGCTAGATATAAGAATCAGTCAAGAAAAATAAAGTCTGAGTGAAGAAACAAATTACTTCAGCAATGGTTTTTGAGTTCTAGTTGGGCTGCATGTCGCTGCCAGTGTGCTGCCATTTCTGCTAACTGCCATACCTCAGTATTGATTTTATTTCTTTTGGTTAAAATAGGTTCTTTAGTAATTGAAGATAAGGAAACTCCACCTCACATGCCCAAGAGCCCTGTGATGGAAGCAAACTTGCAGCCCCCAGGCAGCTTACCTCCCAACCAGCTCTCCAAGTTCCCGACGCAGATCAGCCTGGCGCAGCTGCGCCTGCAGCACATGCAGCAGCAGGTCATGGCTCAGAGGCAGCAAGCGCAGCGCAGGGCAGGACCCGCAGCTCTGCCCAACCCCAGAGTGCCAGGAGCCATGCAGCAGCCTCCTGCTTCTCATCAGGTGAGCCAGGACTGTTCTCAGATCTCTTTTTTCCATGGCACTGAAGGAGAAAATAAAGTAAGATAGGAAAAAAAGGGAAAGCAATTAAACCTAGATACATAAGTTCAGCTGTCTTCATCTCCAGCACGTAGCTGTGTAGATGGTTTAGAGGACATTTTCTTTACTGAGAAATGAGTGGGCATTTTAAACTTGCCTTGCAAAATGCATGGTAGCACCCAGCCTGTATTTAATATTAAAAAAAAATAAAATCTTGTTGTATCCAGCCATATACAGTGCTTAGCAACATTTTTGTGGTTTTGTCAAGTGATCAAAAAGTTGATGACATTAATTTTTTTTGCTACATCTACTTTGCATAACACCCAATGATTGTCTCATGTATCTTTCGAAGTTGGAAACTCTCTCCCTGGCTCTTGTTATGTCTCTTCATATAATAAAATAATTCAAAGCTGTCTACTAGGTTTTAACATTGAAATTCAATGCTTTTGATAATTTATATAAATGGTGGTTCTATTTATTTGCATATAATTTATGAGGAGTTTCAGCAGTTTAAAAGAACTGTTTAGTAAAAAATATGTGGAATATAGAACAGATCTCAGCTAACTTGCAGCACTGTTTTTATTGTTTTTATGCAGGCACCTCCACGCTTGATTCATTTTCAGAATCATAGTCCCAAGCCCAATGGTTCAGCTCTTCCTGCACAACAGATGAGATTTCCCCAAAATCAGAACCTACCAAGGCCAGCAGTGAAGCCCAACCCATTGCAAATGGCATTCTTGGCACAGCAAGCTATAAAGCAGGTAGAGTGTCTTTCCCTTTTCACTCTCCATTTAGAAATTGAACATCAAATGTGCCTTATATCATCTTTTATACTACACCTAGAGTACTTTTCAATTAAAAGAGAGTTTACATTATTTTTCTATGACAAGATATCTATAGTTTTCTTTAGTCAAGTTGTTTTCATTTTGACAGTTCTAAGCAGCTGAAGCATTAGGGAGGTGAGCCACTGTGTCTGCTGGGCAGGTGTTTCTTCCTCTTACTTGATATTGCTGTGGTTTCTGACCATTTATACAAAACAGCATGGCCATGGTCTGCACACTGCAGTCAGTGAGTAGGCAAATCAGAAAATCCCAGTTTATCTTGATGATATTGGCTTCACCAGGAGCCAGGTAAATCCTTGACTGAAAAGCTAGAGCTGCCATGGTCCCCCAGGGTATGGCAAATGTGAACCCTTGCAGGTGAAGGGAGAAAAGAGAGTCCACAATTGTGGGACCTCTGCTGAGTGAGACTGATCAATACTCAGCTGATCAGCAGCTGAACTGGGGCAGAAGCAAACACATTGGTGTTTAGGAAGCCTCATCTTCATAAAAAAACATATTATTACTGAGTGTAGGTAATCAGGAAAGAGTCAAACAAATCTGTCACCTGAAAAGTGGAGTAATACCAGTTATGTTTGCAGTGTTTGTGATTATGAGAACTAATTCAACTAAATGGAAGAAAGCTGAACAATATCTAAGAGAACTTGTGGGAATAAAAAGTAAGTCACTTCTATTCTGTGCTTCTAAAAAGAAGGCTGGCCTGTCTACAAGCCTTTCTTTCAAGATACCTCATAATTCAGTAATGTCTTTCTGAAACTAGAGGCCAGCAAATAGAATGACTGACTAAAAGGAAATTGAGCAGAGTCAGATTTTGCTTGCAGTTGCCAGGAAATTCCATTAAAGTCATTGAAAACTGCATACATCTAGATGAGAAAGAAATCTGGTCTGACTTGACTGTGCACTTCATATCATAGTGTTAAATATATATATGGATGGAGACCCACTCAGCATTTCAAATTCTTAATGACTTTATGTTGTTCAGGGAACATCAAAGACTTCAAGGCATGCAGTGCTTTATTTGGTAAAGCACTGGAGCAGTTGTGCCTTCAGCCTATTACCTGTAATGCCTTTATTTGACAAAAACTGTTACTTTTCTTCCTCAAAACTGTCAATGCAGCATGAAATATTAATAGATACTTAGCACTGAGACGTAGCTTTGAATTTAAGAATTTGCATTAATTTCTTCTATTCATAGTTTTCAACTACTTATCATCTTGTGAGATTGGTTTATGAAATAACTTCAGAGTAAATCAGGATTTTATGTTTGAAGTCAGCTTCCTGAAACAAGCTGCTGGTTTTATCAGTATATTCAGTTAGATGTGACCTGTTGCAAAGAAAAAAAAATGCTGAATTGTGGATTTTTGTCTCTTCTCTTTAGTGGCAGATCAGTAGTGGACAAGCTCCATCCACCCCTTCTACTGCAAGCAGCTCCACATCGACTCCATCCAGCCCCACAGTGACCAGCGCTGCTGGGTGTGAGGGGAAGAATTATGGCCCCCCTGTGATAGATCTGAGTTCCCCAGTGGGCAGCTCCTATAATCTGCCATCCCTCCCTGATGTGAGTGTGACATAGAGGCAGTGTTTTACAGATTCTATTTTGAAGTCTTAATGTTTGTGAGAAATAGAAACCTTTTAGACTGAAATTCTATTTGTCAAAATGAAACAGTTCTGGGAAATAAATATTGCAGAGTTGCCTGCACGTTGCTGGAAATACTCAGAACCATTCTGGGAGACAGCTGTTAGGACAACTAAGAAAAGTAGGATTAGAAGTTGTAATTGTAATTGGACATGTTTATTTGTATGCTGCATATTTTTCTGCAGCCCTCATAATGACCCTTACAAAATTGTTATAAATATGTGTTAGCTTAGCTTTTGTTGACCAGTGTCCATAGATAGCAGTGGTATGCTGATGGCATTTCTGGTATATTTTTAACATTTCTAAAATCTATTTTTAACTTATTAAAGGAGCTATCTTAGGTAGGTGTTATTGGTCAGCATACTGGACATATTCCTTATCTCTTTTCCTTTTGGGACTTCTTTTCTTCATATATTCTCCAAAGTGCCTCTGAGCTGGTGACAGAGCATAGTAAGGTCATAATTTCTTAACCTTCTAAGCTTCTCTTTTATAGTATGTATAAAAGAGAAGCTTAGAATCTTTCATCTTCTGAATGGTACATGTTTGCCAGAGGTCCATGTTGGAGTTATTGAGTCTTAGGTGATTTTATTTTTCCACATAACTACCTAACCTGTTTTTTGTGGTCTAAGGTTTGTAGATATCTGAAGTGTCATGTTTTTCTAGTCACAGCTTGCTGTTACTTCCTTTATCGCCTATCCATGCTTTGTTTTTACCTACATACTGTGTGTTCTCTTTATTAAAATGGAGCACATAGGCTGCAGAGTCACAGTATTTGTCAGACTTCAAGGGGGAACTACACAATGTGGTCATTAAACCACTGAGTCTGTGAGACATTTTAGCATATTTGTTTCTGTGACAGTGTTATGAACTCTTCTGCTTGTATGTGATGGAGTTCCTGCTTTCAAGATACACGGCCCAAATCACTGTAAATGTGCTGACGTTGTCAAGGCTGCTGCATCCACTTTGGACACATCTTATCAAATGTTATCTTACCTATTGGGAGAAACCAAACATTTCAAAAAATCATTCCCCCTCATCAAACCAGAACATGTAGTTTTAATGCAACGTTAGAATGCTGCATTGGGAGCCCCAGCTGAATAAGATTCAGTTGTCTGGCCTGAGCCATGGTGGAAAGAGCAAGTGTTGGCTTGCTGTTTCCATTTTGAGTCAATATGCATGGCTCCTGTCCAGAGGGTGTGTGGGACAGATGGGACTGAGTGTCCTTTGACCTTCTTCCAGTCCTGTTCAACACCCATGGATTAAGGGGTAGTTTGTGTATAGCATATTATCTTGTTGAGAGTATTTAATGTGAGCAAGTCCAAGGAATGTATGGAGATAAACTTACTTCAGTGTGTGAAAGCTCCATGTTTGATTTAAGCCTTCTCTGTAGCCTGTGGAGAAGAATTGGCACTTACAGAATTATCTGCTCTTAAAATGAAGCACTGTCTGGATTTGGCTATTTAATTTTATTTTAGGGAAAGCAAGATTATATGTTTTAAAGTAACCATCTCACTTTTGGATGGGTAAATTTTGTGAAATGCATTTTGGTCTTTGCTTTCAAAATAACAGCATGGCAGAGGCTTTTTGGGTTTGTTTTGTATTAGTTGTTTTGGAGGGGTTTTTTTCCCTTCCCAATACTAACTGCTTCCCTTTGCTTCCCCACCTTTTAGATTGATTGTTCAGGAAACATCACACTGGATAATACTGTAAGGAAGGATGGCACTGTAGAGCAGAATCAGCCAAAACCCCCTTCAAACAGGACTGTGCAGTCACCAAATTCCTCAGTACCATCACCAGGCCTCTCAGGTAATTGAATGTGGTGCAATTGAAAAATCAAATGTGGCAATGTTAGCACTGACATCAGAATTAATTCTATTTTATATTGAACATGAGAAATAAGAAAATGAACACGAAGTTGTAGAAACCCTGGTAGGAGATAGAGTTGAGATAATATTTTAGCAGCACTAACAGCCCACTCAGCCTGCTCAGGGCTGCTGCTCAGCAATGTGCCTCACAAGGCTGTTGGCTCTCTGGGCCCCAGACCTTTGGTCTCTCTCAGATCTGTCCCCCAGACTTCTTCCTGCTCACAGCTTCGAGTTTCCTGGCAGTTCTCCTGAGAGATCTGCTTGGATTTAGTAAGACAAAAGAGCCTGCAGTGATCAGGTAGAGAGGTCAGCCAGGCAAGGTCCTCACCCACCAGCCTGCTTGCATGTATGGGCCCTGTCTTAGTCCTCTTTCCCTCTGTTAGCTCATGCCTCTCATCCTTTCATGAAAATGTTTAAAATGAGGTATTTCTCACTGCAGGAGAAATTTTCCCCAAAACATGTGTACTTCTCTGAGTCACATCTCAGGTCTATGTTCTGTTCTAATCTGATCCTTCTGTCCTAGGAGGAATCAGTGTGACAAACGTACACCCTCCAATTCGTTCACCCAGCGCCTCCAGTGTTGGGAGCAGAGAGAGGTAAGGAAAGTGTGAGAGATGGAAACGTAACTTCCACCTCCACAGAGCACGCCTGAATCTCTTCTCTCTTTAATGCATAAAGGTGTGGATTTGTCTCACCTTCTCTGTTAACAGGTCAGGCCTGATGGTTGTTACAGCACTCTTTGCATTCTAAAAGCAGTAATTTCATTTGTAATGCATTAATAGAACATCTAAAGACGTATTGACTCTGTAAATGATGGTTAGGTTGGAGTCATTGAAAGAATACCACTTACAAATTAGGTTTTAAGTTCAGAAAAATCAGCTAAAGGAAAAAGCTGCATATTGAAGGCCCTTGTGGAACTATAAATTACTCCAGAATTAAGGAACTGATGCTACAAAGAGGGTTATTAAGCATTTTCTGCTGCAATACAGTTAAGTGAGCACTAGATATCTACTGAGAGTCTACACAAATGTTTTTATCCCTAACTGATGGAATATTAATGAACAAATATATTTACACAGCGTTGTTTAAAGAGTGCAGATCTGTTAATGTGTTGCAATAAATTAGAGCATGCATCTGACATGAGATTAATTTTTCATGCAGAGAAAAATCAGATGACATTCATTCTACTTGAGTTGGAAATGCAGGTGCTTTTAAATCTGAAATACCTTTTGCTCTGTTCCATTTACATGGTAAATTCTGTGAAGGACTCTTATGAACAGTTTAAATTAACAGTTTAAATGGTTGTTTGAAGAGTCTTTACTTGCATTTAAAAATGTGATTTGATATGCTGCTGCTTGAATTAATTTTGTTAGATTTAAATTCTTCACTTTTATTTTAAAAGATAAGAAGGTATTTTAAAGTTTGATCGTCCATTCTCATCTTGTTGGGACTAAATACATGGAAAAAGACAGATCTAGTTCCAAAAGTAGGGTCCAAGTTTTGGTGGAGCAGCAAGGCTCTAAGTTTCCCAAGATAATATAAATATGTATTTTATCTGCTTTTTTTGGTTGTGTAGTTTACAATGTCCAGTGAAGGTGCTTTTTTGTGCATGATTTGAAAGAAACTGAACTTTGCAAATTTTGCACTAATGTGTCAAACCATGAGTAATTCTCAAATTTTAGTGGTGGAGCCATTAAAATTTTCCCATTTGGTAATGCTTTTTCAGTATACATCAATGGAAAAAAACTTGGATGTTGCTTTCCATAAAGAGAATACTATTCAGGATTCAAAGAAACAAAATAGATTCACATCCTGAGGTCTTGGAAAGCATCAGTGTACAAAAGGTGTCCAGTTCTGACTGCCAATTTCCTTTTTTTCCTGCCTTTTCCCGTCATTTGCAGTTCTGGCTCCTCCAGCAGGCCACCAGGAGCTGATTCCACACACAAAGTCCCTGTTGTTATGTTGGAGCCCATCAGAATTAAGCAGGAGCCAAGTCCCTCCAATGAGACCTTTGATTTCCCCATCGTGGTGGTGAAGGAAGAGATGGAGGAGGAACCCCAGCCTCGGAATGTAATGTTTGCAGCTGGAAAGAGCTCCTTTCTCTTGGGAGGGTATTTTGTATTTATGAGGACCAAAATAATTTACTGGTATTCTCTTGGGAACTGTTTCAGGGGAAAACTAAAAAGCTAAGTGAAAGGAAGAGGTGAAATTCAAAATCAAACTAGCCTACTGCCAATTAAATTAAATGGTGTGATCAGACTGCTTTTATTCATTGAAAACCTGGGAAATCCAGGAATAACTTTCAGAAATGAAATTTTCAGGTGCTGCTAGGAAGTGTTTCTAGTCATAGTGCAGGAATATCCATAAACAAGGTACTATTTTTTTGGGCCATCAGAGATTAGTATTTTATTGGTGGAGCAGTAAATAGCCTTTCACAGCTAATTTCTGGTGTTCATTTGCCTGTGTTATCGATGTTAGTAATTTCTGCTTGCATGTAGCAAGCTATATGGCTGCTGGTATATAAATCTGTTATTCAGGTCAGTTAGCAGGTTTTTAGGGTCATGTAAATTCACATAAATAACTGTAATCTGACTTCCTTTGTTTCTTCCTTCAGTCCATACTTACTTCCTTGCTGCTGGATACCAGTCACAATTCCACTTCTGAGGAAGCCATGCTAAGAACAGATGCCCCAGACAGCACAGATGACCAGCCAGGGGCACTGCAGGAGAACACATTCCCTGGGAAAACAGGATGGATGGGATCCTCCCACGCTGGCGAGGGCAGGAAAGAGGATGATCCCAATGAAGACTGGTGTGCTGTATGCCAAAATGGAGGGAAGCTCCTCTGCTGTGAGAAGTGTCCCAAAGTATTCCATCTTTCCTGTCATGTCCCTACACTGATGAGCTTTCCAAGGTAATTGACTTTTTAAATTCCATCTAAAATTGCACTAGAAGACATTAGACTTGTATTGTGAAACCCAGGGTTAGAAGTTTCAGTCTCAGAGGAAGAGCAGTGCCTTCTTTAAAGTCTTTTATCCAGGTATTTTATTACTTGGAGAAAATCTGAATTTTCATGAAACTTCAGCTTAATTGTAATTTTTCTACAAAATCTAGTAAAACTCTTCACTTATTTGACAATTAAGCAAGATCACATCTAGGGCATCTATTATTAAAACTGGGACACAGAATTAGCAATTTGTCATAAAATGTTTTAAGGGTGAATGAAAATAGTTAAATTCCTTAATAATAATGATTTTTTTATAAAAAAAAGAATAAAGAAGACATGTCTACAGGAAAAATCTGAATTAAATATATTACTTCAGTGCTTAACATGGTTAAACTCCAAGCATGGGGTGTGTAGTGACTGACATATTTAATAACAGCCAGTGTTGAAACAAGCATTAGGCTTTCTTGGTTGGCTGTTAGAAAACCATTCTCAGTTTCTTGACTTTCAAAATCAAGTAGATTATTGTTATAAGCATTACTGGCATTTGCTTCTGGAATTAGTGTCTTTAAATGGGCATTTGTCAATGCCCCAGCTTGGAAATGTCATGCAATAAGCTTGTTTGCATTAAAGGATAAAAACATTGGTCATAACATGCTCATTGGTTAATGCTTTTATAAATATTAGGTTTTCTGATTAAATATCAGCATAGTTTACTGGTGTAAAACATTTGGATAGCAACTTAGATTAGCAGGTTGATCATCTCTGTGCTACTCTGAACAGGCCTACTTCTGGAGGTATGTCTTTCTTTTAAATGTCAGTTGAAATGGCACATAAAAATGTTTCTCTTACTTTTTGAAACTTCAATTTCCAGCTGTAATGCGACATTACAGCTTTATGCCATAAGGAAAACCCAGTAAGGTTACAGTAAGTACTTAAATCAATAAATATCCATTCTGGCAAGGAAACAAAAAGTAATCTTGAAGCAGGTAGATAACTATGCATTACAAGACTTTGTTTCTATTAAAACTAAATATTCAACAGCAAGTCTTTAAAATGCTTTATTTTTTCTGGATCATTCAGTGGAAACTGAGGTAATGATGTCTGAGGGCAAGAGAGCCAAAACCCACCCTTTGGTGGCAGGAGTTCAGATCTGTAAAGGTGCAATATTGCTCCAGGTGCATTGTACTCCTGGGCTCCAGAGCAGTTAGGTGAAGTTTCCTCCTGACTTCTGATGTATCAGGTTTTTGTTCTCATCTTTCTTGGGTTACTTGCTTTTTTCCCTCCCAACTCAAAGTCTGCCAAACAAACTTTAATCTCTTAGCATTAGTTCCTTCAAACACACAAAATAATTCTGTTATTATTGTGTCAGGGGTGTCAATCTGCTGCTTTCATGGTTGGTTTTTTCCTGTTTCAGGTGGATAGAGCAATTTCATAGGTTCATAGAGTGTTTTGTTCACAGGGTGTTTTGGGTTGGAGGGACCGTTAAAGTCCCTCTAATTTTAACCTCCCTGCAACACTCAGGGACTTCTTCAACTAGACAAGGTTGCTCAGAGCCCCATCCAACCTAGCCTTGAATGTTTGCAGGAATAAGGCACCCACCACCTCTCTGGGCAACCTGTGCCAGTGTTTCACAGTCCTCACTGTAAAAAACTTTTTTCCTTGTATCCAGTCTGAATCTACCCTTTTTCAGTTTAAAACCATGTTCTCATGTATATTAATAAGGCCACAGCATCTTTTTTCCTTCACTCCAACCTACCACATTTCTCCTGAGTCTTGGATATTTTAACACCTCATTCCTCTAATCTGTTTCTTGTTTTCTTGTATCTCAAGATCTCTAGGTCATGGCCTGTATTAATTTTTGTGTATCTGCCACATCATTTCTGTGAGGCTAATCCAGGCACAGAGGTGACACTGTCATAAATCACTCTGTGAAGTTAAGACAGTAGAGAGTAAAACTTCTTGAAGCAAAACGCCCATCATTCACCACTGCATGCTAAAACTGGCAGATGGTGAAAATCTTTGCATCACTGAATAGAAAACAGTAAGATGAATTCTTCTGCCTTACTATTGAAATGAAATAAAGGGTGCTGGAGAAACTATTTCCCATTTATGAAGACTCTGTTTAACATACCTCTGGGTAAATGCATGCATTTGGTCTCACAACTGGTTATTGCTGGATTCTGTCTATTGTGTGACAATTCAGCCCTCTGGTGGTTATCTGCAAGCATGCAGTTTCTTTTTGTAGACAACTATAGTAAAAAAATAGACTCTTCATAGTTTTTTTTCAAAACTTTCTAGTTCATAATTGTGTTCAACAATCAGTAGACATAGCTTGCAGAACTAATTATCTTATAATCTCATACTGACCTTTAAATCACCAGTACTGTCTTATGCAAACTGGTAAAATCATGAATACCTCAAAGTTTTAGGGAGTGAAATATTTTCAGTTTTACAAAGAATCCTGTCTATGGTAATCTCTGTAGATTAGTAATGTGCTGTAGGATCGAGCTTGTAGAGAGTATGTAATTCTCACCATATAACACTAACACTTTTCCTTCTCTTCAGCCCATGAGACTCCTTCAGTCTCTCTGTAGTTATGGTTGTACAGGGCTTTCATAGTGCTGTCCTTAAATCCTGTGAGCTCAAGTGAAAAAACTCAGGATTGACAAAGGTAGAGACCATCTGTCTGTCTTTGTGCTAGGACACCATTAATGGCACCAGTGACACCAGAAGGAAACAAAGCTGTAGTAAAGCATTTTTGCCAGCAGCGTTTTGTACCACCATCAAGAAAACAACAGAGATGCAGAGAAAACTCACCCCACAGATGAGGGATTTACCCAGAAATAGGTGGAAAGCCTTCGACAAAGGAGTGCTCCCTCACTGAGCTCAATGTGTCTGTTTGTCTTCTTTAGTGGAGAGTGGATCTGTACATTCTGTCGGGATTTGTCCAAGCCAGAAGTTGAATATGACTGTGATAAACCTGCTCACAGCTCTGAAAAAAGAAAATTGGAAGACACCATGGGTTTGGCACCCATAGACCGCAGGGTAAGGATAAAATTTTTATTTAAAACTTTGAAGCTGAAGCAGTTTTGACCTGTGTTAGAAACTTTTGTCAGTGTTTATCTGTTTTCAGTTGGCAACTTGTGCAAATATGCTGAAATGAGTACTTCATTTGGGGTCTTAGTCTACATGTAGAATGATGGAGACTGCCAGGCTCACAATGACTGATTATGTGGGAGATTGTGATGGGATTTTTTGCTGACACAGTATCTAAATTTTACCAGTGCAGTGTGTAATATAAGCAGGTCTGCAGGGCTGTAACATTGGGCCAGCTGGAATCATGCAGGTTTGCAGAAAGCACAACTGCAAAGCAGCAAAGCACCCATGGAGCTACATGAGGATTTTATCCCCACCTGTTACTCCCCTGTCCAAACCTGGGTGTTCCCATCCTCGGGCTGGATGTGCCCTGCAGGGGTGGGATCCACCTGGAAGCTGCCCTGCAGCCTTGGAGGTCACTTGGCCATTTGGCCCAGGCTCCAGGAGCATTCTGTGCCCTTTGCAGGCCCACGTGTACCAAGATCAGTCACAGCCATCATCACTCCCCCACCTCGGGAATGCATTAATTATGCAAGCATCCAGACACTTCCTCCTGCAATTCCCACCTGGTGTTCTTATCTTAGGACAGATCACCGTTGCCCATCAGTTTTGTGTGTGTGTAGGACAGACTTTGTCACACCATTATTGACATGTGCTCTGTTTGTATTTTGCATTAAATGTAAGTTGTAAGCCCTGTAAAGATGCTAATAAGGGACCAGCAAGCATAAAATCACACAGAAGTCTTTTTCAGAATCTCTTTCGAGGCTCAAAATCCAGTTTATTATATTTGTGTACACAAAGAAAAAGGGGGAATACGGAGCTCTGTGTTTTCTGTAGATTTCTGAATTAATAGGGTGTCTGTTTTTCTTGGCACAGAAGTGTGAAAGACTGCTGCTATACCTCTACTGTCATGAAATGAGTCCTGCCTTTCAAGATCCAGTTCCTCCCACAGTATGTACCTCACTTCTTTCTGTTTTATGTCAGCAGCATATCTGCCATGTTTCTAGTGGCATTCTAAAGTTCATTATCAGAAGTCAAATTCCACAAACATTCAATATATTAAATGTGCTTAGTTTTATTCAAACTGTCTGAAGGGGAAATTAAAAGTTGAAGCACTGGGTTGGCAGGGGATTTACAAGTAAAATTCCACAATAACTGATTTTACTTAATACTTCAAAAATAGTTTAAAAAGTAATTTCTAACACTGCTGACTTCATACCCTGAGTTACATCACTGAGAAGGTAAATTGGGATATATTTGGGGGTTTTAAACATTACCTGATTTTGAGAATTGGGGTACTCCATAGTACTAATATGAAATTGAATTTCTTATTGACTGGAAATTTGTTGGTTTAAAATGGTAAACAGCATTGAGTCCAAAGCTACAAAGAGCTACCACTGTGATCAGATGAAAAGATGTTCTTCATGACAAGTCAGTGGGGAAGGACAAGTCAATGGAGAAAGAGTATCATCAAAAACACACAAAAGTGTGTTCCTAGGCAGCCTTTATTCCATTTGAATAAGAATTCTGAAGAACATTCCACAGAGTTTAATAATAAGAAATGGCACAAGAGATTAATTGATTATTCATATTATGGTCATGTGTTATTAAATTCAGGTATTAAAAACATGAATCCAATTAGGAGAATGTAGGAAAAAATACAAATATATTACTACTGGTTTCCATTCTTATTTACTTTCTTATTCTTTCTAAAGAAAAAAACTCTTGATTCTACAGCCACAGTTTAGGTATGAAAATCACTGATATCTCTGAAATTTGCCATCATTTCAAAGGACTTATTTCATATGGTGGTCTTGAGACTGAAACTTAATAGAGAGCTTATTTGACCACATCTGAAAATGACATCCAGACCAACTCATTGGCTCTATTATATGTACTTAGTGGAGGTTTTATGTGTTTCTCTTTGATTTTAAAATAGGCATTGGAAAGACAACATTAGCCAACAAATTGTCATACATCACTGTTAATCCAGAAACTGTCTGCACGTATGTTAAAAGTGCAATTCTTGCATCTTTGAGTTGTACTTTGAAGATGAGACTAAATTTCGCCCACTCCCTCAAATCTAAGTGTTTAAAAAACAATAAATTAGAACATGATTGCATTTTGGACTTTTTTTCCCCACTTAGGTCCCTGATTACTACAGAATAATCAAGAAGCCTATGGACTTGTCAACCATCAAGAGAAGACTTGAAGGGACCAATTCATTCTACACAAAGCCAGAAGATTTTGTGGCTGATTTCAGACTGATTTTCCAAAACTGTGCTGAATTTAATGAGGTTAGAAAAGTAGATACTTTATTGGCTTTGTTGGCTCAGTTATTTTCAGTATAACTGTAATAGGGGTACGACTTACAACACAAGAATTTTTTGTAGTAAACTTACTTTTATGATGAGAAAAACAGTGAAAACATAAATCAGATTTGACACTGCTGTGGGCTGAGGTAACTCTGCGGTGGAGGTCTTTCCACAGAAGGGAGGAGGGTGGTAACAAACACAGCTCAATGGCCTGACAGCAGCTAAAGAAAAGGACAGTGTTTATCATACAGGTTAATGGTGGGCATTACAATCTAAAAATTGGTTTCATCCTGCTTGTGTCAGATCTTAAATTCAGTGGGGTTTTCATTCTGGGATCCCTTATGATTTCAAGTTGCATGTAATAGTTATTATCCCCTACTGCACATAAGGCAGAATGTGGTGAAATAGGGATGCAGGTTCTGAGTGGGCCACAAAATGAGAGAGAATTACAGTGGGAATAAAGGCTTTTCCAAGTGGCTTCTGTGGGGTTCTCATCCAGTCACCCTGAGAGCTAGGACTTACTCCTACACTGGTGATATCTGCTTCAGGAAACTGGTGGCTGTGGATGACTTTAGGACTGCTCAGTCTTCCATGTTACACTCATCATCTACCAAGTAATATTTTATGTTACTAAAAGATCTGTAAGCTAGAAAAGTTTCTAACACCCTAAGGGCGTATCTGTGTTTCACAACACAACACAACTCTGTCCCCCTGCTCCCACCCAGTTAGGATTTAAGACTTTAGAATCTTTACACAGCTTTGAGTACCCAGGCAATGTGGCTTTTGTAAGTGGCTTCTATGGTCACCTGTTAGAGAAAAAAAATCATTGGTGGTTGTTGGCTGGAAGATCTGCCCTCACTCTGCATTTTTGTGCTCTTGGGGGCCCTGTGCTCCATAGCCATTCCTGCTGATGAATAAGTTTTTATTTATAGTTTGTACCTAAAAGAGCTAATGTGATCCAAGTCCAGAGCTATTTCACAGTGCACTGATGTTGTTCATTCACCCACAGCCCGATTCGGAGGTGGCTGATGCTGGCATGAAACTCGAGGCCTACTTTGAAGATCTCCTAAGGAACCTTTATCCTGAGAGAAAGTTCCCTGTCCAGCCAAGCAGCCAGAGTGAAAAAGATAACCCAGAACTTAGCGATGACTCGGATGATGACTTTGTACAGCCGCGGAAAAAACGCCTCAAAGGAGAAGAGCGGCAGTTCTTTAAATGAGCCACATGTGTTACTACAGAAAGTTTTTTAAAGACTGAAAATATTTATCACTGGTATCACTGTTTTGACTTGTAGGTTTGTGAATATTTACTAGACTTTCTACCCCCTGACTGAAACACAAATCTAATGGAGATCAAGGCATGTGAAGAGCTTCTCTGAAGTTCCAACCTTTCATCTCTTTTTCTGGAGCAGCTCAGAAATTGCCATTTGCGTGGGGTGACAGCTGTTTAACTTTGCTTTGAAGAAGTTTGTACAGAATTGAACTTCAAAACACGACATGAGTTCAACATGTGGCTTTCTGAGTTTAAAATCTGATCTCACCAGACTTTTAATTTTACCAAAGGCATGTGGCTGGCCATAATTTGATCTCTCTGTACTGTATTTAACACAAGCCATGAAAAAAGATGGTGTAACGTTGTTGTCCTGCAGTACTGGTTGGTATAATGAGAGTGTAGTTGCCCCCAAAGAAGTTACTGGAAATTTTTAAATGTAAGGGAGAGGGTATTAAAAATAACTTAAAAAAACCCCCACAAAAACAAAGAGGAATTTGTGTGAGAGTTTATAATGGAGGAAGTAAAGAACAGAATATTTTGGTTTGTGTCATGTTTCTCACCACCAGCAGGAGCCAATGGTATTTCTGTACTATTTTAACAGGTGTCTCAAGTGTGATGTACCTCTGTTTAATGAAATTGGTGGGAAAGTCTTAAGTGGAAAAATGTTTGTTTGCAAAAGCAGTCATTTTTGTGAATTTTTAAAGAGGGGAGAAAAAGCATCCTTTCTGTGCACAATTTCTTGTTCTTTTCCCACATTTCTAAATATGTCAGAATGCAAGCAGTATTCACTCGGGAGTACACAACTTTGAAGAGAAAGGTATTGCTCTTCAGCCCTCCATCTGTCCCTGATCACCAGAAAACGAAGATGAATTACCTTATTTTGTTACATCTACTTTCCAGAAGCTCTGACAACAAGCTTGGGATTGCTTCTGCCCTCAGAGCACACCTCCAGTGGGACCCACCTGTGAAAGCTTTCCATCGGTTCTGTGGTTCCAGCTGGCTCCCTAAAAAACTCCAAACTTCATCTGAATCTGACTTTTTATTTTAAGGCATCTCCAAGGGCATTGCTTGGGGTTTCATTTCTGGGAGGGAAGATTCCCTTGACTTTAACACTGCTGATGGATGATGTCCCCAGGCTGGAAGGGAAGGGGTTTGGGGGCTGGGACATACCTGGGGTGTGCGGGAGCTCCGGGAGGTCGGCACCGGGAATTGCTGTGTGAGCCCCGTGCCGACAGTCCCAGGGAATGCCAGCTGCTCCTCGGGGTAATTCTGGGGGGTCAGGGGCTCTGTCTGGGCTGAAGCATCTCCAGGTGCCTGTCAGAGCAGCCCCTGGCTGAGGAGCCGTGGGCAGCCCTTTATCCACATCCCAGTGCCCATCCCAGGGTGTGTGCGTGGCACGGGCAGGACACTGAGGCACAGCTCCTCCCCTGCACGTACCGAGGACAAGAGGGGCCGGTTCCCTTCCTGGAGCCCCGGCCTCCTCCTGCCCCGCATTCCAGCCAGCTGGGACACACTGAGCAAGCACCAGGGAACGTTCCTGGCAGGGCGTGGGGGTCACCAAGGCCTCCATGCAGCTCTGGGCCAGGAAAGCGGCCCCAGCCTGAGCACCTGCAGTGATTTTGGGCTGAGAACACTCACCTGCAGGAAAGGCCCCTCTGCAGCTGGGACCAGCCCTTACACTCTCCAGAAGAACTTTGGCCATGGACTTGTCCTGCTCATTTCTCCCTGGAAAGGGACATGGAATGAGCACCTTTACAGCTGTTGGGTAAACGCTGGAAAGGGCAGGAAGCCAGGGTTACTGGAAAAGTTTTGTGCTGTCGTGTCAGGTACCAGCCAGTTCTGCTCTAGAGCCAGTCTAGGGGCTGGTGTGCAAAGCAGCATTAGCAGGAAAGAAGGAGCTACATTTGCATAGGAGTTCCCTTGCTGGCAGCAGCCATCCCCATCCCAGGCAGGACATTCCTCATGAGCCTGAGACTGGCTCAGGTGCCTGGAGCAGGGTGCTGACGAGGCCAAGATTCTGAATTCAATCCCCACATGGATCAATCACTTATCACTATTTGACTTGATGATCCTCGTGGCTCTTTCCAATCCAGAATCTCCAGTGCTCCGGAAATAAAGAGCAAACAGTTTCAATTGGCTTTTTAAACCCACGGGTTTTTCCATCGAGGAGTACGAGCCACGGAGAAAGTGGAGGAGGGAGAGCATCGAGTCTCACCCGGCAGGTGTCGGATGAGCGGCTGGAGCCGGACCGAGCCCTGGCGGGGCCCCGGTCCCACACCGGCCGCAGTCCAGGCTCGGTCCAAGCGCCCGCCCGGAGCGGCTGCTCCCGCCCGCGGCGATCCAGCGCCGCTCGTTCCGCGGGAGCCCCACGGGTTCGGGGCGGAGGGCGCTGCTCTGCCCGGAGGCGCGGTGCCCTTGGGGTTCCGGGCCGGGGCGGCTCCGCATCCCCGGGGCGCTGCGGGGCCGGGGCCGCAGCGGAGCCGCTGCTGCCGCTCCGCGTCCACCAGGGGGCGCCCCAGGGGCCGGGGCAGCGCTGAGGGAGCGGCGGCGGCGGCGGGAGATCCCCGGGTTCCGCCCGCTCCCAGCCGGGATCCAGCAGCGCCCGCTCCGGGAACCGCCGCCCTCCGCCCAGGCCCGGCACCGGCACGGCCCCGGCTCCCCGCGGCCGCACCGGGACCGTGCCCAGAGCCTCAGCGGGACCCCAGCCCCGCGCCGGCCGAGCGGGAGCAAAGCGGCAGCACCGGGCCCGGCCCCAGCACCCGGCCCGGAGCGGCTCCTCCCGCCCGCGGCGAGCCCGGGGCTCAACCCAGCCCAAATCCCGCACCCCGCCCGCCGAGGAGAAGCGGCTCCGCCCGGGACCCCCAGGACCCGGACCCAGATCCCGGTGCCGGCCCCGTCTCAGAGCTCCGAGCGCCGGTCCCGCCGCAGCCCGGGACGAACATCCCCGCAGCGAGCGGAGCGGGCGCGGATCCGCCGGCATTCCTGGGCGGGGCGGGGCCGGCTCAGGTGCGGTGGGAACGGGCTGCGGGTACCGGCCCTCGGGCGGCGCGGAGAGCGCTTCTAACGCCGCTGCTCTGCCTTCCTTTTCGCTCTTTTCTTTTTGTTCTCTCCCCTCTTTTTCTTTCCGTTTTCTTCTGTATGGAAAATCACTCTATTCAAAGCCAGTGTCCATAAAGGAGAGAGAAAAGCCCAGCCACTTTATTTACCAAGCCAGGCTGTTTCTCCATGGCTTTCTGTTCTAATCTAAAAGATTTACAAGCTTTACTAGAAAAGAGTTCAAAACCACACCAAAATACCACGAATCCAATAATATCAGCAAAATAACTTATTTTTCTCATGCACCCCATCACAGGTCCTTGTGGGACCATCAAGTGGTACAGATGTAGTGTGGAGCAGGGAAAAAATTAGGATCATTTCTCTTCTCCAATTCCTGTGTTCTCAGTGATGTCGGGAAAAATAAGGAGAATTTAGTTTACACAAGAAGATAGGAGTCTGTTTTTAGTGACTGGCAGACAACACTCATAGGGAAACATTTCCACCTCTCTCAGCACAGGCAAACCATAAGCAGCAGGATGGAATCTTGGAACAGAAACGATCAGGTGCTTTTTCCCAAGGTAGCATCTCTCCAGACAGCAGCCAGTGTAAGCACAGCTCGAGGAGAGGAGAGGGAGAGGAGGATCTCTCTTGTGAAAAACGCCAATAATTGGTTTTTAGAATTTTAAAAGTTTAATAGTAATAAAATGGTTATAAAAATAGTAATATAATGAGAGTAATAAAAATTTGGACAATTAGGATTTAGGACAATACGAGACAATAAGAACAAAGAGTTATGGAGGGTCTGGGTACCTCCTTCTGTGCAAAATAAGCCTGAAAAAGGACACACGTTAACAGAGGATTAACCCTTAAAAACAACAGCCTGTTGCATATTCATACATCTCATACATGATGCATAAATTCCATTCAAACACAGGATTCTGTCTGGTCACTGTCAGCTTCTTCCTCATAATCCTAATGGCACCTTCAGGACTGAGCAAGGCAGGAAGAAGTTCATTTCTTCTGATAAAAGGGCAATAAATTCTTTTTCTCTGAAAGATTCAGGTGTCCTGTGGCTGCTATCTCGGTGTGAGTCCCTTCTTTAAAAAAAGTATCCCACATAGCATCATTTCTATTTTAACATCTTGTTATAACCTAAAACTATATTTAACAGAAGAGAATTAATACAGCACTACTTTCTAACATAACACATACAATAATCATTTTAATATTTGCAAAAAGCCAATCATAAAATATGCATTTTTCACATCTCTTCTCCTGGGATAGATGTCCCTGTTTCCCTGCCTTTCACATTGTCCACGGCAAATTTTCCTTACGGGTAATATGTAAGAAAAGAAAAATTCCAAGTGAAATTTGTCAGGATGACAGCCCTAGGACAGACATTTTCCCTTCTGTGCTCCCTGTGCTCCTGCTCTTTTCAGAGTATCTAGGAGCTCCCAAATTAGCACAAAGAGCCACCCTCAGTAGCACAGTTACTGACACCTCAGCTCTTGGCTGCAGGGAAGTGCCCTGGAAGCCCAGCAGGAGCACAACCCTCAGCACAGAGTCCAGGTGCGCACAAAGCACACACTCAAACTCCTCTCTCCAAACTCGGGTGCCTTCTGGATGCCACAGAAGAAGGAATTCCAACCCCACTGGGATTTCCTCCCCCTCCCTGTCGGGTTCAGTCTGACTGCTCCAAGCTCTCCCCCACTGAGGGATTACAGCTGAAATATTACACATACAGCAAACCCTTCCTGAATTAAAAAGACAACACTTCACTTGGCTGGAGAGAAAAGTGAGATCTGCTGTATCTCCCTAAGCCAGGCAACACAATTCAAGACAAACAAAAAAGCCTTTTCAGTTTGGGTCAAAAAGAACCTTTCATTGCACTTTTTCACCATTTTCAACAATCTACCATATTAATTTTGTCTCTCTTCAAACAAAAATCTAATTCAGCTTTGAGAACCATACATTTTGGTGTCCCAAGCTACCACATAAATGCATTTCTCTTCCCCTGTGCCCCAAATATATCTTGGAACAGACCCATCCAAACTCCCTTTTCCTGGGAACCTGCAGAATTCTGTGTCAGCAGCTCAGCATTGCCTGATGAAAATCCCACAGACTTCCAGTGGGTTTTGCCCGCCTGGATTTTCAATTCCCTGCCCTGGCATCTGGGGCAGTTGTTTCCACTGGGCAGGACAGGGAAGGTTCACACCTCGTCTCTCCCTGAGCTGCCATCGGAGCCTTTGGAGCTGCTGTGTCAGCCCCAGGCCCTAAAGCAGCATTTCCTTCCTTCCACCCTTCCAGAGCTGCCCCACAGTGCCCAGGAACGCCACTGACCAAACCCCACAGCTCTGGTTTGCTGGCTTGCTCCCAGCCCTAAGGGATTTCACTGAAACAAGGGCTGAAAGCCTTCCTCAGAAGGAGGAAGAACATTTAAGTGTCTCTGAGCAATCCCTCAGCTCCATCCCTTTCTCTCCCTTCCTTTTGTTCATCTCCTGCCTCACACGCAGTGTCCACCTGGCTGGTTCCTTCGTCTGGTCCCACAGAATTCCCAGCAAACAGGAGATCCACATCTCCCTCACCCTGCCCGTGCTCTGGGCGTCACTGAGCAGGAGAGAGCGCACACACAGCCCCCGTCCCCACAGAGCCCGTGTCCCCACAGAGCCTGTGTCCCCACACCGGGAAACGCCGCGGAAAGCAGCGCAAAGCGCTGGGTCGGCGTCGGGATCGCGTTCAGGCACCGGAATAGATGGAGGAGATTTTTTCCGGGCCGCCACTTTTTACCTTGTCAAGGCGCATGCGCACGATGCCGCCATATTTGGAAGTGCACTCAGCAGTGTGACGAACCGCCATCTTTGGTGTGGCATCGCGTGACTTCCGCTCATCGCCGCCACCTTGGGTGCTGGCGGAAGCCATCTCCGGCTAAACCGCCATGTTGGCTGTGGTACGATTAAGGCCCGTTGCTCCTCACAAGGGCGTCTGTTTTATCGGCTGCCTGAAATCCCCACACCCGACTCCTACCCTGACACAACGCCCTCAGAGCGATTTTTCGCGCTGTTTCCCAGTGTTGGGACACGGGTGGTGGCGTCAACTGCGCCAGCGGCTGGCGGGAGCTGCGCGAACGGCAGCAGGCAGAGACAGGAACGCCTCTATCCTGGTCTCGCCACATCCGCCATTTTGAGTGTGGCTCAACTCCGACCGGCCATCTATTGTGTCCTATCATGTGCTTTATTGCCGCTTCCGCCATCTTGGGAGTGGCGAACACCACGTCCTTTCCGCGCCGCCATGTTGAGAGTGGCACACGGGCAGTTCTATCCGTACCGTGCCCGCCCGGTGTCCCCAGCCCGTGTCGCGCTGCGGCCGCGCCTTTGCCGCCCGGCACAACCGGCGCCACGGCTGTCATTCTTCTCAGCCACCGCTCTGCACTCCTTCTATCGCCTAGCCCCGCTCGTGGCCCTGACTGTTTGCACTCCTAACTCTCCTTCACCCCTTCACTCTATTTCCAGACATCGCCTTGCTCGGCAGCCACGCCGGTGTCCCGTGTCACCCAGCCGGGGACAGCAGGGGACAGCAGGGACGGTCAGGGCGCTGTGCCGGGGGCGGCAGTGCCGCTCTCTGCCGCCAGGCGGCAGCACCACCGCACAGCTCAGCGCGGGATGGCGAGAGAGCGGAGAGAAAAGTTAGGATCGAGCCCTTTTTATTTCCTTCATCCCGAGCATCTTTTCTTATGTTTTCAGGCACTTGATTGTTTCATTCATATATAAAAACATTATGTCATTAGTTTCAAACTCTACACATCTCTACTTAGTGTTTCTAACATTCCTGTCTATAATAGAGTAGGTAGGGTTTATTTTGTAATGAATTTATATATAGATAAGTATTACTTGACAATATATGAGAAGCTAAAAACTTGACAGGTTTTAGTATTCTACACACACGCCCTTCCTGTGAATTTTCTGGCAGTTTTGGGTCCCTCTGGGGGAGGGCACCCAGCATGACTCCCTTCATTCCCTCCACTCACCTGCTCCTCCCCAGCATCCTGGCTCTTCTGGGGACATTGGGGTGCCCCAAGTGACATCGGAGCCCCCGAGCCCCCCCTTCTCCCCCACCCCCTAAGAAGGGTGAGTCAAACTGCCCTGGAGAGCAGCACGTTGTTCTAACAGTTTACATGTGTACATGGCCCCAAAAGGGCTCTCTCTGCTGGAATAATTAAGGGGGTCAGCCCTCAGAAGGGTTGAAGTTCCTCCCCAGCTCCAGTGTCATGGGCTGGTGGCTGCCCCACCTGAGTGGGCAGGGAAAGCCTGGACTGCCTTGGTTCAAATAAAACCAAATTCAGTCCCTGTGCTCCGAAGGGGTAGAAAAGTTTCCCCACTATGGACAACAGGTTGATCTCCACTCAAGAATTAATGCATCACCTGCTCCTGGCTGTGTTCCTTGCCTGTCATAGAGGCATTTTCATTGGTCATGAACAAATGCATTTCAAGAGTTTTAACTATTACTGACCAAGTTTTTGCTTTTTGTATTTTTAAAAAAACAACCAAGAAAATACCATGGACAGGAGACAATTCCATTTGAACAGTCTCTGAATTCCCAGTATTTGATAGGAAAACTAATAGGATAAGTGCAGGAGTATATAGCTATTACCAATAGGGTAAGTGCATGAGTATATAGCCATTACCAATAGAATCAGTAAGTTTCCCAATATTGCTTTTGGTATTTCATGGAAAAAACCCATTCAGCCCAAGATTTCTCATCCTTACCTTCTTTCCCTAACAAACACAATTTCACAACAAAATCACTCGATCTGGGTCACTTTCCCTTAATTTCCACCCGTGTCCACAATCCTGGCAGGAGCTGGGGGAGCAGCAGAGTCCCTGTGTGACTTTGCTGTGTTCAGCTGTTTGAATCAGGCCAGTCCCCATGCCAGCTCACAGGGGCAGCTCTGGCCTCTCTTGCCCCATGAGTGACTCCTCCCCTGGGCTGTGAAGCCGCACCTCCAGCAGAGACAGAAGGATCCACCCAGGGCCCTTCTGGGAAGGCGAGACTGTGGGGAAGCATGACAGTGTCAGTCCTTGAGGTTAAAAATAAGAAAAACAACGTGAGGAAATGACAAAAAAGTCCAATTTGACTTAGGCTCCTTCAGGTGGCATTTCATGGGTCTGCAGTGTGTACTTCCTCGGAGTTAAAAAATAATCCCCTCACAGGACTGTTAACTTCTCCATTAAGCCTCTTTTGTTATTAAGATTTAGGGATTTATTACATCCAGCTTTAGTTCCTGTAACCTTCCCAGTTACTCCTCTGTTTAAAAAAGGGGGGGGTAATAGATAGAGACCAATTCAACTATAACCATTTCCTTGCTTTTCAGTATTTCCTAACATCAAGCACCTTGCACTGGAAAAGAAAGAATAGCTTGTTTCTACACATCCAAATTCCTTTGAGTTTTAATATCATCTCTTTCCTTGTAATTATGAGAAGTGTTTTGTACAGCACAATGAATAAAATGGTCACATTTTCAGAAGACACAATTGCACAAGGACAGACAACAAAACTGCCTCGAAAGTCAATTTGGGCACACATTTCCCTTTTTGCACTCTGAGCTTTCTTTTGTGTCACACCTGAAATTCTGAGGTTTTTAGTACTCTGCCTCAGTCCTTCCCTCTCCTGTCAGTGCTGCTGTCACATGAAAAGACAGGAATTTTCTTTAGCACTGGATGTCAGCCTTAACACCCCAAGAAGTGGTTCAGCAGGCAAGAAACCTGCCTGCTGCTTCCATGACTGCTGAGGCCAAGGATGCCATCTCAGTGAGAGAGCTGCCACGTCCTTGCTTTGCTCAGAGCTTGCAGTGGGACAAGCAGCACAAAACCCAGCAGATCAGAGCCACCTATGCACAAAACTTTCCAGTGTGAACCATTCACCACAGCACACAACATCCCAAATTATAATTCAGAATTGTTCTGTGCAACACTCAGCCTTTACAAAACAAGACACAGCCCCGTGCCAGGGGCTCAGGTACATGGCAAGCTGATACCATGGGCCCATCTCTGTAAGGACACCGCACCTTTACAGGCACCTGCCTTGTGTGACACCACTCTCAGGAGACCCCCCTGTCCCCTCAGCCCTCCCTGCCCTGGCTGGGGTGCAGAGTGTCCCCCACACCCTTGTCACCCTTGACAAACCTAGGGAACACCTGTGTTCAACACTGACTGATCTCATTCATCATTTCCTGCCAGGAGACTGACCCAGCACACTGATGGATTTCAATTCTAATTGAGGTTCTCTACATCCTTTCTCTGCCCCTTCTCTACAAACTTTTCCTTCAATTTTCTTTTCCCCTAGTTCTGTGTAAAACAATGCATCTAAACAATAATACAGGTAATATATCAAGTTCAAATAAAGTCACTGAAATCAGCAGTTCTGATGTTACAACCTTCTTATAGATAACTGAAGTTTCCTAAGAACTCTCTGGGAGCAGGGAAAGAGGAGAAACCACATAGACTTTCAATGCAATACTCTTAAAACAAGAGACTTAGTCTTGTATATTAAAATGTTTAAAAATCACATGCATAATTATAGAATACTTTATTGTTAAAACAATACTTCAAAACCCAACCCTGACAGTTTATCTTCAACTGCTATAAAATATCTACTTTATATCTATCTATCTATCTATCTATGATCTATCTATCTATCTATCTACATGATGATTTTCTGTAATCTTCTTACAGCCATTTTAAGTCTGCTTTGCTTCACAGGTGCTTTTCTGCCAAAGGCATTCCCATCTCTTTTGATACTAAATAAAGTTTTGGAAAGCTGAGTTTCATAAGAACTGATTCATATTTTGATTATTCTTAACTTGGAGTTTCCCTTGAAACAAAATCAGTGGGTAAACCCAACATGGCCTTGAAGGGCCATAAGAGCCCAGATATCCAATCTCCAGTTCCCTCAGGATTTGTTCATTGAAGCTTTTTGGGGTTAATTTAGCAAACTTAAGGTTTGGTGATGTCATGATCAAAACAACAAGAAATCTGTGGAAAAGAAACTTAACTAAAGCTGGCTAAAAGGGGTCCCTGCTGCTGACTAATTAAAACAACTCATTTAAAAGGAGTGGGATTGGTTCAATACTCACTGACCCATGTTGCCAAGATCAGAGTTCTCTGCCCACCAAGGACCCAGCAACCAGCAGGGACATTTCTCCCACTCTCCAGCAGGGACCTCCTCCCTCCACATCCAGGGAGCTGCAGCCACACAGGGAAGGAGGAAATTACATATTCTCTGAAACTGAGATAACCTATCCCATGGCTTTCCGCAGGAAGGGTCACAGCTGGATATGGTTTCCCATAAAGGATTCCATATGGGCTCACCTTTCTCTTGGAGCTTGCCTGAATTCCTCAGCAATGCCAGGAAATGTGGCCATTTGAGGGTTTTGGCAGATTTGGCTCATTTGCCTTTTTAGGCTTTGTTTCCTTCTCTCAGCTTTCCGACTGAATTGTGATCTCCAAGGAATATGTCAATCCAATTTGATTCCTGTTCTTTTGGATAATTTTTGCACAATTCCTATACAAAACAAGTCCTCCTAATAGGATGACTTTCCCTACCATTCCCTAGCAGTTTTATCTGCCAGTCAATTCCCTGCATTACTTGGGGTCTTCCCAGATTTCTGAGCGTCAAAAGACAGGAGATTGACTTGCCTTGGGAACGAAACATTCCTGAGTAATTGTCTGATAACATCTCCACTATTGACAGCTGATCTTTGTGCTGTGCTCCAGACAATTCCAAGGCTCACTGCTCCCATCTGGGAACAGTCCCCAGATCTGGATCTTCTCATGGAGTTTCCCTGATGGGATCTTGCTCAGGAATCCATGTGGTACAAATTCAGCAATTAATTCTTCTCACCCCTTCTAATTCCAAAGGATTTGGTGTCTGCCTTACCCAGCTGGAGTCTGGTTCCAGCTCTGTTCTTCCTGCTTCTGCTGCTTTCCACTTCCCAGGAATTCCACCAACAGAGTGACAGTGTTTTCCACCTCCTCCAGGATTCCCTCTATTGGGTTTGGTTGCTGGAAGAATATCAAAACCCCAGGGCTTTACTATCAGGAATTACATCCCTGGATTTGTTCAGTTCCAAATATTATCTCTTCCCAACAAGGCACTAGGCATCTAAGGAATATAGAAAGGGATGTGCTAACCACTGGTTACCCCTCTGGAATGTCAGAGCTTGGGAAGCAGGGCAGTTTGAGCTTTTCCTGGTGGCAGCCATGAAGTGTATTTTACCTAAGAGCTCCCTCCCATGTCTTCCCCTGAATCCACCAAAAATCCACCTGTTCATTCCCCAGCTGCTTCCTCCCTCTTTTCCTTTATCCAGCAGAATTTTAACAGGTGAATATTCCTCTCTGGAATAGCACCTTTCAAACATAATAAGAAATTAATTCCTTTGACCTTCATTATTAGGATTTCACCAAGAGCTGGTGGATGGAAAATGATCCTCTCCTGCTCCCTGCTGGATTCCTGGATTACTGCTCCTTGATAGAGCCTATCAAGTAGCAGTAACCATCACTTATGAAGTAACACCTGTCCTAGACAGGAGAAAAGAGCTGAGCTTTAGTGGCATGATGATGAACACCCCTAATCTTCATTCATTTTTGTATTCAAGTAATTTCTGCCACTGGTGGGGCTAATTGCTATCATTGACTGCATATCTCACTGATCCAAGACCAATCAGAATTTCACCTGGTACTCACACAGAGGTTCTTAACATGCAAAGAGCCTTTGTGCCAAGAGACAGAAATGTGGATAAGGAATAATTATGCATCTCCATTTTATTTTTTTCTGAGACTGATTCAGGAATCTCATCCACTCCAATTCTCGAGCTGCTTTCAAAAACACCCTGGAAGGCATTCATTCAGCATATGGGTGATGGAAATTCAGGACAACCATCTGCTGAAGGCCAGAGTTTCCAGCAATGCAGCAGATCACCAGGAGGATTCAGTGTCTGTGGTAAACACATTAAGTGTGGATGGCACCAGATTTTCACTGGAACACAGAAACCACTGCAAATCCAAAGGAGCCAAAGGACACAGAGGATGAGGCCACTTCTTGAAGGCAAGTGAGAGTTAGAAGAGGTTTCCTCTTATCCCAACAGACTCTGTAACCTTGTCATTGCAATGGCACATACAGAGACTAATGAAAAGTCAGATGGCCCTCACCCATGTTTTGCTGTTCTTGGAAAGCCTGGTCATAAATCTCTTGGAATGGGTACAAATAAAGATAAAAATAGTACATCAGCAAATGTTACTTGTGTTAATATGAAAAAGACTAAGTACTAAAATATGGAAGAGACTCCACCTTCCAAAAGGACGTTTTTATAATGCAATAAACCAAAAGAAGTCTGTCAAAAGAAAGGAGCTTTTCTACAAGAGAAGGGTAGGACAACAAGAGAAGGAAAAGTGCTATCACAAATATGTTTTAGCCAAGACTAATTTTGCAAATAATTTAAGCAAAGATATACTAATTTATGCACTCATAGTCGTCTCATGGAAGACCATGAGGTCAGGAAAGACTCAAAGTTCGTATTGTGCTGAAAACTCATTACTAGAACTGTAGTTTCAGACCCCTGTATGAATAACTTATGTGATATAGCAGAAAAGCTCTTGAGTAATTCAGATTTTGTTTCTTCAGCAAAGCAAACTCCGCTCCCCCCAGGCAGTTCTAAGGCTGCAGAAACTACAAGCAATGATGCATCATTTCCATTCTACCTTGATAGAGAAATACCTGAATGAGAGAACACCTAACATGTCTCTGTGAAAACAGGTTCAAGAACTGATGCAAAGGCTGAGAACTGAGGTCTGCAGCAATAAGGACTGAAATGTTGCCAAAAGAAAAAATGAGCTGTGCAGATGCAGTGGTAACTACATTATTAATCAAGGATTTGAACACCAACAGCAATGCATACAGTGTTCAAAATCACAAGCAAGAAGGAAACTAAAAAAAGATCACCCAAGAACGGAGTTCAGAAATTTGGGATGTAGCCATATTGTTACCAGGCTTAATTGTGACTGCATAATTGCTCATAGATTGTCAACTAATGTAGCAGAAGAGCACCAGCAAAGAAGTATCAGAAAATGGCAATGCTGGCAAAACAGGTCTCACTGCCTTTAGGTTGTCTCTTCAGGGGTCCCATGATAGCACTTTCCAAATGTTTTCCAAAAGATGTCAATATCCACCAAAAAAAAAAAAAGCTGAAGAACCAGATTCATGCAAATCAGAGCTTGAAAGGCTGAAGTCCAAAAATGACATATCCACTGCCGCATTTATGCTAATGTGGAAATTAATAAAAATAGAAGAATATTTTTTCTTTGCAAAGCAGAAGGTCTGGAAATCCAATTGCTGATGAAACAACCCAAAATATTGGCAAAAACTCACTAGGGAACACACTGGGTTATCTGAGTAATCCTGTGAAGAATCACAGAATATTCTCAGTTGGAAGGGACCCGTCAGGACCATCAAGTCCAACTCCTGGCCTTGCACAGACACCCCAACAACCCCACCCTGTGCCTGAGAGCATTGTCCAACCATTCCTTGAGCTCTCGTGGAGAGAGCTTGTCATAGCCTTGTGGCGGTGACCATTTCACTGGGAAGCCTATTCCAATGCCCTTTTCCTAATATCCACCCTAACTAACAGGAATAAAGAAAAATCCATCACTTTAGCTCAGCACAAAGGTAGTGGAAAATTATTTTATATGGTGTATCCCCAAAATTTCACTGGGTCTAATTTTAAAGGTAACAAATACATTTGCTACTAACATTTATTGCATTAATTGAGATGTTGACATTCAGAAATGTTTCTGAAACATTCTAAGAGCAGTGCCATGTAACAAAGAAATATTTACACTATAAATATTATGAGTTGTTCATAAACGTTTTTACCCATGTTGCTGATTTGCTATGTGTTCCAAGTACACAACTCATAGACTCATAGAATCACAAAGATTGCTCCTTGAACAGTAAATCTAGAGCAAGAAACTACTTTACTGAAACAATTAATTTAGAAGACATGATAGAGGTCTACAGGATGTGATTTTTTTGAATGAAGAAGCATAACTACAGACTACAAGATTTCATATGAATAGACATAAAAAATGCTGTCTGCTTGTGCAAGAGATCTTTAACTATTAAAGCAAGAAGGGCATTTATTTAGAAATGTACTATAAAGCATAAGTAAAAGAACAGAGGTAAATACCAGTAAGTAATTGTTCCCCTTCATCAAGAGTTATATCTGTGTACATTGCAGCTGATCCTAGCCAGGCCTCTGTGTTGTTTTACGAACATTTGCACAGCCAGGAGACAACATTAAGGTTACAAAGAAGCCCAGTGAATTGAGAACTCACCTTTCTGTTCCTTACAGTCTGTTGAATGTGTATTTGCCCCAGTTTGAACAGGTTTCCATTAGCACTCAATCTGGAATGACTCTCCACCCTCATAGGGAAGAATCTTTTCCTTGAATCCCATCTAAACCTGCTCTCTGTCAGTGTGAAGCCATTGCCCCTTGTCCTGTCACTCCAGGTCCTTGTCGAGATTCTCTCTCCATCTTTCCTGTGGGCTCCCTTCAGGCACTGCAAGGCCACAGTGAGGTCACCCCAAAGCCTTCTCCTCTCCAGGTGAACAATCCCAATTATCCCAGCCTTTCCTTGTAGCAGAGGTGCTCCATTCTTCTGATCATATTGGTGAGACCCTGGCACAGGTTTCCCAGAGCAGCTGTGGCTGCCCCATCCCTGGAAGTGTCCAAGCCAGGCTGGATGGGGCTCTGAGCAAGGTGGATACAAGTAGTGTCCCTGCCCCTGGCACAAGATGATTTTTTAGGTCTCTTCCAACCCAGGCCATTCTGTGATCCTCTGACTCTGTTGAGTTCAGTAGACAAACTGACCCTCTGCACCCTAAAGTGTTCTGTGACAGACCTGGGACCGTAGAGGGAGGACAGGAGACTTGAGAAGCTTGGGCTGTATCCTCCTAGATGACTCAGCTCCCTGCATGGGCAGATTTTGCCAATCCTGTATTTCTCAGCAGGAGCAGGAAGCTGGCATGGCTTGTGCCAGCAGTTGTGCTGCATTTTCCATCTTCGATGGTCCTCAGAGAGGATCATGCACAATGAATTCAGTGATTTTGTCCAACACAGCTTCTCTGTGCTTCATCTAGTGAAGCCCAACATCAAACCCTTTCAATAAGGGTTTCTGAGATACAGGAGTAGCAATAAAAAAATATCAGACAATGAAATTCCTCTCAGGAATAAGAAAAGTTTCATGGAGAAAAACACATTGCATTGGAGGATCTCGCAGATCACCCTCATTTGCCAGAGTATAGCAAGTGACTTCATTTCAGTTCATGATGTCCTTAAAACAGGGAGATCTAATTAAAGCTCTGTTTGGATGGAGAAACAGTATCAAGAGCAAGGAGAAGGGGAAGGATTGCTTTACTCCATGGCTATCACCTCAACAGACCCAGGAGACAGATTTCCCAGATTGTAAATCAGTTCCTTTGGAAACATCACCTTCTATTTCCTGCAGGAAACGTGGACAGGTAAGAGCACAGAAGAGTCCACAGGAACATCCAGCTGGAGTGGTAAGGAAAGAACACAACAACCACAAAGTGAGTACTGGAGGCAGAGGGAACCAAGCTTATTTCAATATCTGGTAATGGACATTGAACTCCTGCACATTCGCTGTGTGAGTCCAGAGATCTCCCACGCAGCAAACACAGACTCCCTTTGCTGCCATCAGCTGCTTGGACTTGTGCTTATGGCAGGAGCTGCTGAGTGTGCCACTGACAGAATGGAAAACTGTGTTAAAGAAAACATTGACACCAAAGTTATTGCTCCTGGACTCTGTGGAAATAAGTATCTGAAATTAGACTGTTGTTTTTCTCTGTAACTGGGTAAAAAAGTGCTGCCACCCATATAGCAGGTGGGGTGTAGGATTTCTGTCATCTCTGTCTAGCCAGATTTTAAGCTCCCTTCCAAGGACCTTGGAATTGATTGCTCTTATCAGGTGGTGAAGTAATTTTCCTCAATGGATTTGGATTTCTTTATGAACAGAAAGGTAGGGAACAGAATTAGTAGTCAAAGCAGGTAAAAGAGACTGTGTCTAATAATTTGCAAGAGTTATTGTCAATATGTGTGTATGTGGTGGGTTTTTTTGGCCAGTTCTTCATGCTGCTTTCTGTGATTTATCTCATTGCTTGGATTCTTTTCTACTTACTTGCCTAGTGTTTTCTTCCAACTACTCTCAAAAGTTTTGAATATCCAGTATTGGTATAATTCTGTGTCCCTAGAAGCCAGCAAGAGGAACTTTAATCATTACTAATATCAGGGAATCAAGACCTTTCTCAAACTGCCTTACTGCATGTAAACTGGGGAGGGGTGGAAGGGTGCCTGCATCCTTGCTCTGCTGGAAACAGTCTCCAGCCTGATTGTCATCAGGCCCTATCTCCAGGCACAGCTGACGCTCTCCAGCTGAAGCTTCAGAGAATCACATTTTCAATCAAAGTATAAATCACCTGGTGGACTCTTACTGTGAGTGCTGGGGGATTTATTTGTGTGCCTCAGGCTGCAGCAGCAGCAAACCTGAATTTGGAAGTCCCAACTGAGCTCCAGCTGTTATGGTGGTGCTTAAAACTCATCTATCTGATTCACTGTCCTCAATCAGCCCGAAGATTCCTTTGTAAAATAAATGATTTCCAGGTTTTGCTTTCCCACTGAGGATATTATTTAGGATTATATTTCCCCAAGTATGTTAGCATGCATTTTCCAGGCTGAATCCTGTTTTATTTTCGGCCCACATTTCAAATGCCTGTGTGTTATTTCTCTGTCATCTTTCATTTGCAGTTCTTCATCTCATATGTATATTTTCTTAAACTTTAGTTTGTATATAAATGGATTTAAAACATTACTGCACACCTTCCCAAGTTTAGCATGTTCTTGGCAAACAGTCCTGTTTGTAGGCACAGAATCCAAGAAGATAAATTTACAGGAGACCTGAAGAGGTCTCCTGGTCTATTCCCCTGCTCCACCATAGCATCAACACCACCTAAATTGTTCCTAGCAAGCATCAGCCTGTTTTTTTCTTAGAATTCTCCAAAATTAAAAATTCCATTATTTCTTTAGACAATTTATTCTGAAAATCTGTTGTAGTGTTTAGTTTAGCTTTCTCCTGAAAGATTTAAAATCGCTGAAGAATCACTTTGATCCTTTATCTTAAGCAGATTTTTTTACAGAGTCTTCCTTCAGGCTGAATCTAAGGTCTGTGTTTCTGACTAATTATCAAGTGAGGGTGGAAACCAGGAATACTTTCCATTCCTTTACAGCCTCATTATTGCTTTTTGTTGTTGTTGTTCTGTTTTCCCAGTTTAACTTAAGAGCTGTCCATAACAGAATAGTTCTCAAGGAAACACTGGGACTTGCCATTTAAAATCTTTCACAGCACATCAACTGCAATAACTAATAGCCACACAAAGACATCTTGGGAAACATTTTACATGAAACTCACAGTGAGAGCAGATTCTAAGAAATCTCAGTTATGTTTGGCAGTGTAGTAGTTATAGGTCAACCCTTGGATTTTTATTTTAAAGCAGCATTTCAGCGCTGTTAAAGGGAGTCAGCCTGATCAGCACAGTGACTCCAGCCTGCAGCTCCCTGGATCTTTTGGGAAACAGAATAGGGTTTATACCTGACTGTTCCTCCAGACCCCTCAGTGGGAGCAGGTGTGGACTGACAAATTCATTATTATTGCCTTCATGCCTTTTCCTCCCTGGTCTTCTGACCCCAGACAACTGTGAAGAATGAAAAATATTTTGTGTCTGCAGCCATTGGTCATTAAACATGTTACTATAACCATCTTTTTGTTTAATGTGACCTTCTGAGCAGTCATTGGTTGGTGGCAACTTCTGGTAACCATGGGCCTCAGCTGGATCTCATCCAGTCCCTCACAGACCAATTCAACACTCAGAGAGAGAAATCTTTCCATTGACTTGAAAACGCATTAGCTTGGGCCTCTCCATGGACTTCACCTTCTATCACAGTATTCTGAGCCTCTCAGCTGCTACTTGCAACCTCCTAGAGTCTATCAGCCACAAGTAGAGCTAAAGTCTTCCTCTGAAAATACCTGAAAATTGCATTTTAATTTTGCTTTAATCCATAATTATTTCACACCAGTGTGTTGCTGAAGACAGCCGGGTCCCAGACAGCTAGAAGGTTTTGCAGGATTACATTAGCACAGGTTGAAGATGACCCCTGGAGGACTAATAAATGCTGGCAGAGTGGTGTGCTGGGGATATGGTGCTGCTGGGTCCTTAAGGAGAGATTCCACTGCCTTAAACCAATTGTTTTACAGATTCAGATTACTGAAGGTTTTTTAGGAGTTCATGAATGGGAAACTGAGGTTAGCACAGGGCTCGTGAAGGGCAGGATGGTTTCCCTGCTCACTCCTTTCTGTGTTTAAACCATTTCAAAATTCCCTCTAGACAGTGGGGAACAGCAGGCAGCAGCTGATTTTGGAATGACCATGTTCTGTCTGTGCTCTTCTGCTATTTGTTAACTCCCTTTTCTCACTTTTTTTTTTTTTTCATTTCAGACAATTCTTTCCCCCTGTCTTTTCTGCTCCTTCACATTCTTTCACCCATATCTCTTTTCATGCACTCTTCCTCAAGCTTATTGGTTGTTTTCTGTAAGTTATTTATGTGTTATTATTTCAACTGCAGTAGCAGCAACAGGCCTGAACTGAGCTCCAATTTTGCAGTTCAAATGTACAGCCAGGGACATGCATCACCCTTTTTATGGCATTGTTTTCCCAGAGTTTTGTCCCCAATGTTGAGACACTCTCCAGGATTTGCATAAAAAAATGTTATGCTGTGCATGCTCCAAAGTCCTACAAGCATTCAGCAGTCTATGGAGAGTTGGAATAGTTTCTGCTCCTTAAGGTGTGTCAGAGCTCCTCTGTGCAAGGCATAGGACACAGGGATAAGGAGGAATAACACAACTCAATTTACATACATTGGGTTCAAACTTCAGAGTAGACAGTTAAGCTCTTGTTACAGTTAGTCTTGTGGATAGAAAGCCACTGAGCCTGGCCTGCTTAATTCTGCTTCTCACCTCACAATACAGGTTTAACAGCAGCTTTTCCTCCACTTGGGAATTAACACATTTCTAGAAGGAATTGTTTCAGAGCTGTTTCCCTTTGAGAATGAGGGATGAAATTATCTTGTTAACCATTTTCTCCTTTGCCACCTTAGCTTTTGGTGGAAACTCTGCAAATGTACTTCCAAGAGCTCATAGGTGTCATAAGTAGGGAGGTCCATGCAAAAAAAGTACCCCCAGAAGATTAATCCTGAGAGATTTACCCATTTCCCCCTTCCTTTTCCCTAGATATTCTCCCCACTGTATCCAAACATTGATCCAATCACTCACAGTCACCAGGGACAAAAAAAATCTGTATTTTCAGTCATTTGAACAAATGTTTGTATTTTTTTTTTCCAGCCTTGTGGTAAGAAATCTGAGTTTCTAATCACTAACTTTGTCAAAGTCAGTTTGGGACATAGTAGGAGAGAAAGAAAGCAAAACAAAGACAAACCCCAAATCCAGGACACAAGCTTACCCAGAAGCAAACAGAAGGCATAAAATTAAGAAAGAATCTGTGTGGACAGCCTCCTGTCCACAGAAAATCCTGAGCTTGGAGACATTTTGACAAGCCAAGTGCTGGAGCTGCATGATTTATAGGTGCTGCTGTCAGTAGATTTATTTTGTGGGTCTCTTCCGAGATTATCTCCAGTTCCGTGGTTTTGTATCCCGATGCAGGGCGCGTTTTGCACTTTGATTGTCTATGTGCTGGAGATGTTCATTAGGCTTTCAGGGGGATATTCCATAGCTGTAAGCCTTTTAAATCACATACAATGTGTTTCTTATTTCCCTATGGCATTCTGCTTGCATCTGCTTGGTATGTGGGACGTCCAGGCCAGCCGCATTTCAGTGGCCCATTTGTCTCCCAGGGATGGAGCACGTGGCCAATAATACAGGGACATGCAAGCATTCATGGTGCTTTTCTTTCGAAAGCACGTGCCAGTGTCTAATACAGTCAATACTTTTAGGGACAAAAACAAGACAGGATTGTCCCCTGTGCTCAAGAAGGCAGAAAAAACCCGAGCGTTTGCCCTTGTGGAAACTTTGCATTTAAGATTCATAGAAAACAGGCTAGAAATTCATCCTCTAAGGAAAGGATGAGGATTTATAAAGAATGTTGATTATGTTTATGAGTTTATTTGCTAGCAAAACCCCTGAATATGTCTCAGAGGCTTTGGAATCCCTGCATTGCTGCTTTACAATAAAATCCCTCAGTGAGGGCTGCAGCAGACATGCAGGGTGAAGCCTGAGGAATGCTGAAAGAATATCTGAGGGAGAAATCCTCCTGCTCCTCCTTTTTTTTTTCTTTTCTGCACTCATTGCAAATGAGCAAGGAGAAAAGCCTAGGACATGGGCTGGGATTCCTTAAATTCCACAAACACCATGCAGCTGCCTAAGTGCCCTTGCCTCTCCCAAGTGTTTTCCCACAGGTCACTAAGCATCCGAACATCTGCTGCTGGATAGATGTACTTCCCTCCTCTCCCTGGCCAGGGTGAGTGCATTGAACCCTGGTTAAGCTCTGTTAGTCTCTGCAGGAGCTCTCCGTGTAGTTCAGCTGCAGAGTTGAGTCTAATCCATGTTTTCAGAGCACACTTCCTACTAGGTGAGACTCCCCACAGAGGAGGAGTTTCTTTCCTTGCCTCCTGCTGGGCACTTGGATAAAGTAGTTAACATCCAGAGTAGTTAAAATCTCTCTTCAGCCCAAGCACGTGTGTTCCAAAGCAGGTGGTGAATACTCAGGACAACAACTTCAGAAAAAAAGACTTTCTGGGTGCCTTCCTCAGTCAAGGACTCTGATTTCCATTGAATACATTGGGAATATTAAAAAGCTGAGAAGCCTGTCAATGATCTAGAATGGAAAGCAAACCTACTGGAGTGGTAGTCCTGCTGGAAGAACTCCAGAGAGTTATTGGGACAGCTGTTCTCCCTGCCTTCCCTTTTCAGCAGTTCCCAGTTTTATGTAAAAGGGATGTTGGGTGTATATTCTGCTGTTTCCAAAATGAAGATATTTAGGGAGACAGAGACTCAGCTCCATTAGGCCACAGTACTTAATAAAAATTGGGAGTGTCAGTTCATATTCACTAAGGAACTGCCATGGGTTTTAGCCTTTTACTGCTTATTAGTGTTATTCAAAGATCAAAAAATCTCCATATCATGCTTTTTAACAGAGAAAACTGCAGTGTTTTAGTAACTCAGAACCTTAACAAGACATAACTGTGCCCATTTTGTTTCCCCACTTAAAATTTTGCACGGCCTGACGGAGCAGGAGGCGCCATCAAATGGGCTCAGTATCCCCTTTCACAAATAAAGCGTGTACAAAGTGTGTCAGCATTTCAACTGGGGCCCTTCTCCTGAAGGCCTTTAATTAGTGCAGAACGCAGACTTCAGTTCTTTTGCCAGGGTAGATGAAAATGATTTTGGAAGACAGCCCAGACAGAGGAATTTGTCATAGGTTAGAACTGTTCCAACTCTAAGAACCAAGTGTACAGCTTATGCAAATCACTTTGCTAAACACAGATTCTGTGTTAATTTTTTTAAGGCTTTTTCTTTGACTAGCAACAAGAGCTCACTTGCCAGATCTTGTCTGAAATCAAAAAGAAGTGATTCCTTCTCTACACCCAGAAAAAAAAAAAAAATGTTTCTAGTCTAAAACATGCCGAGAAAGAGCTGGCATGTAAGAATAAGGCAAATGTTCATAGGAAGTAGAAATGGAAAAGTCGGATGACATCACCGCTCCATCTGCCCAGAGCCCTCAGATTCCTCAGGACAATGTGCTCCACAGTCCATTGGGGATGAGGCTGGATGAAGCACTGAGCAGTGTCTCAGACTGAACTGAAGAAATGGCCTAAAAATGGAATGTCAGACTGTTTTCCCAAGAACTGGCAGGTGCTGCCACCGTTGCCCCCAAGAGCCCTATTCAGAGTGCATTGTGCAGGTAGGTCTGGCACCTGCTTCAAATTATTAATGCCAAATTACATCAACTGTTATCCAGTTTTTTTTTTGTGCTTTAAAATCTGCCAAACCAACATTTGAAAAACTAAGAAAATCAACAAGATAGCAAAGCTTGACTGGAAATTGCCCAGTTTCAAATTTTCCAAATGTGGGTGCATGCTTATACCATAGATGACATTCAGCTTCAAAACAAGACCTCATATACCATGTTCAACCACACCACCCTTATATTATTATATCTCCCTTTAGGAGTTCCTGAAAATGCCCCAAAATGGCAATTCTCTGCAGGGATTTGCTATCACCAGTGTTCAGCTCAGTACAGGTTATCAGAGAAACTTGCAACATTGTAACTTCCAGTAGAAAGTTTCAGCTCATCTGGTTTAGATGCGTGCAATCAGAGCTGAGTGACTTTGACACCCTAGAGTGATGCTCATTCGATTCATTTTGGTCTGATGTGCCCACTGTTCCACCTTAAAAACTGCTTTTGAACCCTGAAGTTGGGTAATTTCATTTTGGATCCATAGGAAAAAAGAAATCACCCTCTCCTTGGTGAAGCTGGAGATTTGAATGGGAAGCTGTCCTCAAAATATAACAGGTTTATATATATTTAAGGTTTACTGTGTGAATCACCTATCATAAGGATTTAAATATCTCTTAATTTATGACAAGACATAAAATACTAAGTAAAGATAGCTAGTTAAATTATAAAATTACTAAGAAATGTCTATGTTATGATGTTTGGGAGTTAAAGCTTTGACAATTACATGTGATTATTTTATACATATATAGTAGTATATAAAAATATAAAACAGATATGTAATGCACAAATGTATTATCCATACAATATATTTTAAAAAATATATTCTTGTATGCATTTTTAATAACTTTTTTAAAATTATGAGGAATATGACACAAACACACATGGTACTTTAGACATTCTCCTAGCTTTACATTCCAACAATCTTGTGAATCTAATTTCTGTAGTAATTCAAGATTTATTGACTACCATAATTTCCAGCTACAAGGTTATATTTAAGACTGAAAATGCTATAAAAACGTCTTTGCCAATTTGAGTCCCTGTTCCTGTGGTTCTCAGCTTATTGAAATCTTGCTCTGAGATCTACAGAAAAAGAGTTTGGTTATATTGTCGCAGACCGATCCCTGTTTCCTGAATTCTACACAAATTAAGAAAGTGCTTCAGTCTTTCTTTGAGGCTTCTTCAGTCTTCTCCATTTAAAGTCAGTGGCCTCCTTCACAAGTAAAATCCATTTCTACAGGACCTGGACAATAGGACTCAAGTCAAAAGAATCATAGAACCATGGGATTGTTTGGGTTGAAAGGGTCCTCCAGAGGTCATCTACTCCAATCCCCCTGCAGTGAACAGGGACGTCTTCAACAGACCAGGCTGCTCAGAGCCTCCTCCAACCTGGCCTTAAATATTTCCAGGGATGGGCATCCGTCACCTCTCTGAACAACCTGTTCTAGTGTTTCCCCATCCTCACCATAAAAAATTGTCTTCCTTATATCTAGTCTGAATTTACCTTCTTTCAGTTTAAAACCTTGTCCTATCACCTTCACTAATCTGCTTAGTCTTAGCACCAAACTGCACAGAAGACTCCTAAGTTGCCTCCCCAAGCCCAGGCAGGACCCAGAACTGCAGGGAATTGCTGAGGTGTAGTGAATGCAATCTAAATCTAGGAAAGGTGTGGAAAAAATAAAAATAATAACAAAAAAAAGTACCCATATGGGTCAAACTGGGAATATTTGGTATGTTTATAGATGCAAGGACTGAGATCCTAACACAGGAGGAAAGGCTGAGAGAACTGGGATTGTTCAGCCTGGAGAGGAGAAGGCTTTGGGGTGACCTCACTGTGGCCTTGCAGTGCCTGAAGGGAACCTACAGAGAAGATGGAGAGAGACTCTTGACAAGGGCCTGGAGTGACAGCACAAGGGGCAATGGCTTTACACTGACAGAGCACAGGTTTAGATGGACATGAAGAAGAAATTGCTCTCTGTGAGGGTGCTGAGGCCCTGGCACAGGGTGCCCAGAGAAGCTGTACCTGCTCCAACCCTAGCAGTGTCCAAGGCCAGGCTGGATGGGGCTCTGAGCAACCTGGGATAGTGGGAGGTGTCCCCGCCCATGGCAGGGGAGTTGGAATGAGATGATCTTTGAGGTCCCTTCCAACCCAACCCATTCTGTGATTCTCTGATTCTGTCTTTAGTGGTTGCAGTGACACAAGTCCCAGCAGATGGTGCCAGCGCTTCCCTGAATGAAAGAAATTAAACAAAATTCCAAAACAAGGCACTGAGTGTTCATCAAAGAGAAAGTGGATAAAGGCTTTAGGCTTTGTGGTCTGTCTGGTTCAGCAGAAGCCATGCAGTGATGACATTGATGGGTATAATGGCAGGGTAAAACAAGAAAGATATATTCTTTTAAAAAAATTGAATAATTTCAGGAAGATGTTTGGGTTTGGGCTGTCTTTAAAACAGTTTCCTATTTTATTTTTTTTAATCCACAGAATTTTGCTCAGGAAACTGCTGAGTTCAGTGAAAGGAGATGACAGACCTGGCTTTGCAGCAGAGATATTGCTACTGAAAGTATGATTGTCACCACAAGCAGTGTGCCATAAACACATCAAGGTTTAGGCAGAAGAAAAAATATCATTGGTTGAGGTTAGACTTAACCATGGCAAAAAAAAAAAAAGAAGTGGGTTTAAAGTTGATACTTTCACACTAGAAGCTGGTAAGTATTTAAAGCTCTATTAAGTAACAGTGTTTAACTATTGCAGGGGTTTATTTGTTTGTTTTTTGTCAAGTCCAACTCCAGCAAAACTTCAGAGGTACCACTTTTATACTCTTGTAAAGGCAGTGGGAGGATAAGAACTTTAATCACATTTAACCACAACTCTGCAATGGGGCTTTAGAGGAATGTTACATTATTTTCTTTGCTTCCCATGGTGTTTTCTAACAGAAGGGTTAATTATGTAATTTTTTTTCTGCTCCATCCTTCTCAGATCAGCAGAAATCTGAAACAGAACCTCCAGTTACATCAGTGAGACTACAGTTTGTCTCAAGGTCCTCTTAGAGTGCCACGTGAACTTGCTCCATCCCTTACTTCACATAAGCCATTTCAGCTGATTGAACTTACAGGCATGTCAGTGGAAGAAAACATAGGTACTGACTGCTGCTGGAGACTAAAAAAAGTCCCAAAGTACACCAGTTGTGCTTTTTGCAAAGGAAACGTGTTGGCCAGAGAATAAGCTGCATTCCCAGTAGGATCTTTGAAACTGACACAAAGCATTTCTAGAAATTATGCATGTTTCTTTCGATGGCAATTCAATGCATTTCTCTCTCTCTCTCCCCCACCTGCCCGAATCTTTAGCTTCAGTTTGCCAGAGTGGCTGAGAACAGCGGCTGACACCCTTCCCCAGACATAGAAATGTAAGGAAAACCCCAAGGCCTGATTGTATCTGTCATTTGTACCACCAGTCGTGGGCTGCAAAGGCTGAAAACAATCGTCCCCCCTCCTGTGCCAGGCCGGCGCAGTTATTGTTGTTGCCACCGTTTTGTCCTGCGGCGGTGACCCCGGGATCCCCGGCACAGAGTGTGGAGACACAGGGAGCAAAGCCCAGGGCAAAGCCTGAGCCGCTTCCAAAGGGCTTCAGTACATAAACAGGAGGGGGATGATTTTGTTGTTTCCACTTTCCAGTCAGAGAAGCAAGACCTGGGTCAGTGACACCAAAGGAGGCAAGAAAACCTCTGGCTTGTAGGTCCCAGCTCTTGTGGTCAAAGGTATTGCTGGTTTCTCCCAAAACTTCTCCTGCCTCTCCAATGGATGGCTTCTGCTCCCAGTTAGCACTTCCCAAGGCCTCAGGTCTGGTGGGTAAAAAATGCGAAGTCACAAAGTCATGGAATCATAGAATAGCAGAAAAACAGAATGGTTTGTGTTGAAAGGGACCTTAAAGATCATCTCATTCCTACTCACCTGCCATGGGCGGGGACACCTGCCACTATCCCAGCTTGCTCAGAGCCCCATCCAGCCTGGCCTTGGACATTCCCAGGGATGGGGCAGCCACAGCTTCTCTGGGCACCCTGTCCCAGGGCCTCACCACCCTCACAGGGAAGAATTTCCTCTTTATATCCAATCTAAACCTTCTCTCTGTCAGTGTGAAGCCATTCCTGCTTGTCCTGTCACTCCAGACCCTTGTCAAGAGTCTCTCTCCATCTTTCCTGTGGGCTCCCTTAATGTCCTGGAAGGCCACAGTGAGGTCACCCTGGAACCTTCTCTTCTCCAGGCTGAACAACTCCAATTCTCTCAGCTTCCTTACAGCAGAGCTGCTCCATCCCTCTGACCAGCTTGGTCTCCCTCCCTAGGACTTGCTCCAGAATCCATACCTTGTATTTCCTTGCCTTGTTCGTGACTGCACTCTCCATGGGTGGGGTGGGAGCATTTCTGCCCTGCCCCATGACCACTCACATCTGTGCCTCCATATCTACTCTGGTTTCATTTTTCCACATATAAACTGTACCTTTCCCCTTAATCTCATTTTCTTTGCTCTTTTCAACTTTCTGCCTTGTGTATATCTGATACTTTTATTAGTCTCTTGTATTTTCTATTTCTGATCTATATACAGTTTAATTCCTATTATGACTATTTGGTTCCTATAAAAAGTAAAGTTTATTGTTGGGACTGATACAAATCTGGAAGGAAAATGTCATCGCTTTTTTCCTCCCCACCAAAATTTGAGGTTTCACATTCAGTTCTCTGAGTGGGTGAGGGTTTTGCTATTTTCAGAAACATTTCAGTCAAAATCTCCTGTTGTCAAACAAAATCTGAAATTGTGCTGAAAGTTTTCATTGAAGCTCTGAGTTCCAATCAACTATGTTCTATTGCTGCAGCTCTACAATAATGTCACTTTGTGTCTGTGTCCTAAATAAACACCTTCCAGTATGGGAGGAAAACAGCCTATTCTCATTAAAAGGATTGCTTACCCTGAGGAGTACATCTCACACAATAATAAGACACCTAAAAGAAATCAGGAAGATGCCCCAGCTTCAGGAGACCCAAATTTTGAAGGGCATTTCAAGTTTGTCAACAGAGAGAAAAGGCTCTTTGCAAGCTCTGCAAGTTTCTTTGCAAGGCTCTTTCCTGTCACGTCTGGCTTTGCACATTTAGCACAGGAAAACACTGATATGTCAACTTGAAAGATGAAGCAGAACTTCTAAAAGGTACCAAGAGCAAAAGCAACATGAGTTCAGAGTGGTTTCATAGCTCATACCATGGGTTAAACCTGTATTTTCTGCTGTATTCCTATCCTTGCTTCATGAGAGGGTGGTTGATATGCCCAGAAAATGGTTGGGAAGACATGTCCCAAGACATGGTAAGATCACTTGGGGATGTACCACAGTTGGTTCAGGAGGCTTTTGTTTCTTCCTGGCTGCACCTCCTTGAACTGTGTTGCAGCTCTCACTTCCATGGCTCAGAAATGCACATCCCATGTGGCAGCATACTGATGCTGTTCCTGGTAGATACCAGGATGCAGTTCCTGATACAGATGCTGTTCCTGGTAGATACCCATACATAGGCATTGCACAGTGGATCATTTGAGGACCCTGTTTCCAAGCAGTCCAAAAGAAGTGAGGACCTTGCTTATATCTGGTGTAATACCACGTTAACACCAGCTATTAAAGTAAGGAGTAACAGGCATGTGAAGTATGATGGTCTCACTGCTTTTCCTTGTGTAAAAAAATTTGTTTGTGATAGTGATTACTCCATAATGCTGATGAGATCTGACCATAGCAGCAATGAAAGACCCAGCTCAGCACTTAAGCACACACTGAATTTCATAGAGGTCCTTAATTGTTTTCTGCTGGCTGGATTATTTTTTCAGACCTCTGGATCGCTCTGCCAAATGGAGGGACTCAAACCACACCACTGAGGTGTCCAGAACAGAGACAACAAGAGCACAGTCCCATTATTCCTGTGTATAGAGAAATGGCTGGAAGGGACACAAACCCAGTGGCTGTCATTGTCATGCAGGCTCTCTCTGGGCGCAGCAACATCCCAGCTCTGCATTCTGCACGCAGCTCTCAGGGCAGCTGCTCACAACAATGGGGCCTCTATTCCTTCTGGCCCAGGCAGGGAAACAGAAGCATGGTGAAAACATAAGCTGCTCAGACAAGATTAAATGCAGCCCATGTAGTGATGAATCCCATGAGAAGCATTTAGGTTTCCATCCTCGGGTCTGTGCCCTACTGCCTCAGGTAGATGCCTCTCTGGGACTCTGGAGCTCACCTCCACTTCTATCTCCATTTGTGTTTTCATTGTCCCCAGGACAGATCTGGAAATGCTGGAGTCCTATTTGAGCTCAGCTAGCAGAAATTCCTTAGTAAATCTGTGATCAGATTTGCATCTGAATGCAAAGACAACATTTCCATCATTACTATTGTGAAAGAAGTCTCCAGGACAAACCCCAGTACAGATCCCAGAGCTCTGCCAGTTCATACCATCTAACTATGCTTCCTTCTACGTAAGGAGACAAAGATAATGTCACAAATAATCAGAGGGGCAGGAGGGGAATTTTCCACCATGGTAGAAATTTTCAGAGTATTTAATATTCCAGCTTTGGTGCAGAAACAATAAACAAGCAAATACATGTTGTATGTCTGATCCTGGAAAATTCTGTCCCAAATCAGCATAGCACTGTGATTAACTGAATGGCTTGCACTGCATAGTCTGTCTTGTAACAGTTGGAAGAACAGTCTTTTCCCTTGATAATGCCTGAGTGTCAGGTTCAGGGAGCTGGTGTAGATTTGGTGGCCGTGCCTTCTCCCCTGTCTGAGATTAGCCACCATCTGGTAGTGCTTCAGAGAAGAACCTTTCCCCATTGTCACTTCCTTTGTCTGATGGTCTGTAACATCTGACCTCTGCTTCACAGGTCGTGGCCTTCACCTCCTTTCCTTCCAACAGGAGTCCCGACAGCAGGGTTAAGTTTATGTGATACCTCTGGTAAGTGCTACTTCTGAGCACTGGGCTTTTGCAGCGCTCCTCCTTTCTTTGATGCTAAAGTTTCTGTTTTGACCTCCGTGCAACATTAAATCAGTCTGCCCTATCTGCCACCAATCTGGCTCCTTGGTTGCAGGGCTCTGCACTCCTGTTTCTCTCTTCTGGCTTATGGTCTGTGCAGAGCTTGTGAGGTGTGTGTCAGTTGTCTTTGCAAAGGTAAACTTTTTTTCGTCTTTTCCCATAATCAGAGCCTTAAATTCTCTCTCTCACTCAATTATATAGTTCTTATTTTTGTTCCATGATGGAGTAAAGGTCCACCAATAATCAAAACAAGAGACAATCTTGCCCCAAAGTGCTTTCTCTCTGATGTCAAACAGGAGACATTTTACATTTTTCTTTATTAAAGGACTGAATTGCATGGCAGGACTCCCATGAGCTGCTGTGAGAACAAGAGTCCATGTTAAGTGATTTCCTTAAATTCACAGCAGAATGTTCTGGCAAGACAAGTATGGAGCCCTAAATTCCTGAATGTTGAATCCTGTGCCACACCACTAACAAGAAGAGCACTGAGGCTTCAGTGATAAAAGGAAACCATGGTCTTCCTTTGTCACTCTTCCTACCACTGTGGAGTGTTTTCCCATTCTCATTTCCTAGACTGAGAGACTCAGGCTGACAAGGAAGTGAATTTAGATTCCATGTAAATGACAAACTTGACAACCTTGGAAGTAAACATTTAGCCACACACAAGAGGCTTAGACATGGAAACAGAAATACAAATGTTCCTTGCATGAACTTGCCAATTCCTGGGTTTGAGAAAGAAGCTCTCTCTGTACAATAGCAGTTTTACTTTTCCTGAACATTCAGACACATCTTTTTGAAGAATTTGGACAAACACTGGTGCTCTGCTCTCCTGGAAATCAGTTCAGGTCAGACACTTGATTACTTTTAGATCCCCTAACTGCCCTGAGAGTGTCAAGAAGAGCTGCTGAATGAATGGGCAGGTTGGTGATGTACCTGGTAGTGTCCTGTGTGAGTCCCACAGCCAGTCCCTGCCCCTGTCTGGGACCACAAACCAAAAGCAGCCTTTGGTTCACAAGCTCTGCAAGCATGTGGCTTCACAGCATGACCAACACCAAGGATGTGATTGCACAGGGGCAGCTGAACAATCTGAAGCCCTTGCTCCAGGAAGAGGCAAGGAAGGATAGGTGAGAGCAACCATCCCCAGGTCATCCCGGGAACAAGTCACAGGCCCAGCCAGACTTGCCTCAGTCCATGATGGAACAGGGATCCTCAGGCATCCCTCTGGTACCTCTGTGTCTGATTGTGCCCCAGGGCACCTCTCCCCTGGCTCTCCAAGGCGTGGTTTGCTGAGATGTTTTCTGGCACACCGTGTGCAGTTCCTGGCTGGGAAAGGTTGGAAACTCCTGAAGTACAATTCACCTCAACAATGCATTTCAGACATAGGGCCAGACAGTGCCATCACTGAAATCATGGGCTGCTTTGGGTGCAATTTCATTTGTAGGTGTTTTTCAGCCTGGTTCCTCTGACACAGCCATGGAAGTGCCATACAGGCAATTTAGAAAAGGGTTGTCACCACTACTGTTTATCCAGAAAGGCCTAGAGTAACAGGACAAGAGGAAATGTCTTCAAATTGACAGAGAGTAGGTTTAGGTTGGGTATTAGGAAGAAATTCTTCCTGTGAGGGTGGTGAACTCCTGGAGCAGGTTGCCCAGAGAAGCTGTGGCTGCCCCATCCCTGGAAGTGTCCAAGGCCAGGCTGGACGGGACTCTGAGATAGTGGAAAGTGTCCCTGCCCATGGCAGGGGGTTGGAATAAGGGGATCTTTAAGGTCCCTTCCAGATCAAACCATTCTATAATTCTCTTGGAGGATCTTTTGCATCTCATTCTGCTCCCTCTGGGGGAGCTGGGCTGAAATGCTGCTGCTCGCCCTTTGGCAAGGAGGGGTGAATCTCTTTCAGGCATCCTTTTATATTTTGGAAAATGTCAGCCAAATAATTACTGAAGCTGCTTTAAAATTTTTAAAGTCTTAATATAAAATTCTTTCCAGTATTTCAATGGCAATGCAATTCAGTTTTGGGGGAAAAGAGAAAATAACAGCTATGATTCTGTCCTGGATATTTTGAAAGAAGACCACTAGGTCTCATCCCTGGCAGTGTTGAAGACCAGGCTGGATGGGGCTCTGAGCAACCATTTCTAGTGGAGGGTGTCCCTGCCCACTGCAGTGGGGTTGAAACTGGGTGTCTGAGGTCTCATCCCGCCCAGGCCATGCCTTGATTCCACGATGTTCCAAACTTCCAGCAGGCGCAGCTGCTGGCGGTGCCGGCAGGGGCCGCGCGCGGACCGCGGTGCCGGAGCGGATCCCGTTCCCGCATCCCAGAGCGCTGCAGTCGGCGCTGGCGCCTGGCTGCTGCTCTAGCGACAGAAAATAGCAACAGCCCGTGGCTCAGGCTTCTAAAAAGGCAAGTTTTCTATGTTCTCTTTTCCATTGGGTTTGGCTCCTTCTCTTCCTTCACTTGCCTGTTGAAGCTCGAGCTTCTGGGATGAATTCTCCTTTGCAACTACCCTCCCTTCGGCAGAAGATGCCGGCATAAAATACCTTGCCTTTCCTGGAGGGCTCTCTTTGGACTAGGAGAACCTCAACTGAGTGTGAAGCCCGTGTTTTACGGCTTCTTTAGCCTGATGTCTCAGAATAATGACCAACACTGACATGCAGAACATTCGGAGTTGTGTACAGGTAACTCAAGGCAGGCAAATATTTGCTTGTCGTCATTCCTAGGGGAAGCCCACTTAAGAATAACTATGTACATTGTATTCGAGATGCCTTTTTTTCCCCCAGACTGGAAAATGAAACATTTTCTCTGCACACCCAGGGACGGCACATGATGTGATTCTTGGACCCGATGGTCCTGATGAGTCCCTTTTGACTCAGCATATTCTGTGATACTAAGAACCTGGAAAACCCAGGGAAAGATCTTCCAGGGCATCTCACTTTGGATTTGTCATCGACTGTGGCACTCAGAAGTTAACCACACAGCTAATAAAAGAATGTGCAGTAATTCATTTTTAATGATCATTTCCTGGGTGTGGCAAGTGGTTTTGTCGCTTTAAATTCTTATGCAAATAAAATCAGGCTAATCTTCTTAAATAGGTAGCTGTAGCTGTGTCAGCCTATTCCGAGCTGGCAGGATTGCTGCATAATACTTGGAATTCTCTAAATTGTTCATGTCAGTGGGATATCAACTATCAGCACAATAATAATGATAATAGGCATGTGTTTGCTTGCATAGAAGTTATTGCATAATTAAGGGCCTCATTAAGGGTTTTCAGTACCACAGAAGAATGCCCCTAACTTTCTAGTTGTTTTCATCCTATTAATACCAACATCACACAAGCCACTCCCCAGGCGACTTGTTTTAATCACTGGTTACTTGGGAAATTCAGATGTAGCAACATATCTAAAATGAATTAACAGTGAAATTATTGCCAAAGTGTTTTCATTAAAAGGGAGGAGTGCCTTTGGAGAGACTGCCATCTCTCCAAAGTGATGCTCTCTCATTCTGGCTTTCTTGGATGGTGCAACCACGCCCCTAATCTGATTCCAGTCATTCCACATAAGTGGTATGGGAGCAGTAATTGTTAAGTGTAAACCTTCTAGTATTTTCAATTCCACTTAAAAAAGTAAGCAATGCCAACACTGCCTCACCCCAGCAATACAGGAAACCAAATAACAGTGCTGTGCCACCCAGGAAAGGTCACCCACATCCACAGCTCCAGGGCATCACAATCATAAGCATCCTCCAGGTTGACAAGTTCCAGGGAGCATCCATATCCCAGTACTCATCACAAGGTGCTCCATCACCCAGAACAATCTGAAAGCCTGCTGCACCACAGGGAAACAACCTGAGAGAGCTCTAGCATGCCCAGATTTCCAAATTGCACACTTACAGGGATTCTGTTAGGTGGAGATGCCCACACCATAGGGCAATCTGAGGGATGCTGAGAGCCCTGAGAATGCCTTGTGCTGGAGTCCCTGCACAGGGGCCCAAAGTGACTGCAGTCCCTCTCTGAGGCAGGCCTGAGACCTGCAGGGTTGGATCTACTATTCCACCTGTGGACCTAAAGCCTGGGTCATTAGCATTTCTTAAGATGGCAGTAGATAATCCAGGAAGTCAACCACAACCCACACTGTGAAGCAAGGGAAACAAAAACAACACAATCGTCCCTGCCAATGTGACCTAGGGCAAAATTCCTTCCTGACCCTAGATCTGGCGATTGGTTTAACCCAGGTATGTGAGCCACACCTGCCCACAGGTACTTGAGAAATTTTCCAATACCACTACAAGCATAAGCATGCTTGTCCAGCCTTCTTTTTTTCAGTCAGGGCAGTGCCGGCACTTCAAAAGTGAAATTAAACTTTACCATGTGGATGATAAATCATAGGAGCTATGAACACTGTTTCTTCCTAGTCCTCAGGCAGCCAGCAGAGCATGAAGTCTGTGACTGACACTAGATACAGTACAGAAAAGGGCATCTTGGTCACCTTTAAACTCCTTTCGCTCATCCTCATTACATGCTTGAGAATAACAACACATCAAGCCCAGCATCAACTTTGTAGGTGAAAACAACTCCAATGGCACAAAATCCTCAAAAGAGTAATTAGCACAAATATTTCTGGTAAAAAAATCTTCAACCACACAAATATTTCTGGTAAAAAATGTCAGCCTACCTGTGCTTTTACCCCTCCTGCTGTGGAATGCTAGGCAGCTCTCTTGTTTCCTCTGAAATTAGAATGGTCTATGGATTTTAGCATAAACCGGTACAAAGCAGACAAGGCAATCACAGCACTTTGTGAAAATTTGAAGGTCTGTGTTCTGCATTTTAACCCTGTCAAGCTGTATCAAAAAGAAAAGCAAACTGGCTACACCTTTGTTTTTAAACTCCTACTCTGACAGCCTAAGATAAGGTCAGGGCTGGAAGTAAGAGCAAGGCTGGGGAAAGAATTATGGTTAAGGATAAACACACCCAGGACTTCAGAAGTGAGGCCAAATGAACATGTGCAGTTCTTCTTAGGTTATCATGAATCCTGCTAATCCTGAATACACAAAAGAGTGGCCAGCAAATAGAAATTGTATCACATTATTTATGAAGCCATAATTTTAACATCTTGCAAACCTGGTTGTGTGTTAAAGCAATAGGCAGGAAAATCATAACCCGATCAGTGCAAGGTGGGCTGGGGAGCAGCTTCACCCTGATTGTTACAAGCAAGGTGTGAGGTGTTTGGACTTACTTCCACCCTGGGTATGGACTTGCTGCAGGAACTCCATCAAATCCCTTGTCCAGGCTTCTGCTTCCCCCTCACCTTTGGTCTGCTGTTATTTAGTCTGAAAGCCTGGGAACAGGCACTTTTTTCAACACAGTGTTTTCTTCAGTGCTGGGCATGACAGAGGCTGATTTCACAAGACTTTCCATCCTACAGAAAAGAGACAAAAGCTGCACTAAAAGAATGTTGTTTACACTGTGATTATCTGTAACACTGTGGTCCAACAGTAAAACAAAAAAGTGGTCAAAGTCATGTGCCAGGCTGAATCATCTGGGAAATGTTAAATCCCCTGCCCTCTCTTTATCCCCATTTCCATGGCTTGGACAATCAGGAAGTGTCATTTCCTCACTTTTAGACACATGGCTGTGCCAGTTCAGTAGCCTGGTTTTGCACCTGTTTCCCTCGGATTTATTTAGAGGTAAAATCCTACAAGAACTGTTATGTCAGAATCCTCCCACTCATTAACCTTGCCAGGAAAGAGTTTTTCACGCAGAATACCTGGGACTGCAATATGCATCCCTAAGGTTTTGTCTTCAGGCCTGTCCTCAGTCTCAGCAGAAATCCTGGGAGCTCAGGACTGGTTTCCTCATAAACTGTCAGTGGGCCTGACATTTCTGAAGTGACATTTCATGGGGGGGTCTCAAGTGCCCATGTCCACTGGTATTGTGGAGATTTTCCTGACAATGACAGGGAAAGAGCAAAAGGATTTTTAAAGCAACTTCAGCAGCTAAATCTATCTGTAGTTTCTTAGGAGACAACAGGTTTTCCCATGTCAAAACTTGCCATAGGTACATTTCAAAGGTCCACCATAAAAAGGAAAGCACAGATAGGGGTCATCATAGCTCCATCCTGTAACTTCAGCAACAACACCACCAGAAGACAGACCCAACAAGGTCAACAGACAAAACTTGGAGCTGACAGGGCTACTCTGTTGAAAGCAGTGGAGTTATTTCCATGTAAGTGAGAGCAGAAACCAGGCAGTGTTTTGTCTTGTGGAGCTGAGACACCACCACCACAACTGTTGTCTCCTGCTTTTTCTGCAGGACCACAGGTGACATTGCAGTGGCAACAACTGAAACTGAACCCAAATACTTAGATTTGACAGCAGAATGAAACATGTCTGAAAGAAGACTCAGTCATTCAGGCACTCTAGGACTAGCAAGCCATCAAGGCAGTGCCTTAACACACTGAGATGTTTCTGAGATAATGCCTTCTGAGAAAGAGATCAAATGAGAATCTGTTTTGCACGGCTGTGTTTTGCCCCACTGCCTCCAGAATTGTGCAGCTCTTTCTTCTTTGTTTTTGCTCCAGATTGTACCAAGAGTGTCTCGCATCAGGTGCTTCTTAGAAGCCCTTTCAATAGGAGCAGGATAATTGAGGCATCAAATTGCATCCTGTGGGAGTTCCAGGATTAGGCCATAGAGCAGGTCATGTTATATGTTCGAAAGGACAAAGAGCATTTTATGTTTTATCTGTTCACTTAGCTATGAAATGATGAATTTTGAAATACCTATAATTTGCCTTAATCTTGTTCTCCTAGACTGCCACATCCAAAGTGGTTTTTTGCTAGGATGGTATATTATACTCATCATCTCCTGATGCAACAAATTGAATCACAGAGCGGTTTGGGTACGAGGGGACCTCAAAAATCATCTCTTTCCAACCTCCTGCCATGGGCCAGGACACCTTCCACTAGACCAGGTTGCTCAGAGCCCCATCCAACCACTGCCTTGGACACTTGTGTGGGAGCAAGAACCTGTCATGAGGGACTAAACATCAAGGATTCAGTATCTGGCCTTTTCAAATTCTAGGCCCAAATACTCAGTGGGCTGGCCCTGGACTTCACTCTTTCCTTTGCACACAATTCAAAGCAGGAAAACCACGATCCCTTTGGACCACTAAAGGACTGCCCTGGGGAATTTCTTTTTAACTCCTGTGCAGCAAGTTAGACTTCTGCCTTTTATCCTGCCAGACCAGAGACTGGTGGATAGTTATGGTAATTTTTGTGGCTGTTGAAATATCCTGTGGAAGAATTCTTGTACCGTTGCTATTATTTATTATTTGCTGAGTGTTGGCAACATGCTTCCATGCCAAAAAGGAGACTTGAGGCAGGGAAACTTTTTTATCTGCATGTGCACGTGTACATGAATATGCCCTTGATCCTTCTGGACTTGGGAGCCACAGCCTGAAAGTTTTGGGGCAGCTCCCTTTAAACTCATACTGGAATCCAAAATGAGAATGAAAAATACAAGCTGCACACTAGCCTCTATTGTTTATTTTGATACTGAGGAACATTTATCTTAGCCTTTCCCTAAACATCCTCAGCAGTCTTCCGCTGAAGTGGGAAGAGCAGCACAAGGAATACCGCAAATACCAAGGTAATGTTATCTGTTTTTTCTACAGCAAACTTGGCGGATTTTAAAAGGATACCCACTGTGGCAAATTCAAGGCTTCAATAAAACCTTTTGATAATGAAAATAAGGAATGTCAGATATCAATAAAAAGGCCAGATTCTGTGGGTTTTGGTGGCCTTTTCAGACTGAGGCAGAAAAAGGATCCATTCAGCTTTGCAGCAGTGTGGAGAGAAGCTCAGGGATGTGCCCTCCCCTAAAGCATCTGGAACAAGGGACTCACCAGGGAGATACAGAGATGTGCTGGGAACACATAGCTCCAGCTGGTAAAACAGCACAGAAAGCTGGGTCAAACTGGCTAGGGAGGCATCAATAAGCGTTCAAGGACAGGTTGGATGGGACTCTGAGCAACCTGGAATAATGGAAGGTGTTCCTCTTGGCAGGGAGTTGGAATGAGATGATCTTTAAGGATCCTTCCAACCCAAACCATTCTATAATTTATGAGTAATATTTTCCTTTTGCATCTCTTTGCACCTCAACCAACCTAATGATTTCCAATTGAACTATACCTGGACAATGGGCTGTATGGAAAATCTGGCCATTGAACTGGTGATTAAACATTTCAGAGAACTTTTAACTTTGATAATTCTGCCATTTACTGTCATGATAGGGCTGCTTGTGAACACTTGGTCCCTCCTCTTTGGGCAAACTGATGCATATGCAGCACGTTATGAAAACACAGAAAATTTAGGCCAGAAGACTGAGGAAAAGATGATGATGATGATGATGATGAGACATATTTGCCTGCTGAGTAGCATCAGTGTTTAAAGATGCTGTATTTTGAAGCACTGAGGAATTTAACATTTAAAACTGTAGATCCCTCACGTGGATGGTCATGCCATATGCTCTAGCAAATTTTTCTCTCCCTGAATGTGCAATGTAGACAGCTCTGAGGAAGAAACCTCTATCTCTGTTCTCTTTTGTAGGACTTTGTATCCACGCTGGAAATAGGATCTGTTTGTATTGGCCGGAGATAAAGCATTCCTTCTGCATCCATCGGCGTGTTTGTTTTCACCTCTGCCTATGCACGGGTACCACAGCGAATGTTTCCAAACAGCAGATTAATCAGAAAGCACGAGGTGCAGCTGCAGCCAGACTGTGGTTTCTTCTCTCTCTCTTTGAGGCAGAGAGCATTTGTAACCACTTTCCTGTCTTCACAGAGCTGCTGATGATCGCATCTTCTTGGAATTTGCTGCTTGTGCTGGCGCACAGCGACAGCAGAACCACGGCGGCCGCCGGGGGCTCGCTGATTGTCTCTCTCCTCCTGGGGCTTGCCGCGGTCACTCACGCTCCTGCTCCCAGGGAAGGGAAGCCCGGAGGGGGGAGTGTGTGATCTGGCTCCAACTAAACTCACGGAGGAGAGCAAAGTCGGGGTGGAAGGAAATGGAAGTGGAGAGGGATTAACTCCACCGGAGGAGGTGAAACCCCACAAGGTGGGGTGCGCCTGTTCCCAGGCTTTCAGACTAACACACACCAGACCACAAGGTGCTGAAACCCGCAGCGGCAGCTGATGGGCGACAGGGAGGGTGTGGGACATTTGGTCGTTACCTCTCCACATCAAAGCTCCCGAGAAAAAAAACAACAGCATTCTGGAAAAAGGGAGGGCAATTCACCAGTGTGACACTGCCTCTCCTAGGGAGAGCCGTCACTTCTAACAAAAGGCAGCTGATCAGGGCAGGGGGGACTGAATGCAGCTTAGGGAAGATGTCCCGGCGTTGAACTTCTGATGAAATCTTTGTGTGGCCTCAGAGGTCCGAGGCCCCCTGACCTCTCCCTGCACAGGGGTTGACCGTGGGCTCAGACAGAAGCAGCAGCAGCAAAACACTCATGTAATGTTTGCCTCTTGCCATCAGCACACCGGATCGGGTCTCAGCTGGGATGAGTCCTCCCCTCCTGGTGGGAGACCTTTCCCATTACTCCAGGTGAAGTTTTAGCTCACCTCCTGTGGCATCCATTCAGTAAAGCCACCTAGCCAGTATTTGGAAAAGAATACTCCGAGGAGTTTCCCCTTTTTTGATGAAATCTCTCTGTCTGTAATCTGTCTTGGTATCTTGCCTGCCAGGATGTATCTCTCTATCACTCAGTTTAAAGCTGGAAGTTGGTAATATTTTTTTTCTTTTTTTTTTTAGATTCCTTTTTTGCTTTTTTTTTTTTTTTTCCCTGTCCAATTTAGTCATATCCAGTCAGGAACATGTGTGCTTGCCCTAGTGCTGCTCTCTGTTGGGAAGCTGCTGGTGGGTGCAGACTGCTGATACTCAGAGCAGAAGTGAGGAGGTTGGACCCTGCAGACCACCTTTTGCAGCTCCTCCTGCCCAGGCTGCCTGTGTGACCTCCTTGTGGGCTCTGCCATGACTTGTGCAACCCACAGTCTCTGAAGAGCAGCAGCTTGAGGGAGGGAAGTGACTGCTCAGTTTTGCCCAGGCCTGCTCAGACTTTAAAGTATGTTTTGCTTGTTTGCAGCCTATTTAAGCACACACAATAGGGTGGGTGCCAGCCTCTTGTGCTGATCCATCAGCTGTTTTGGCCTGATGCTTCCAGGGAGGGAGTGCTGGAAATGATGTGGACCTCCCCATCTTTCTGGCTGATGACATCCCCTCCCCTGTGCCAGCATCCTTGCTTGAAAAGCTGTGTGGGTGTCATATCTGGGACCCAATCCATTGACAGATAAACCCAGGATAGTAAATTATTTGTTTTCAGCTAAGTTAGCTCCCCCATTCCCTTGACCCTGTCACAGCCTGAGATTCCACAAAACTACAGCACAGTGGGCACAAGCAGCCAGAGCAAAGGAAAGAAGGAGTGCCATCACTTTTAATGGTTTTCTTGCTAAAAGTCATTTTATCTCAGCTGAAAAAACCACATCCTTGTTATTGACTTCATTCTGAATGTCCCAAGTCCTGAATCCTGCTCCCACTTTCCATGCAGTCCCATCTGTCTTCTCCTATCCAGCTGTGCTAGACACATCACTCTCCCCCAGGTCTGGATTTTCTGCCTCCCCCACCTCAGACCTTCTGATGTGCAGTTCTCAGCCTTTCCCCAGCGAGTTGCTCCCTGATGGTTGATTATCACCATGGCTGACACAATTAATTGAAGCTGCACTGGCCAAATCTTCTACCAAAATCATCCTCATGCTTTCAGAACAAGAGAATACTCGGTCCTACTGCACCAAGCAGGAGGACAGTATGAGCAATTAATGCCAAGAAACAAAATAGGAGGGTAAGATTGAAAAAACAGACCCAAACCCCAGGATATTGGACTGAACGCAGATCTGTTGCAAAAACAGTGTCTGTGTTTCCATCAAAATCCAGGGATGACATATATTGCTGACAAGGACAATGTAGAAATCAAGATGTAGCCCTAAACAACACTTGGGAACTCCCTCCTGGAGGAAAAGGGGAGGCAGAACTACGGGAAAAATGATTCTCATGCTTCAAGAATTATTTTCTGGATTCTTTGGGGTGTGTCAGGCTCACAGCATGCCAGCAGCTGGAAAGTGCACACTCTGAGTGCTCTCCTTTGCCATAACCTCCCATTGCTAATTGGACAAATACAGGACCTTCACTTCATCTGACTTACTCTGTAGTGCTATTGGAATATCCCTCTTGAACTGTAAAGTCACTGCCCAAAGGGCTCTCAGCCTGGGGAAAAAGGGTGTTGTCCCTAGATCAAAACACTGGGATTTCTTATAGAGGAGTACCTTTAGGGCTTGAGAACAGGAATGACTGAAGGAGGAATTCACTGCTCTTCCTCTTTTTATTCCATTTCAGCCTTAATTCAGAATGATGGCAATGTGTCTGCCTGACGTAGGTGCAGAGCCCAAGGCTGGATACCCACAGAAAATCCTCAAATTGGCTGCCTGCTGGCACTGGAAAACTTGAGATTTTTGTTAGTACACATGATCTCTAGCACAAAGGCAGCAAAAGCAAATTGAAAAAAACCCCCACAACGAAAACCACATTCAGTTCAAGAGCTAAACAAATAAATAAAGAGCAGATTAAAAGTAAAAAATGTGCCAGGTCGAAATATCAGACAGATCTATGTCCTTTGCACATCAAAGACTGCAATACCCTGAAAGGCAACAGACACTCCAATTCTATTTAACCTCAGTAGTGAGGAGAGGAATTCAGGTGTGACTCATGCAGGTGAGTTAAACCACAACCCAAGAGCTGTTCCACATTTGGAATAAAGTGATTAGTAAAGACCCAAGCGCTGGAGGAGGGGCACAGACTCCACAGGGGTTTCAGAGGTGGGTGCTGGTTCTTTCTGAAGTCCATGAGCACTTGGAGCAGTGACAAGAAGCTGGGAGCACTGAACAGCTTCCTGATTACATTCTTGAATTCTCCTAAAAAGACTTGCCTCCTCAGGATTGCTCTAATCTATAGCCAGAGCACAGGAGGTAGAGCTAAAGGATGCTAAAGGATGCTCAGGGCAGATAAAGGGAGGAATTTCAGTTCAGGAATTTATAAACAGAGAGCTGAGAAACAGTTAATCATCAAGCAGACTGAGCTCCTCCACAACTGCCTGCGTGTGAGCAGGAGGTTCTCAGGGTCACCACTCTCATTAGGGGGTGCTGGCACCCTCTGTGTTTGTTCCTGTGTCCATCCTTCCATGCACACCTTCCAGTTTAAGGAAGAGAGAGACCTCATGCTGACACAGGCTCAATCCCACTGGACCACAGCACTCCTGCCAACCCCAGCACCAACACTGTGAGAGGGACCAGGGAAATGACCAGGCAGCAGAATCTGGGCTGTGGTGTGCCAAAGTGACACTGCTGGGTGTGTCATGGGCTGCACATGTGTTGTCTGCTTTGTGCATTTGTGTGAGTGGGCATGAGACATGCCTCAGCCCTCATGGTCTTGAATGACTTTTTTCTGCTTTGGCCAGCATGGGAAGGCTGCCTCCCGCTGCTCACCACGGCCTCTCCCTCCTCCCGGGCTGCTGCAAACCTTTCAGCTGCATCCATCGAACCCATGCGAATATTAAAGCTGTTAAATTGATGGGCTGAGTAAATAGGATTAGCTCTGTGTGCCCAAGGGGGGAGGCTGCTGCTTGCACAGGCTGATAGGGAGACAGGGAGAAGGCTGAGGAGGAGAGGGTTGCTTTCAAGCCGACAAGAATATGCTATCTGGGAGGTACACGGATAGCTTCCAATCTGCCCCTGATTGGATTAGACATGCTCCTAAATGTGAAGTGCCTATACAAGTCTGGGGCTTAGCTGGTGCCGGGCTGCTGAGAACCTGCCGAGGTGCTCCCCAAGGATTGCTGCCACCCCGGCGGGCCCTGGAGACGTCTGAGTGTCAGGGGGCAGAAAGCCCCTGCTGCTGGGCCCTGTCTCGCCCTCCGTCCCAGGCGTCGGATCTTTAACCCGCTCCCGTGAAAGCTGAGATCCTTTGCCTCCATCTGTTCACATGCGATGGCTTTACAATTCCCCTCTAACCTACCAAAGGGAAGCGTGAAGTGATCTCTCGCTGCCTGGTGGAAGGAAATCTCTCCCTCCCGCCATCTCCCCCTCCCCTTTTTTCTCTTCCAGATGAAGAATTTGAATGTCTTCATGGTCTGTTTAAAATATAAAGTGAGTTCTTGACACATTTTTTGAAGCTGTGCTTGTCTGGGCATTGATTATTGTCACTAACAGCGATGTGAGCCAAATGCTTTCCTTTTTCCCCAAGCTTTGATAATATTTCCAAGAACTTTGGCTCCTTTTTTGCAAAGTTAGTTCCAGAACCAAAATACTAATAAAGAAGTTTACACCTATCCTGTTATGGAGGATAGCAGGGAATGGCAGTGGCTTAGTTAGACCTTTCTTAGGTTTGTAGAAAAACAGCTCTAAATATTTTTAATTGGAACACAAAAAAATCTGAGCAAAAATATTGTAGATGCTGAACAGAGGAAAACTGCACCCCTGTGATAACTGTGGTTTATTCCATGGATATTATCCTTTACTTATTTTCTAGTCACAGGGAAAATACTGGGGAGGGAAATCTTTGTTTAACATCTATTTTGATAGTAGTTATGCAGCACTCTGATGTCCATATGCTCACTCTAAATTAAACACTGCCCTTGTTTTGGAAACAGATGCTTGCCCTGATATTCTATAGAGGTAAAAGTTATATATCCTTATTTTCTTTTTTTTCCTATTTTTGTTTATTCTGTCTGGAGATAACAGTAACTCACCTGCAAGGTCTAAGCTGCAACAATAATTTAGATTAACAGAAATAGCTGAGAAAAATACAGGAAGGACCATGAGCTCTGTAGCCTGATTCAAACATTATTCCTGTTTTGGCCAGGGAGATAAAAAGGGAAAAGGAAGTGATTTCACTTCAAGAAGTGAGTTGTGGAGCCAGAATTCAGGTCTTGGTGCTGATACTGACTTCTAACCTGCTGCTCTTGTTACTTATCCTGGTAAAGGCCAGTAAAAGTGTGAGGCAGGAATAGAGCAATGGGAACATCCAGAATGGAACTGCAGCACTTATCTCTACAGGAAAGGTCTAGGCTTCCTTATCATCACCCAGAAGCTGACTGAGAAATACATCTAGGCTTCAGGGAGACGTTTGTGTCAGAATAATACCTGGCTATGAATACAGCTGTGATGCACCACATAGATACTCTTAGTAAATGATGTCATAAATAGAATACAAGAACATCCATTGGTGTTAGACACTCTGTTTTCCCCCAGCTCAGCCCACATGAACACCTGAGAACATGAATTATCTCCCCATTAATTTAGGAGCTGTGGTGACAATGTTTGGTTGTGCTGTTTTCCCATTAGGCTTGGGGGTATCTTGAGTGGGCCTGATTGCATTACCTTGTGTTGGAAATTGAATTGCAGTGTCCAGTGCCCTTGAACTACTGTGTAAACCAAAATTTCTGTCTAGCAGGCAATGGCATCCTTCACCTTCCTCTGGAATAACTGGATATTAACATACACTCTTCATAGAAGATGAAATTCCCCTTCTTTCCCATCTTTGTATCAGGTTTAATTTTAAATGGTAAGTTAATACAAGTGAATGCACCAAATTGATGCTTTCTGTGTAAATGTGTGTTCCTCAGCAGCCCCCCCTCCCAATCCCAGCCAGCCTCAGTCTTGGCCAGACCTCTGTGTGGATGTGGCTGTTCCTCCCTGGCCATCCATCCTTCCTTATCTGTGTCACTCCCCTCAGTCCCTCCCCCTGCAACAGACACATCACTGACAGCAGGCAGAGGTGCATGTCTGCTCCATGGGATGTTTGCTTACCTCTGTGTGTTCCTGACACCATCTAACTTTAAGGCTCTGTGCTGAATGCTCTGCTAGTTCCAAATCAGCCTTCTGACTCCACCCAGCTTCTTCTGTTTTAGCAGTATTCCCATTTCTTTGCTTGAATAGCACCAAAAGGACCTTGAAGTTCCCCTGAGTTGACTCCATTTTTCTTCCTTTTCTGGCCTCATTAAAGCTGTTCTTGATTTTATCACTTCTTCCTGCACTCCTGCACTTGAATGTTGTGTAATTATATCAGATAACCTATTCAAACAAAGGAAGGGGAAATTAGAGATGGAAAGGCTTCTTTAGATTGAGGAGACAAGCCCCACTCTCTTGGGAAGAGGGCAGGAAAGGACCATGCACTCCTCACTCACCCAAGTGACATGGGGTTCATTCTCCCTTGAGATCCAGCTACACTTTCAGACCTCACTGCTAGTAAGAATTTCCTGATCCTTTCCTTGACAGTTCCACTGCTTAATTCCTTGGCCCACACCTAGTTTTGCCCTTCAGCACTCAAAATAGTTTCTGAAAGGTTCATTTATCACATTTTGTAGTTAAGAAAAGAGACACTGAGTGGGGTTAAATGATGGCTGTAGACCCACAATACTTAAGACATATAGGGATCTCTTGGACACTCAAATTTGCTCATTGAAATCCCACAAAACATGTCCTAAAATTTGTTCCCAAAACTCACCAAGCACCCCTTTAATTAAACATCTTAATTATCCTTTCTGTTCCCATGCAGAAAGTGTGGCTGAGCCCCAAACTGTAGTTCATATGCAGCCTTGCCTTATGCACAAAAGTCACTGGTTTGCTGAGCTGGATTTCAGGTTTCCTGCCATGTATTTGGGGGGGTTTAGGATTTAAGAAGCCATGTCTGCTCTTTACTCAGCCACACTGAGGTGACATTAGGACATGACACTGCTCTCCACCAGTTGGCTGCAAGGTCCAGCACAGCCTGGCTGAGTCCCCACTGATTGTTGAGTCACCCTTGGCTTGCTGTGTGGATCCCTGCCAGGGCCACCTGAACTGTTCCTGCTCTCCTGGCCAGGCACTGCTGCCTCCTGCTCCTCAGCCTTCACATTCCACACTGCTGCAAGCACGTGAACAATGCATGGCATGTCTGTGTTGTTCCCACCCAGCCTCCCTGCTTTTACTGGAAATGAAAGTCTTTGCAGGAGGAAGGAATCCCTTGAGATCCAAGCAGAGGTTCCCTCAGCTGGCTGCTAAGAATAAAAGATCTGAGAGCTATTTCCATTCCTGGTTGCGCAATACAAAGCAAGTCACTTAACCTTTCCATGCCTTATTTTCTCTCTGGACTGGGGAGAGGCCCTAAGAGTGTGGGGGAATGTGGGATGAGCTTCAGCTGCAGATCCCACTTGATCTGTCACCAGAGGATCCACACTGGGGGAAGGCCATACAAGTGTGGGGAATGTGGGATGAGCTTCAGCCAGAGGTCCAATCTGAGCATCAGGGGAGAGGCCCTATGAGTATCCCACATGTGGGAAGAGGTTTCGGAGCAGCTCCAGTCTCCTCAATTGGAAACTGAGGAGATTGGAGCTGGAGAATCTCCAGTAGATTCACAGAGAGGAGAGGCCCTTCTGCTGCCCCAACTGCAGGAAGGGCTTCAACCACAACTCCATCCTTGTCATGCATCCACACCGGGGAGAGGCCCTACGAGTGTCCCACGTGTGAGAAGAGCTTCACCCAGAGCTCTCACTGGACCCAACACCATAGCATCCCACATTTCTGGGGGAAATGCTGTGGTGTAATATCAGGGCAGGCCTCTGAAGGCTGCAACTGATCCATACATAAGCAGGCTGCCATCCTCTGGGCTATGAAAGACCCACATGAGGGATGGAGCAGCTCTGCTGTGGGGAAAGGCTGAGAGGATTGGGATTGTTCAGCCTGGAAGACTGAAGGCTTTGGGATGACTTTATTGTGACCAGAAGGGAGCCTACAGGAAAGATGGACAGAGACTATTGACAAGGGTCTGGAGTGACAGGACAAGGAGCAATGGCTTAATTCAAAGTAGGTTTACTTTAGATATAAAGAAGAAATTGTTCCCTGTGAGAGTGGTGAGGCCCTGGCACAGGTTGCCCAGAGCAGCTGTGGCTGCCCCATCCCTGGAAATGTCCAAGGCCAGGTTGGATGGGGCTCTGAGAAACTTGGGATAGTGGCAGGTGTCCCTGCCCATGGCAGGGGGATGGAACTGGGCAATCTTTAAGGTTACTTCCAATTCTAACCATTCTATGACTCTGTGTGTATTTTGCCCTTATTACCCTAGAGTCTCTCAGCATTGAATGCTTTCCAAATTCCACCCTCCTGCTGAGTAGTTCAATTTCTGAGTATTTTCTCCCAGATGTTTGAGAATCTTTTTTTTGCTGAACAGTATTTCCAGTTCCCTCTGTACTGTCTGTCCATCCCCACTGTGCTGTTGTATAATATGCCAACATTTTGATCTTCTTACTCATTAAGCTAGCAATTCCTTGCAGGAGTTTCAGCAGCTCAATCTCTCCCTCTATTTCCATTCTGTTCCATAAGAACATTGCAGTAGTCTTTAATCCCCCCTACACCTCTTTACAGATACAGATAAACCAATTTTAACAGCAGTCCAACTCTGACATTTATCAGACTACTGTACACTCTCAGAACTACCCCTTGCACAGCAGCTTTCAGTTCCTGCTACATATCTGACTCCCCAACTAGGCTGAATTTAGTTTTCACATTTCATTTCAAGGTTCTGCATCTCCTGCATCTTTGTTCATTAATCAGGTGAACAGACTTGGACAGGTTTATCTATAAGGCTGAGGTTTTGAAAATTGTCCTTCGATTATGAGTTTGACATGATTTTAAAGCTCACGGGTGAGGCTTTCTTTGGGATTTGTCAAAGGAGAGAGGCCCACACAGAGTTTCCTACAGCTAGCCAAAATGCAGAGGGGCTGGTTTTATGGGTACACATTCTCACTGCAAGAGGCAGCGAGACAGAGAGAGTGTTCACAGAATCACAGAATCATTTAGGCTGGAAAAGATCTCCAAGATCATTGAGTACAACAATCACCACTGCGCCAACCAGATCAGAGCTCTGATTCTTAAACACCTCCAGGCATGGTGACTCCACCACCTCCCTGGGCAGCCTGTTCCAATGCTTGACAACCCTTTCAGTGAAGAAATTTTTCCTAATACCAAGCTTGAATCTCCCTTGATACAGCTGGAAACCATTTCCTCTTCTCCTGTCCCTTGTTCCCTGAGCACAGAGCCCAATCCCCCCCAGCTGCCCCCTCCTGTCAGGGAGTTGTGGAGAGCCAGGAAGTCCCCCCTGAGCCTCCTTTTGTCCAGGCTGAGGTCGCCCAGCTCCCTCAGCCTTTCCTCATATGACTGACTCTCCAGACCTTTCCCCAGCTCCATTCCCTTCTCTGACACCCTCCAGCCAGCCCCTCAATATCCTTGTCATGAGGGGCCCAGAATAGAAGACAGGATTTGAAATGTGGCCTCCCCAGTGCCCACAACAGGGGGACAGTCACTGCCCTGGCTCTGCTGGCCACACCATTGCTGATCCAGGCCAGGTGCCATTGGCCCCTTGGCCACCTGTGCACAGCTAGCTCACGTTCAGCTGCTGTTGTTGAGAACCCCCAGGTTCATTCACCTGAGACAGAGTTCTAGGATGGATAGCCATGGGATGGACAAGCTTGCAGTGCAACAGCACCTCCCCAGCAAACACACACATGCCTTCTTTACTCCATGAGGAAGAAGCAAAAGTGTGTTGCCATCCCAGAGGGTGCTCTGGGATAACAGCAGGACACAGCTGACTGCAGCTGGGTGTAATGGAAGATCACGCTCAACCCTCTCGATAAGCCCTCCCAGCCCTGCAGGAGGTGTCCCTCCGCTGCTCTGGCCCTGGACCGGAGGCACACAAAGCAGTGTCCGGCTGGCAGAGGCAGAGCCCAGGGAGCAGGGACGGTGTCGGCTCCTGCCGCGGGAGGCAGCGCCCGCGGGACGGTACCCAGCAGAGGGCAGCGGTGCCCGCGCTACCGCAGCCGCCCGACCGCGGCTTTCCCACACACCGATCCCCTCCAAAAATCACCCTGCATTGCCTCTAGGCTGGCAAACAGCCCACACGTGTAAACCTGCTCTCCTTCCCTTTGCAGCTGTAGTCTCGACCACCCAAGCATCGACATCTGCCAGCACTTGCTGACCAACCAGCTGGGGTCATGGCTCCTGGTTGTTCAATCATATCTTGGAATGGCCTGGTTTGGAAGGAACCTTAAAGATCATTTCATTCCAACCCCCTGCCATGGGCACGGACACCTTCCACTACACTAACTTGCTCAGAGCACCATCTAACCTAGCTTTAGTCCTCCTGTCACTTGAACAGCCATGTGTAAGAAGAAAGTTTTGGCATGAAGGAAGATGTAGTGGGAGTACTTCTAAATGCCATCCCCCCCTTCTGGGAAAACTGGTTTTCTCAGGGAAAAAAATAAAACTGTGACCTAGTGGTTAATTTACATGCAGAGGAGTCAGGAGTCAATTTTAATGTGGTTTGAACTGGTTCATTCATATCTAATTAAAACAGTAAGGGGAGGAAGGCTCATTTTATGCTCAGTTAATCAAAAGACTGCAGCAGCTACTTCTTTTCCTCTGGGGATATTGATAACTGCTGAATTCAAACCTCTGGAATTTGGCTGGTTAAACTATTCCTCTCCAAAATCTGTGAAGCTTGAATCCACTTTAAGTCTTATTCCAGGCCTGAAATACATCTGATCCCAGCCCTCAAACCCATCTCAGTTTTGATACATTATAGATGGCTGGTCCTGTGCCTGCAGGCTATTGCAGAATCGCAGAATAGCCTGGGTTGGAAGGGACCTTAAAGCTCATCCAGTTCCCACCCCACTGCCATGGGCAGGGACACCTTCCACTATCCCAGATTGCTCAGAGCCCTGTCCAGCCTGGCCTTGGACACTGCCAGGGATGGGGCAGCCACAGCTGCTCTGGGCAACCTGTGCCAGGGCCTCACCACCCTTGCAGGTAAGAATTTCTTCGTAATATCCAATTAAAATCTACTCTCTATCAATTTGAAATAGACATATTAATACATATCAATAGTGAGATATTCAGAACTTAGCTAGAGAAGATCCTGGAATTCTTTTTTTAAGACAGAAATTAGCTTGTCTCTAAGTGGAGCTTAGGACTTCACAAATGTCTGTGGATCTGAATTATTCTGTCACCTTCTGAATTTATGGCTCAGATGCTGCTATTCCTGTATATGCTGAATATTCCATATGGGAAGGAGGTGGTGAGAAGGACCTTCAGCCCTTCCCACCCTTTCTACCCAGTCTCCTTGGACTCACAGTGTAGCCTAGTGAGCACTGAAATCTACTTCCCTGTTGAACAGCTCTGCATTTTGTGATCCTGTTGCAGGACAGGGAGCTCAATGTGGTCCTTCATAAAACACTGGCATGTTGCTATTCTTATTCTCCTGGAGTTGGACTGGAGATGATCCTTGTGAGTCCCTTCCAACTCAGGATATTCTATATTTCTATGATTCTAGTTGGATGGGAACCATATGTCATGTTGTAAATGAGGATCTTGCAATGTTTCTACAAACCTTCAAGGACCTGCCAGACAGGTCAGTATTAATTTCCTATTGACAGAAGCAAAAGAAATCAAGATCTTAGGGTCTGACAACAAGAACAACCTGTAATTTCTAAAAAACTATAACATAGAACAAAAAGTGCTTAATTACTGTTAAAATTTGTCTTCAGAAAGATGAAAATACAAAAACTTTAGAGAAACTTGTCTGTTTCTTCTAATGATACCATCTGGATTTATAAAGGGTGTATTCTCTCCCTATAAAACTGACCTCACTTATAAGGACAATCACATGCAAAGCAGCAGAAGTGATCAGTAGACCAAAGTAAACTGATTAACTGAACTGATGAAAAATGGGCTCTAAATTCCACTATATTTTCTTAAAACCCGCTTCTCTCAGGCATATGTAAACAGCTTAGTAGAAATAGTTATAGAATCACAGGACCTCGTTCTGCTTTCCCATCAGAACAATTCTGAAGTAATTCCACTAAAGTGAGCAGAGTTACACTGATGTGAGATCACAGTCAGTCAGAAATGGAAAATTCCTAATAGCTTATCCAGTTCATAACCCTAGGGCTAGCATAGTTATTCCTTGCACTAAAACTACATTTAATTCTTTCAAATATGAATAGTGGAAAATGGTGCTTGGGAGGTGTTTTGGTCACTTAGTGGAGTTTCTTTAATTCTTCATCCAATTTCTCTTTTTGGGAAAATCCTTGTTTTTGACTGAAAGCCAAAACCTCAGCTACATTGCCCAATAAATGAAATATGGAACAAAATGGATATGCCACATTATAAGAGTGTAATTCTGGGTGCCTCATGTGCCTGTCCTCCACCCGGTGCTGGTCGTGGATTCTCATTAGGCTGGTGACACATGGAGGCTTAAGAGAACTTATTGTAAAGACAAAGCAACAGGGCAATGCCAGACACATTGGGGTGTCACCTCCAGGGCTGTCCAGCAGAATTCCTTATGTGTAGCATTGGGTTAACACGTGGCATAGCACCTATCCTTTTGTCAGAGGCATTTCTGCTTTGCAGTGAAATGCAGGAAAATCTTCCTCAGTGAATCCACTCTTCTGTGAGATCTGCTCTGTCTGAAACAGCTTTTTCTGCTGAAGAACAATTTCAATAGAAACATTTTAATCAGACCTTATGGTAAAGAGATTTCAAACAAATAATAAACCCTCTTTTTATTTTTTTTTTAATTCTGGTAATACCTAATTTGGTTGCTTTCAGGCACAAGGTCATTGCTAATGTGTCTGACACAGGAACACTGAAGTTGGGCAATGTCCTTTTACTCTCTCCGTGCTTCCTTAGCATCAGAGGTGTATTCCAAGATCCATTTCTATAGAGGCACCTGGAGCATCACATGGTTGGTGTGCGCTGCTTCCTGAATGTAAAGGAGCCCATACCAGCAGCTCTGGAAAAAGCTTAGATGCTAAACAAGATTCCAAAAATAAGCTTCTATGAACTAACCATTTGTCTTCCACCTTTAAAAGCAAAGGTCTAAAATCTGCTTGTGCAAGTCCTTGCTGAAGCATGTGAGATAAATGTGACAGTAAATCACACAAGCCACTAAGCAGAGTCTGATACCACTTCCCTGTGAATGAAAAGCAGTAAGAAATCTCACAGCTGCTGTTCCTGCCCTTCAGCAACTTTTAATTTTTATTGATTGACATGACACCTACGCGCCACATCATCCACAAGAGGCATCAGATCTGTTTCAGGAAAAGCAAATTATTTGGTATTGTCAACAGCTGGCAGAGGCCACCAGGAACTGCTTCTCCATTCATTTGTTTTTCTCAGACACCTATAAAGAGCTGTCATCACATATCAAACGAAGCAAGTATCGGACAGCATGTGTGTCTCAATGCTGGCACACATCCTCCATCGCTGGGAGGCATGAACTGAGGCATGCCAGCCATGGCAAGTGAGCAAAGTGGGGACAAAGTGAGTCCTGGGGCAGTTTGGGGCACCTCAATATAACAAAAATATAAAGTTGTTAGGGAGTGTCCAAGAGAGGGTTATGAAGATGCTGAGGGCAATTGGTCTGTTCAGCCTGAGAAGAGCAGACTGAGGTCAGAGCTCACAGCAGTTCTGCAGCTTCCTCACAAGAGGAAGAGGAGGGCCAGGCCCTGATCTCTGCTCTGTGTGACCAGGGACAGGACACAGGGAATGGCTGGAGCAGGGAGGGTCAGGGTGGATATCAGGGAAAGGTTCTTTCCCCAGAGGGTGCTGGGGCACTGAACAGGCTCCCCAGGAATGGTCATGGCCCCAAGGCTGCCAGAGCTCCAGGAGGGTTTGGATACCACTCACAGGGATGCACAGGGTGGGATTGTTGGGGTGTCTGTGCAGGGCCAGGGGTTGGACCGAATGATCCTTGGGAGTGTCTTCCAGTTATGGGTGTTCTTTGGTTCCAAAGTGAGCTCAAGCACAAACTTTGCAGAGATGGTTGCCTTCAAAAGCCACTGTTGCTGTGGATGGAATAGCAAGAGGACATGGTGAAGAGTGTGGACCTTCTGAGACCAAGAGAAGGCAGCTGTGCTGAAGGCAGCTGCCTCAGCGACACTAATACTTGCATTTCACTGTCAACTGATGGTGTAAAAGGACTTTGCATTATTAAATCAATAGCTACCCCCTTGTATTATTTGCCCTGAGATAAACTGGCCTGTGAGATGTGATGCTCTCTTTACCTGTGCATATCCCTAATTAACAGCTTCGGAAGTACTGTGCATTTGTGAGCAGGATGACCAGGATATCCCCTGATATGCAAAAAGAGACATATGGAAAAAGTTTTGCAACGTGTGTGCGAGCTATTTTGTTAAAACCAAAAGGCCACAAATCCTTTCCAATGCATTGTGCTGCAGCAGTGAAGAAAGAAGTGTTTCACTGGGGTAACAGAGGGAGCTGGGGGTGAATGAAATATATTTTCCAGACTGGAATGTGGTCAAGATAGTGAGTAAATGCCACTGCTACTGAGGAAGGACCACAGATGCTCCTGAAGAGATCCGTGGTTGGGAGTTTGGTTTCTCAGTTGTGTCCCAAACCCAGCAGCTGGAGCAGCACAGTCCCCCTTAGCACCCCTTGACTCAGCCCTGACTCAGAGGGAAGAATTGTGCCCACTGAGTCACAAGCCCAGCCTCCTCCAGCTCTGCCTCCTTCTCCTGGTGATCCACTCAAGCCCAAACCTGCACAGCAGATGGGAGCTGACAGGGCTGAGCCCGAGCAGGATGGGTGGCACAGTAAAAAGCCTTGGCAGTGCCAACATGTCCAGATGACCCACAGGACAACTGTGTTTAGGGGGTGTGCTGTGGGATTTATGGAATGGGCACCATGTTCACGTCAAGGAGAGCTCACTCTGGGTGTTCAGTCTGCTCTCTGGGGCTCCACAAACATGTCCTGGGTGCTTTGCACAGATTGCTGATCCCAAGCTCGTGCCCTGCAAGGGCAGGACTGAGCCAGAGGAATGTCACTGTCTCCCAGCCGCCTCCTCTGGAAATGTCTGAGCTTCCCAGAGAAGATGAGAAAAAGCACAAAACCCACACTATGCTTGATCTGGACTGTGCTTAGCCTATCTCTTCTCCTTGAAACTATACTGAACTCATTTTGGGGTGGTAAGAAGAGAGCTTGCACTAGAAATAGAAGATCTATAATTAACACATGGTCCGAACACAAAATAGAACCGCAGAGGCCTCTCAAAGTTAGTAAACTTTGCTTGGAAGTGCATTCCAAGTTTTATCAGATTTCTCTCTTCTGCAGAAACAGAACTTCCTAGATCTGTTATACTTGCAAGCCCAGCAGACTGGACCCAAATACATACTTTAGTTTTATGGTTAAAAAAATCCTCCACTGACACACATCGTGCACATGTAAGTAATTTCAAGTCTTCAAGTACTAACCCTTCCCACCCTGAAGCAGGGGCAAATTCCTCCTCTCCTCTCACAGGCCTGCTACCATTACACCAGCTTTCATTCTGAAACCCAAACTCATGTGAAAAACACCCAGGTTAGTGAATCTGAAACTCAACCTCCAACCATTCAGTAACCCAAATGAAAATGTTGTGTGTCTGTTAACCCATTCTTGTTTTCTCCTCTCAGGGGCAGGCTGCTTATTCTCCCAACAGCCCAGCTCATCCTGCCATTTAGGAAGTTGAACCTGTATCTTTCCATGTCTTCCAGGAGGCATGTATCCAAAGTCCAACAAGAGCAACTGCAGGATTCTGCACCTGAGGAGAAACAGCTCCATGCACCAGCACAGGCTGGGGGTGACCTCCTGGCCAGCAGCTCTGCTGAGAAGGACCTGGGGGTCCTGGTGGACAACAGGCTGTCCATGAGCCAGCAGTGCCCTGGGGGACAAGAAGGCCAATGGAATCCTGGGGTGCACTGGGAAGAGCAGTGCCAGCAGCTCAGGGAGTGATCCTGCCCCTCTGCCCAGCCCTGTCTGGCACATCTGCAGTGCTGTGTCCAGTCCTGGGCTCCTCAGCACAGCAGGGACAGGGAGCTCCTGGATTGAGGCCAGTGGAGGCTGCAGAGATGATTCAGGGCCTGGAGCATCTGTGGCAGGGAAAGGCTGAGGGAGCTGGGGCTGTCCAGCTCCAGAGGAGCCCCAGCTGAGAGGGGCCCTCAGCCCTGGGTGTCCCTGTGTGCAGGGAGGGCTCCGAGCAAGGCCCAGGCTCTGCTCCAGGGCCCAGCAATGGCACCACAGGAACGGGCAGGGACTGAGGCCAGGAGGTTCCACCTGGGCAGGAGGCAGAACTTCTGTCCTGGGCAGTGACTGAGCACTGAACAGATTGAACAGAGAGGGTGTGGAGTCTCCTCACTGGGGATATTCTCCAGTCTGGACACAATCCTGTGCCCTGTGCTCGGGGATGGCCCTGCTGAAGCAGGGAGGTGAGACCAGATGATTCTCTGTGGTCCCTTCCAACCTGACCCATCCTGTAAATCTGTCGTGCTGTGGAATGAAGTTTCCTTAATTTTCACAACTATTTTTTCTGTATTTCTCACTGTATGGCTAAGAACAGGGACCTCAGATGCTGCAAGTGGTGCTTTCTTACCCAACTCCCCTCAGGCCCAATGCTTCTGCTGCTGCTGTCTGGTGATCTCCACATGAAAAAGTTTGTGGAACAAGTTTCAAGTGATGGAAGAGGAAGAAAAAAGTAGGGTTGAAGCCTCCAGAAGTCCTGACCACAGGATAGGATGAAAGAAACTTCAGATCTATTGAAGAATTAAACAATATTTCTGCCTTTAGTTTTTCCCACATATAAAATCAATAGAATAATGTTTACTTTTTGAGCTCTTGTAGTATTGTGATTAAAAATTACTTATTCTTTTTAAAGCCCTATGGAGTATGTGCTATTCAGACATACAGGTGGGAAAGATTGACAATATACATTAATATCCAGAGAGAAGACAAAGAAATGAAAGCGCAGGTGTTAAAGGTGCCAGAAAGAATTAAAGATGGAAGCAGGAAGGAACAAAGATTATTAGAGATATCTAACTGCTGGACAAAAAAGGGAGGGGATGAATATGATATGGAAAAGATAAAGGAAAGATAATTTCTCATAAAGATAAATGGACAGAAAAAAAACCCCCAGTAACAAACAAGGACAAAGAAAAAACCCCAAGTTAGGGAAGAACTGATGGAGACAAAAGCACTGGTTTCCCTAAGCAGGACTGGTTACCATGTAAGTACCACCCAGTGGGCTGCACATGACAAGGAGAGAGCAGAAAACAAAAAAATGAAAGAAGCAGGAAAGCAGATTAACAGAGAAAAAATGCCTAACATCTTAATGATTTTTAACATTATTTTGTCAGTAGCTGTGGTTTTCTTTGGGGAACCAATGTATTTTGTTAAAAAGAAATCCCAACAAAAATCTTCAGTATTGGTCAAAAAGAAGTAGATAAAACCTAAGCTTGGTAACCCAAAACCTTTCTGCATTATACTTAAAACTTCCATGTTTTTAGAGTTTTTTATGAAAACCTGATGTTTCTGTGGGAAAATCATCACTTCCCAGACACATCTGTTTTTAGGCCTGTGTTCTCAATTAGCCTGGTACTGATTTGCAGCACCACAGCAACAGGGTGTGTCAAAGGGTACAAAGGAGCCTGCCTGGCATTAAAAACCCACCCCAGTGACTTGATAGTAGCTGCCAGCCAGCCTTTCTTCTTGTCTCTGCATCTCAGAAGAGAAGTATGAGGTGTCAGATATTCTGGTGAGAACTTCTCATGGCACAGGATCATGATGTGAAAGAAAGTGAACTCTAAAAGCACAATGTAAAAGAATTATAGCATCATGGAGTGGGGTGAATTGGAAGGGACCTTAAAAGATCAATCAGTTCCAGTCCCTTAACATGGGCAGGGACACCTTCCACTATCCCAGGCTTCTCCAAGCCCCATCCAACCCAGCCTTGAACACTTCCAGGAATGGGGCAGCCACAGCTTTTCTGGGCAATCTGTGCCAGGGCCTCCCCACCTTGAGAGGGAACAATTTCTTCCTCATATCCAATCTATACCTCCTGTTTGTCAATATGAAGCCATTTCCACCTGTCCTGTCACTCCAGGCCCTTCTAAAGAGTCTCTCTCCATCTTTCCAGTAGGTTCACTTCAGGTACTGGAAAGCCACAGCTGGGTCACCCTGAGGCTGAACAATCCCAACTCCCTCAGCCTTTCCTCACAGCAGAGCTGCTCCATCCCTCTGATCCCCTTTGTGTCCCTGCTCTGGATTCATTCCTTAACAAAGCTGAATTCTGAACTGCACTTTGGATATGTGATTGATCCCAGCATCATCTGTAAGTAATCCTTTTGCTTCTGCCTTTACATGTCTGAATTGTCAGCTAAACTTGCTCTGGGAGAGAACCTGTAGTGGCTCTGTCAGAACAGACAACTGCAGTGCTAAATGTGAATAAGTCACCCGAGCAGAAATTTGTCCTAGTGGCACTGTTCCCACTTACAAGCTTTGTGCCTGAGGGGATGAGAAAAGCTGTCCAGATGATCCTGGGAAAGTTTGTACACACAGCAACTCAGCCAGCAAAGTGCTGGGCGTAGCACGCTGCCCAGGAGTGGGTGTTCAGCCTCGGAGCAGGTTGGATCCTGGACCCATGGATCTGCTCCAGCACCTGCTTCACCTTGGTGACCAGAGCAAAGCAGAGAGCCAGGAGGGCACCATGCAAGAAATGGGCCACCACAGGGCTCTGGAATGTTTTGGTGGACACATGTATCTCTTTCTGCCATGTGGTTGAGTGTTCAGAGTCATGATGTGTCCAATAGCTCTCTCATCCCACTGATTACCCTGAACCTCTCCACTGGGCAGCCCCCAAGCTCTCTGGCACTGCCAGAAGATCATAACCCAGCACCTTGCTGTGATGGAAACCCAGAAACTGCTTCTCTGAGCTCCACCGACCTGGCACAAGGGAGCTCTTGTATTTGTCATCACTGCTGTTGCTATGGCCACGGCACACAGGTATAAACCTTGCCCAGAGGACATTGTTACAGGAGAGCAGGGTGCAGCCCAGGAACCAGTAGTGTTTTACTGACATGATTTATCTCTGTGACCCGTCCAGGGCTCTGGAGTTTATCCATTCAGTTGCTTTTGCAGGAAGTCTTCTTACGATAGAGCCCTCAGCACATTTAGTAATAATATTTCACATCTATATTGGGCTCTGTGCATTCCAAGTGCAATACAAACTCATTCATCTTATCTTTTTATCTCATGACAGTTGCCTGCAGTGCTGAGTTGGTTTGATCCCAGCCTCACAGGCTTTTCAACAGTGGAATTGTTACCTGACTAATTATCCGTCTAAGTCACGATGAGGGACTGGTGGCTGGGCTCCGCTCTCAGTTTTAACCAGCAGCTCCTGCCACTCCAGTGAGAGGCTCTCAGTCTTTCTGCTGATGAAGAGAGAGAAAAGACAATCTTTTGGAGGAGATTTTCATTTAGTTTGTTTTAGGGTGTTCACTAGGGGCAAAACTGGTTTCAGAAATAGAAATACACTTGCCATTGATCCATGGGAAACACAGTCAAGCAGCTCTGTTTCAATTTTACCCGCAGGAGATGATGCTTACATAGGTCCAGCTTGTATTGCTCCTATCCTTTCTTCATTTGCTGCACTAAATGATGCACTAATTCGGTGTGGAGTCTGTGGCCATGCCTTTAGAGATTATTTATATTAAACTGGTAGGTCACTGGTTGTAAATAAGGGATAATATTTTCCACAGCAGGCACTCTTGCATGCTGTACGCAGCTCAGGTCACTCAAGTCCAATAGTCCATCCAGACTAGAGGAGCTGCAAAAAGGGTTTCAATGAAGGTGTACAAGGAGTGGCTGCAAAGGATGGGTGAAAAATTAGCAAAATGTTCAAAATTGTTAAAAAGAAGTAGGTCCCAAAAGTTACAACTATCACAAGGTGATAATTTTCAAAAGCTGAAATGAGTTAGCTCTGTCAAAGGAAATTAAGACAAATGGAACAAGTGATCTCACACTAAAAACACAACAGAAAGTGGCTCATTTAGCTGTTTTTTTTAACTTAGAGAAAAAAAAAATCTCAGCAGGTATATGACTTTTTCAGGTTAAACACGTGATTTGAAACTTTGGTCTTTAATATTAATGCTGACCACTGCATGACAGATATGAGTAAAAAGAATGCTCCAAGCTTGAGTTTTCCAAACTCAGTTTACCCTAAGGAATGGAAAAACACATAGGAAGGATCTCTCACTGGGCATCATCTCTCCCATCATATTGGCTGCCTTGAGGACTCTGCTTCGTTGCAGCAAAATGAAACAGATCAGCACCATAGTTACTGTTTTTAAAGTGACTTCCAAGAATTTTCTTATCAGGATTAAAATGAAGCAAATTACATAATGCTGTGGAGCCTGGATTCCAGCAACTCTTAAGGCTGCCAGAAATATCAGCTGTGTAATACAGATGGGCTGTATTAGGTGAGACTGAAACACATTTAGAAAATGCATTAAAAGTTTGGGGTTTTTTCTGAGAGGCCTCTTGCAGCCTGCTACCCCCAGTTTTTGCCACCTCAAGTTTCACTCAAAGACTTGGAAAATTGTTCACCAAGAAGTTTATGTTTAGTTACTGTATTAAAAGTTCCTTAAAACTTGTCAAGCTACTTTTTGCATAGAATTTCAGAATGGTCTGGGTTAGAAGGGACTTTAAAGATCACCTTGTTGCAACCCCCTGCCATGGGCAGAGACACCTTTCACTATCCCAGCTTGCTCAGAGCCCCATCCAACACGGCTTTGGACACTTCCAGGGATGGGGCAGCCCCAGCTTCTCTGGGCAACCTGTGCCAGGGCCTCAGCACCCTCACAGAGAACAATTTCTTCCTGATATCGAATCTGAACCTCCCTTCAGTCAGTTGAAATCCATTCCCCCTTGTCCTGTCTCTACAGTTCCTGATGAAAAGTCCCTCTCCAACTTCCCTATAGACCCTTCCCTATAGACCCTAGAGGAGGTGCTCTGAGGTCTCCATACAACCTTCTCCTCTCCAAGCTCAACAGCCCCAAGTCTCCAAGCCTATCTCCACAGCGAGGATGCTCCAGTCCCTTTATCAATTTTGTGGCCTCCTCTGGACTTGCTCCAGCATTCCATGTCCTTCCTATATACATTTATCCAGCACATCGTTACTTTGTAGTGGAAAGGTAAGTTTGCCACAGAACTTGCTATTTAAGACCATGTGGGATCTTGCATCCACTCCTGATGAAGTCCTAGTGACCCAGGGCAAATGTATTTTTATGCCACTCTTGCCAGCTCAATATCTTCTGTTGTGTATGTTGTGTCTTCAGCATCTTTTTTGTGGATCTCTTCCTTCCTCTAACTGAAAACCTGATCTGTGGACAGGAACTCCACCACTAACACCACACTCCCAGCTCCAAGGATTTGGTTGACTTACCTACCCAAAATAATATTGTCTTTCTGGCCTTCACTCAGTAAGTCCATGACAGAGCACGATCTGAAGCCACGTTTGCTGTATTGTGTAAGACAATTTGCCAGGTATGTGTAACCCTAGTGCTTTGGATGCATGTATGGACAAATTTGGTGAGCTGGAAAAAACCCATTTCATGCAGCCAACAAAAGCTGCAGTGATTCAATACCTCTATTTCTTCTCAAGAGAGGCCCTGTTTCTTTGTCCAAGTTATTGATTCGAGTCAATTCTGTGTGGGAGTATCTGGAAACCCTATGGCTTCAACATTGTGCTTGAGGAAGCCTGAAGTTTGAAAAGGTCACCTCTGCTAAAATAGATGTTTTAGCACAAATGTGATTGTTCCCAAGTCCCACCTTTCTTTCACCACTAGAGACAAGTGTTTTAACACCCATAAAGAGGACTGTCCTCACTGCCATTCGGTTTTGGCCTGAGTGGGGGCTGATCTGTGAGAGTCTTGGTCTCAAAATGATCTTCCCAGTTTGGCAGAACTAGGTTGGTGACAGCTGAGCTTCTTTTGGTGGCCCAAGGCACACGTTCTGCCTAGGAGACTTCACCAGGTAGCTCCTGGGCAGGTCCCCTGGCTGGAGAGGCACTGCCCTGCCCAGCCTGTCCTGGGGGCACCGTGGTTGGGCACCATCTGCTGCAGCCTCTCCTCAGCTGCCAGTGCTGTTTGGGTGCCCGTGGGGATGTGAAACTGCTGTTTGCCCACGAGGTGTAACTGTTTATCAGCCCAGCCTACCACGTCCTTGCTGCTCCCTGAGCACAGTTATTGCTGTTCCAGCCTTTGATAAGGCGACGGCTGATAACTACTGTACTTTCAGGCGAGGCTCCAAGTCAGCGGCTACCTTTCATCTTCATTTTATTGCCAAGGACGGGGACACACGGGCCAGACCACTAGCTAGCTAATAAGTAATAGGCAGCTTCGCTGAGTCCCACGAGCCTCCTCATCAGGTGGTACATTTTTCATCCATATAGATGTATATACATTTTTTGGATATCTACAGCTCCCACAGCGTGAGGAGCAGGCGAGGGCCAGCTCGTGGTGTGTGTGTGTAGGCTAGTGGAAATGCATGTCTGCAAAGGGACTCAGCTGTAATTGGGTAACTTGACAGGTAGAACAAACTCTTGCAGCCCTTTGCTCTTTCCAATTCCCAAATATGACAGCTTAATCATTTCCTAGACACAAAATGTCACAGAGATAAAGCAAAGTTTATAAAGGACGGCTGGTCACATCACAGAAAAATCTGGTGATATATAAAAGCAAAGAAACTCAAAGTTCAGGAAGCATTTGTTTTCCTCTGAACTTCCCTCCTTCCTCTCTCTCAGCACTCACAGAGCTGGAAATTCAGCCTGAAGGTTCCTTAAACAAATATAACTCTGTCCTTTACATCACCATACAGTTCACCATCAAGGCCACATTAGGTAAACTGTGAAAGTTGAAACCCAGTTGCTTTGTTCCAGGCCTTCATATATACAGAAGTGCTGGAATTTTGCTGAAATAACTGAAATAGGAGTTTCCTGTAATAAGTACCTTGTAGCTTTACGTATCTTTTAGTATCATCAAACACATTCAAATTTAGATATGATTTTCTTCCCACCGAAGTGGAAGCATCTTGGTGCCCCCAAAGCCATATTTAAGCTGACAGGAGAAGCACTTCCTCACTATGAGGGATGGGGTCACAGCCTTTCACCTCCCTTCCAGGGACATCACTTACAACTCCATGGAGGCTCATCAGCCTCCTCTGCTCAGATTCCCAACCCACTAATCTGGGTTGTATCACTAAATTTTAGCTTAAAAGACAGGATCTGCTTTTGCCTTTGTGTATGTAACACGGATGAAGCCTCCCACATGAAACACCATCACACAAAAATCATCATGGGCAGGTGACAGTTTGGGCCTTTCACTTTTTAGTTTGTGCTGTTTGGGGTTTTCTTGTTGCCAGGTGTTGGGCAAAGAATACATGAGTAAGAGAAAGAGCCCTAGAAGGAGAATGTTATTCCAAGCAATTCATACCATTAGCTCAATAAACCTAGAGCACAGCAGATATTATTTACCTTGAGAAGACAAGGCTTGGTTTTGTGACATGTATAATTACATCTGTTGATTGCACAGGACTGTCCCTGAGCTTTAGCATGATTAGTCAGGTGGTTTCTTGTAAGTACTTTTTGGGTGCCTGGATGAATCACTCCAGTTTGTGGTTTGTCATTTCTTGGTATTCTTTTAACACATCTTAGCCAGCAGAACGATTATCCATATTTGTTTGCTTTTGACTTTTCATTCCTTTACCAGAAGGGCTTTGGGGAGGTTGGTGGCTTTCTGCAGCTCACAGTTGGAATGGCAAGATGGGGCTCAGTGTGTTTATTTGTAATGTCTTAGTAATTGCAAAAACTCCCTGGGGCCTTCACAGACATGCTGGAGGACGAAGTCCTAGCCGTGGGCAACTTTCATTCTCCATCAAGAGCCACATGGTGTGGAAAGGCCATAAGAAAAGCTCTGAGAACAATAATAAAAATTACTCCATAAGCTGTGGCTTTCCAGAAGGTTGTAGATACCACAGAATTATGGAATGGTGTGGACTGGAAGGGACCTTAGAGATCATCTCATTCCAATCTCTTGCCATGGGTGGGAACATCTTCCACTATCCCAGGCTGCTCCAAACACTGTCCAGCCTGGCCTTGAACACTGCCAGGAATGGGGCAGCCACAGCTTCTCTGGGCAACCTGTTCCAGGGCCTCACCACCCTCACAGGGAATTTCTTCCTCATATCCAATCTGAACCTGCTCTCTGTCAGTGTGAAGCCATTGCCCCTTGTCCTGTCACTCCAGGCCCTTGTCCAGAGTCTCTCTCCATCTTTCCTGTGGGCTCCCTTCAGGCACTGCAAGGCCACAGTGAGGTCACCCCAAAGCCTTCTCCTCTCCAGGCTGAACAATCCCAATTCCCTCAGCCTTTCCTCCCAGCAGAGCTGCTCCATCCTCTGCTCCCCTTGGTGTCCCTGCTCTGGCCTGGCTCCAGCAGCTCCCTGTCCTTGCTGTGCTGGGCCCAGGGCTGGATGCAGCCCTGCAGGGGGGGCTCAGCAGAGCTGTGGTCATTGTCCTTTATTTATGTGGACCAAGTCAGGACAAGTAGTGAGATGTCACTGGAGGATGAAACCCTGTATTTAGGGTTTGAAAATTCTATAAAAAGAAAATATGCTTGGTTCAGAGAAGTCCAGTTCACACAGGATATATTGCAACCACAGAGGCAGTCCTTTCCTTAAAAATCCTAATTTGAAGCTACCAAATTTTCTCTCCACTTGGATCATTCTGAACACAGCTGTGACAGTATTCAGGACTTGGCCAGCCAGCCACTGACTTTCGCTGGATGCTTTCCTGATCTCCTATAACTCACTGCTGACAATATTATTTTGCCTTTTTTTTTCTTTTCTTTTCAGGAGTGTGGGTGCCTATTAGCTGTTAAAAAGCAGTTTACATACCTTAGCTGCACTCAGCCAAGAAGCAGCTACAGAACCCAACCCAATAAATCACAACGAGGGGAAAACAAAGAGGAGATGCAGAGTGAGGGCAGCAGGACACTCACAGTTTTAGTCCAAAGGAAGGGGAGATGGGTGTTTCCAGCAGTTTCCAAGAAACAGTGCTTCCTTATTCAAATTTTGTCACAGTTCTCTCTGGCATAGTTTCTGTTATCTGGCCACTCTTATCAGTAGTTTCTCCTGGAACCATAAGAAACCACATAGAACATCTTGCTAAGATGACAAAACATTCTTTGATTGCTTTTTAGAAGGGTTTGCTGCTGTTTAGCAGAATGGATTTACCCTGTGGATTACAGGAAGGGATTGAGAAGGGGTAAGGCAGCCATGGTTCAGATCAGCTGCCGTCACTGTGGAAGCTCAGCTACAACCTGAGCCCACAGCACACTCAAAACAAATAATGACACTCAGGATTCCCTCCCTTCCTGCTGAGGGGAATGTTGGCTCTGGAACTGTGTGGTAGTAACACAGATAAGCTATCTGGCTGCTGGGAGTTTTATTAGAAGCATCCATCTACTAGGATGATCCCAAACTCAAGCAGCCCTCCCGAGGGTCAGAAGCCACAACTATGCTCAGCCCATACAGAAGAACAGGTTTTCTCCACAACAGCTTCCTGTAAAAGTCACACATTTGTCAATACAAAAATCTGCTGGATGCTGGAAACAGAGAATGTGGAGAGAGTATGAAATGGAACATCATTTAAAACAAATAACACAGGGACTACCACCAAGTGTACTACAGGCTTTTATATACAGCTGAGTGAAACCCACTGGAGTTTTCATGTTTAAAAGAAGCTGCCACATAATTTTGAGATTGTAATCCCAGTGCCACATATTTTAGAAATGTGAGAAGAGACTTTGGCATAGATCACATGTGAGCTTACTGAAAACCCAAATTTAAACACAGAAATGGACCAGATAAAATACAAAGGGAAAATGACAAATAACTTAAGCCCCAATATTGAGGGCAAGTAGTGATAAGAAAATGGAAAGTGAGGGACAGATACTCAATTAATAAAATGTCTTAGAACTCTTTCAGAGGAGTGTTAAAAATAGAGTAGAAGTCAGTTGGAAACAGCAAGTGATGTTGTCTTGCCTGCTTTACTTTCACTGAGCAAAAGAGCAGAGAGTAAACAAAAAGTTCAGGGAGAAAATGCAAAGGCTAGTTCAAAATCCTTTTAGCTTTAAAATTTCAGCAAGACATTGGCCTGAAGCTTTAACTCTCTCTGTGTCTCTCTGAGTGGTGCAAAATTCTGTCTCTATTTCCATCAGTGCTTTGTGGGTTTCTCTGGAACTTTGCTCAGCACATGCTTGCCTTTCCAACAAGCCAGGGCAGCCAGAGGATGCACTCCTTGGTAATGTTAAAAGAGCAGAAAACCACTCCAGAAACACGTGGCAGGGATGAGTAAGCAAAGCCTTCCTGGTTGTTGATCTGTGATAGACTCAGCAACTTCAGCAGAGGAAATATTTATCTTAGAAGGGTGCACAGCTTCCGTTAGGTTTTCACTCCAGCACTAAAACCTGGTGCTGAAAGCTTTCATGATCAGATGATTTTATTTCTTTCTTCCTTTGAGTCACAGCAGTGCCTTTTACTGTGTGCTCTACCTGCTTAAGCAAACAGCCAGGGCTATTTGGTGAACTTTGTGGGCCATGCAGGAAATTTCTCACAAGGGTGCAGTGACAGAGCAAAACATTCACTGCACTGCAAGTTAGCAACACAGATAAATGGCAGAGTAGATTGGCTGGGTCACAGGTAGGAGACCTCCCCTCCTCCAATAAAAGCTGCCTTCCTTCCAAGGTTGGGTCCCTGGAATCCTAACAGTGCTGTTAGGCCAAGAGCAGAGATCCTCATGCCTGTGGTATTTGCTCAGAGGGCATGACCACTTTGGGCAAGTCTTTCATGTGAGTCAGCTTTAGCTGATCCATGGGAAAATTCCTTTGTGTTGTCAGGCAGGGTTTGCTCACAGTTTCAAAGGATAATCCGACTGAAAGGAAAATACATCTAAATTTTAGCATATTTTGGTCTTTGACTAAACACAGTGCGAAGCAAAGGATGCTCAGTTTTTTTGCAGGCCACTTTTAATGAGGAAAGCCCTCTATAAGGAACATGCAGAAATACTCCACTCTATCTCTGGATTCCACATCATCTTTGACCACACCAAATGTCCTATGTGCAAATACCAATGAAATAGATTCAGGTAAAAAGTGTAAGTTCCAATTGTGATGCCTGGAGAAAGTAAAGAGCTAATCCTGCAAACATTTCTTCATTTGGTTACCCTGTGTCTTGTCAGGTTATTCAGTTACTCAAGAACGGGCAGCAGGGTCAGGGCAAAAGCAGGACAGAGCATCTTCCAGGCTCCTTCTGCATCTCTGCATGAGGAGCATCCAGAAACTTCCACTGCCTCACTGCTGTGCAAGAGCTCTTCATTCAGAACTGAGCAGGGGCACTGCAAATCTTTGTGTCACTTCATTGACACATGGCTGGGACAGTCAGGCCTCTGTCAGTTGAACCCACTGCCAATAATGTGCAGCACTAATGAGATGGCAAAATGCAGGTCTGCCTCCTTGCAAAGCCTTCATGTACCTGAAGGATTCTGCAAGAAAGGTGTGAAAAGACTTTGCATGGGCATGGAGTGACACAACAAGGGAGAATTGATTTAAACTGACAGAGAGTAAGTTTAGATGGGATACTAAGAAGAAATTGTTCTCTGTGAGGGTGCTGAGGCCCTGGCACAGGTTGCCCAGAGAAGCTGTGGCTGCTCCATCCCTGGAAGTGTCTTAGGCCAGGCTGGATGGGGCTCTGAGCAACCTGGGATAGTGTCAGCTGTCCCTGCCCATGGTAGGGGGCTGGAACCGGGTGATCTTTAGGATCACTTCCAACCTAATCCATGATTCTGCCATTCCATAAGACACACACACACCTTGCCCATCCTCGGTGTCCTACTGCCATGTAAGCAAATGATGGTCCCTGTGGTGATGGTGAAAATGTCCTGGGCTTTCAGAGCCATGCTGCACTGTACCTGAACCTGGCTGAATTCTCCTCTGGTTCAGGTGTTGCTTTCTTTTAAAAAACCAGTTTCCATGATGCCTCAAAGACAAGTTCAGTGACTAGATGGGGTTCATATGTTGGCCAGTGAGAAATCCTGCTCTTCTGGCACAAAGAACTTGAGAACAGTTGCAGGAAATTAAAAGCTTGCAAAGTGGATGCATGGCCATGGTAGTTTAGTCACAGACCCCTGGCTAATGTAAATTCTTGCAGCCTTTTGCCTTCAGTGGATGAAACTGTTGTTCTACACCAGATGAAAAGGGCAATACAGTGCATTGTAATCACTCAGCCATCAGTAGTGCCAAGAAAGAAGTTTCTAATCACACTTTTGGTTTTTTCCAGTGTAAGTTGCCAGTCTTTTTTGTGAAGATAACCTTCAAAATGCCTTCAACCTCACTGCTGCTGAAAGTCTGTCAAGGTGAGCTCTCTGACAGAAATCGGATTAGTCACTGCTCTTGCCTTTACTCACAACAGGCTCTAAATCTTCAGGAAGTATAAACATGAGATCCATAGCCTGAATCACAGTCCAGCCCCAGCATCCTCATTAAGTGAAGGATCTGGGTGCTGCTCTGAAGATGTGTCACAGGTGAGGTGAACCCTGTGAGGAGATTTCTGGTGGCCTGCAAATGCAGAGAGAGGAGAGATCCCACTAGATGTGCCTCTGCCCCTCTATGCTCTTGCAGAGTGTTGGCATTATGAACTGTCCCAGCTGTGCTCAGGTGCTGGACCCGGAAAATGGGATGGATAGATTCCTGTTACATGGAGCTTAAGGAAGAAGCAATGCATAAACAGCTGGGAGATGCTTGGACACTGCAGCAATGGAATTCAATGCCAAACGTCTGATGGCTGCCCATGCAAATAACTACATATTACTCAATTCTGCCACACTTTTTGCTCACAAGAGTCTTACAAAGAAGGAGAAGGAGCCTCTGGTCCTGTAGATGATGTCCTGGTGGGCACTGAAACTCTCTATATAATGCAGCCCTTCTGGGGACACATGTTGATTAAACGGCTTCAGTGACTGCTGATATTCTCACCATTTAACAAAGGTTTTATGAAAACCTGTTTCAGCTTCTTGGCTGTTTATGAAGAATTTGTTCTGGCCACGATTTGCATATTTGGTGTCCCCACAGATGTTTGCAAAGACCTTGTGAGAGTATGTGTGTGTGTTACTTGCTACAACATGAAGAACTTGAAAAGTAAATATCAGTACATAACATTCCTCAACACAAGTCACTGGAAAATTGTTTAGAGGTTGTGTGTCATGTACACAGAGGTTTCCACAGGTGTTCCCTATAAACTCCATTGAAAGTCCTTGTTTTACAGAGGCTCCTGTACAACCACTCTCAAGTCCCATGCGCTCAGACCCTCACAGTTGCATGAGGCCAATCAGGATATTTATTTCAGTACCAAATTTTAGAAGATGACTGAATCAGTCCTAAAGTGCACAGACATCTAAACCCCATTGAAAATACTGACAATTAGACACATGAACACTCTAAAGAGTTGAGGGTTTAGATATTGTATCAGGTGGAAGGGGGCACAATATTCACATTCACAAACAGTAAATTACAAATGACAGCTGACATGGTTTTACCCTAGAATTGGGAGTAAATTGATTTCCAAACCAGCAGAGGCAAAAACCCCACACTAATAAATCATGTTTGAATCAGATACAGTTATAGAACAAGGGTGAGGGAAGGGATTCTGCCCCTCTGTCCCTCTCAGCTGAGCTCCCCTGCAGGGCTGCATCCAGCCCTGGGCCCAGCACAGCAAGGACAGGGAGCTGCTGGAGCCAGGCCAGAGCAGGGACACCAAGGGGAGCAGAGGATGGAGCAGCTCTGCTGGGAGGAAAGGCTGAGGGAATTGGGATTGTTCAGCCTGGAGAAGAGAAGGCTTTGGGGTGCCCTCACTGTGGCCTTGCAGTGCCTGAAGGGAGCCTACAGGAAAGATGGAGAGAGACTCTGGACAAGGGCCTGGAGTGACAGGACAAGGGGCAATGGGTTCACATTGACAGAAAGTAGGTTTAGATTGGATATGAGGAAGAAACTGTTCCCTGTGAGGATGGTGAGGCCCTGGAACAGGTTTTCCAGAGAAGCAACCATCCTTTAAATGTGATGCAGGCTTTAGACGAGGTGTTCTCTGTGATAATCATTACTTACTTAATTAATTACTGAAGGAACCCATCTCTTCCTGGTAATTTCAAATCGCCTGTTGTGCTTTCAATATCTGTTGAAAAATACTTGGAAGTGACCATAGTGTCATTATGAAAATACAGTAACTTGGCTACTAATACTGCAAACAAGGCTGTTTTATATGTAGTGCTCATCAGGGGAAGAGCAGACTGAGGTCAGAGCTCACAGCAGTTCTGAAGCTTCCTTACAAGAGGAAGAGGAGGGGCAGGCTCTGCTCTGTGACCAGGAACAGGACCTGAGGGCACGGCTGGAGCTGTGTCAGGGGAGGGTCAGGGTGGGTATCAGGGAAAGGTTCTTCCCCCAGAGGGTGCTGGGGCACTGAACAGGCTCCCCAGGGATGGCCACGGCCCCAAGGCTACCAGAGCTCCAGGAGGGTTTGGACAGCGCTCTCAGGGATGCACAGGGTGGGATTGCTGGGGGGTCTGTGCAGGGCCAGGGGTTGGACTGAATGATCCTCGTGGGTTCCTTCCAACTCAGAATATTTTATGATTCTATGATGCCATGTTTCATCTCTGATACATGTAATAATTTCTGTGTGACATTGTCAGCCTTAGAAACTCTGAGTAGTGCACTAAGCCAGGTAACCCAAGCCCCCTCACAGGCATTCTCAGTGTAATTAAAGCTAATGAGTGTTTATAGGTACATGCTTACTTGTACTTTTGATACCAGGGCTAAGAATAATTTGCATATGAGATAGAATCCAGTACTCAAGTTTAGGCCTGTAGAGCACATGACTTTTGCCTTTAGTTTTGAAAGCAGAGATTGCTTTCTGGGGTACCTGGATTATTTGCATAGAGGGAAAGCTAAAAAAGCCACCTGTCTGCCAAGGCCCAGCTTCTTTTTGAGACACTGTTTGCACACAGAACTGCCCAAGGGCTTTGCTATGAGGCAGAGCCTTGGGTTCCTGGACCCAGTAGTGAAAATGAGGCCTGGGAGGCAGGCAAGTAGCTGGCAGGACAGGGAATCACAGGGCAGGGGAAATGGCACCATCCCAGCACCTCAGGAGGCAGCAGAGGAGAAAGCAGCAATGGCATCAGGAGTCTCAGTTGCTGAAGAGCTGTAGAGAGTCCTGAGTTTGCCATGCAGCTTTTGACATAGTTTTCTATTCCTCAGAATTTCCACAGAACAGCTGTATCCAGCCATCAAAGTACCTGAATACAGGGCACTGTGCCTTCTGCAAGGTCCCTGATCTCACAAAAGTGTGTCCTTGCAAACAGAGGCCATTCCACCTGAGCAGCAGAACACAGAGGAGGAGACAAGGTTCTGGCACTAATAAAGAGATTTCTGGAAATCTGAAGCATTTTTCTTTCCCCCCTGCTCTTCACTTAGGTCACAGCTTGGGCTTTTCTAGCGATGGCTGGGAGCCAAATTCCCTAAAACTGCTAGAAAGGCAGTTCTCATACTATTTACAGCAGAACTCAAAGCCAGAATTAGCAGATATCTCATGAGTAAGCTCATTCTCATGAGATTTCTGGTCCAGCTTTGCACAATGGGGGAGACAGAAGTGTTATGGCAGGACCATCTTAAGCTCCATACAAATATTACACGCCCAGACTGGTGCACTGTGCTTTAGACTGAAGTATTTTAATCAAAGGTGTGCCAGCACCCCAGAAACAGAAAAAGGGAGTTCCCTAATGGCACGTTTATCTCATATTCTGGCAGGGAGAGCTTTTCAAAGCTTCTGGTCTGTGTGCTGCACATAGATGGGGCCAGGAAACAAAATGTCTACTGGCTGGTTTTGGTGGGGCTGTCCTTTTTCAGGAGCTAGGAGATGTGTGATGGATTTCTCCCACTTTTCTCCAAACAGACCTTCTCCTTTCTCAAGCTGAATCATTAATTAATGAGCTATGAGGAAAAAGAAGACACATCCCAGAAAGGTCAAGCTCTTGGTCTTCTGAGGATCCTTCTGGTTTGACTCAGAGGTGATATGAGTTTGGTGTGAAGCTTCAGGATGTGGGTATTTGCTGCATGTCTCCTACTGTAAAAACTCCAGTGCCAAGGGAACTTCAACCAAGCAATGCACCTGGAGTGTTCAGATGCACCAGGAATGAGTATTTCAGAGCCTCATGGTGCCTCGTGTTGCACTTGAGGACCAAATAAACACATTTTATGGGTTTGGATCAATGTGCTCATCCCTCTTCTAGTTTCTGGATCTGCAGATTGGTGTCTGCATTTACTTCCAATTTATTGCCAGGCAGCAAAAGTGAAAACCACACAATTGTTCTAGGTGAGCTCCCCATCTAAATTATCACTTCCTTTACTCTGAAAACACAAGGTAAACCTCAATTCATAGGAGCATCTTCTTGCTAAGCAGCTATTTATTTGATAATTCAACAACACTTAAGGTTCTCATGTCAAACTTTAAAGCAATTAAAAATGATTTATGAACTAAAGTGGTATGGAAACCATATGTCAAGAGACACAGGGAGCTTCATGGGCCTTCCTCAACAGCAGCAGCAGGACTTAAATTTATTTCAGTGTGTTTAGACTTTAGGTTTAGCTTTTAAACTGGACTTAGTGAAGAGTCATTTTCTGTTACTGTTTCTCTTAGAAAGGAAGATCTGTTCCTATGCATACTAGAGACAAGGCCAAAATTCTTTTTTTAATAGATATTTAAGAGCAGGATCAAACCACTATTTATTTATATACCAATTAAGAAGTTCCATCCTTCCAGCTGGGAAAATGCTGTCAGACCAAATTTGTTACGTACTGTACATTTTATTTTTGGAGCAGAGAGCTAAGAGTAAGTTGAGAGATTTTTTTTTTCCCAGCAGAAAAGATATAGTGAATGTTTTCAGGCATTCCTGGAATTAGATCAAGTTTTGAACTAGAGACAAAATCAGTGGCTCACTCATGAAAAACAATGAATAAAAAAAAGAACAGAATAGAAAAAAATTAAAAAGAATATCAAAACCTGTGTAATTATATTAGACTAGCCAAGAAGCTGTGGCTGCTCCATCCCTGGCAGTGTCCAAGGCCAGGCTGAATGGGGCTCTGAGCAGCCTGGGATAGTGGTAGGTGTCTCTGCCCATGGCAGGGGTTGGAACTGAATGATCCTTAAGGTCCCTTCCAACCAAAACCATTCCATGATTCCATGATAGCTGTGGTCTCAAGAAAATTGTGGTAATTTTTCAGCAAGTTCTCATTCACTATTTCCAGCACATCAGTCCCACTTCTCCATCTTGCTCATGCTTGGTCTTCACAGCAAACAGCTCAGTGACCTTTTTATGGAAGAGCTTTTCTGCTTCAGGGTAAATTCTACCCAAATCCTGCAGAACAGTTCCGTGAAGCAGCTGGAATGAACATTTGTGATTTGCTTTAGAAACCTAACTGCAGGATTTACATTCCTCAGGGAACAGGGACATTAGCTCTGATGACATTTTTTCCAGTAAACTGGCTGGAAGTTCAAATATTTGCAGCAAAATATTTCTGTTGACCACTGAGATATGTGTATGGATCACAACAGTGACACAAATAAATTTTAAATAGGTCAATGAGATAACTTCCAGGGCTAGGCAGGAAACAAGGATTCCATTCCACACCTAAGAAAAAACTGATACCACTGGGAAAAGTATTACTCAACAAAAGCTGAAATTTCATGAAGTTCAATGATCACCATCTGCAAGTCAATTGAACAAAGGTTCATCAATTAAATAATTTCTTTTCTCTCAGTTAATCTTACTGGATATAACACTCAAATTATGTTTTTTAATCACATTCTGGAAGAAGTTTTCTCCATCTGAAACACCTGCCTCTTTCAGCAGGTCTCTCTTGAACTCAGAACATGAAGGGAAGAGGGGTAGCTCAAGAAATTATTCCTACAGACTATTTTCTGTAATAATCCAGAATAATACAGAAAACATTTTTCTTTGAAAAGAAAATAAAAAAGCAAGCAGTTAGTTATTGTTCTAGTTTGCTCCTACAGAAAAACCCCAAATAACCAAAACCCCAAAGAAATGGTCAAAACAGCTGGATCTAGAAACTTCCAACATTTTGTACCCTGAGATCAAAGCAGGATCCAAAAGGATTTGGCATCAAGGGCATCCCATGGTTTGGGAGTACCTGATGTATGAGCAAGTCCTCAGAGGGAGGGATGCCTAAAGCTTTTTATAAGATCTACAATAAACCCATGTAAACTCACTCTCTGGCTCTGATTTCACTGATACATTGGGCCATCATATAAAGAACTTGGTGCAGTAAAATTCTGAGGAACTCCCAAATTACTTTCTGGGACCTGTTGGAACTGGTGGAACTTGACAAAAATATGAACACCTTTCATTTTCCTCAGGCACTGATGCTGAGAAGGCAAAACTTTTCACCAAGGATAGACAGCAGGACTTTTCAGATCACCCTGTGCTCCATCAGAAACAGGTCCTGCAGGAAGATCTGTGTGTATTACACTGTGCTAGTCAGTAAAAAGAAGGCAGTACACCTGAAAATGTCTGTATTATGAAATACTATGAATCTTGGCTGGTTTTTGTTATTCCCACAGCAAAAACAGCTCATCCTGTCTTTTTCATTAAAGAAGGATTTTTTTTTTATGCAAAAGCTTCTTACAGAATTACATGTTTGGCATTAGAAACTTCTAGAAATTCACATTTTGCCAGACTAAGATGGGAAAATAACCTTCTCAGTAAAAAAAAAAAAAAAAAAAAAAAGGTGCTTTGAAAAGCTGTAAGCATATAAAATCAACATGTTTTGACAGATTGTAATTTTTAATCTCAGCAGACCCAAAAGATGCTTGCAACAATCAGGATGAAAGAACAGTTCAATGAAGGTTTATTACAGCAGACTTTTTTCCTTTTTTAAATTTCCACAACTTGTTTGCTTTGGCATCTGAGAAATACCTTATGGCACACACATATCCTAGCTCCTGCTACTTTTTTTCAAAATATTACATTTCTTTTGTAGGAAACATGACCTGCTGGTGTGAAGAGAAGGAGGAGGAAGGTGAGCAGGTCTGATTGGGTTCTGTCCATGTCACTTGGTCTCTTAAGTTCTGGTCAGGTTTGGATGTTATCTTGCTTTGTCAGTGCCAGACATCTCTGTTCATCAGTTTGATTGAAATTACCATGTGTGGTCCTTAACCTACCAAATAGCCCTGTGCAGGACTCCAGGGACAGTGAGAAATCCAAAATGCTCAAAAACTTGCTCATTAACTTCTCTCAAAGCTGAGCACTGCTCTGAGCAGGAGTTTGGCTCTGCTGCTTTGCTGGGAGAGACAAGAATATGTAGTCTGTGATCTGAGATCTCATATGGAACAGCAGAGAAGTTGCTTAAATATCCCAGGCTCTAATGTGTGGAATGGGCACCGAGGCTGCTCATTCCCTGCCATCTGTTGAGTGAGGATTCAGAGCACTGTGGAGTTCTTTCAGCCTGACAGATCCAAAGACACTTTCATGTGGGAGAAAAGTGCCCTCAAGGGGAGAATGGCAGGAGATAAACCTTCTGCTGAGACTGTGCTTGCTGGCATCGTGGCCATCATTCAGGAGCACTGGAGAGAAGTGGGATTAGAGCAAAATCTGCTGACATGTGTTTGAATGAGACCTATGCAAGACCGTTGGTCAAGCAGTTCCCTAAATCTGCATCTATTGCAGGTGCGTGCCATGATTGGTCTCCACAGGGGGCAGGGATGAGCCAAAGGGAAGCAGATCACAGAGTCTGCTTTTGGCATCCCCGCATTTTGCTTGCACAGCCACACACGAGCATGACCTTAGGCTGCCATATGGATGGGGCATCCTTGTGAGGTAGATTTTTCACAGCCTGGGTGGCCAAATGGAGCACCAGGAAAGAATGCCAGAGCAGGAAGCCAAGGGCTTGCTCAGCCCAGAGTGTCTTCAGGGGTGGCTGCTTCCATCCTTGGCCCAAGAGAACAAACCCTGGGCAAGCAAAGCATGGCTGAAGCTGTCTGGGAGACAGAATGGGTTCCTTGTGTCCTTTCCACCATTTCCAGTGAAGGGTTGTAGGAGCAGCAGAACAATGTCACCTCTGCACCCACCCAGCTGCTTGCCAGAGGCAAATGCACACCCCTGGGCTTCAGCTGCCTGTGCCCCAGCCCAGCCCAGCTGTGGTGCAGCTGTGTGACCTTGGATCTGGCTGCTGGGAAAGAGCTGGGAAAAGCCTCACTGGGACACTCTCCTCTTCCCCTGGGAGCCACCCTTAAGACCCTCAGCTTTGGTGTTTGCATGAGCTACAAAGCAGCTGTGCCTGTGCCTGGCCATGCACCTCACTGATGCACACCAGGGTCCTGTCTCATTCCTCCAAATTCTCCTGGCCACCCCTGACCAGATGGCTGCTCCTGCTCACTGGCACTCAGGTCCTGTGACACTTTAGCATTCAGGTGCTGCAGGCTGCGCCCTGGTTGGTGAGACACCACCCTGCCCACCCCATTGGCTCCCAGATTACCTCCCCATGGGGAGCACCATTCAATGCCCAGCTGTAGCTTCCTGCTCCATCACACCAGTCAATGGTGGGCACTCAGGAGAGGGAATAGCTAAGCCATGGTTACATCACTGCTTTAAATCAACTGAATTTAGGGACCTGTTTCTGATGCTTGGTAACCAGAAGAGAACCACTGTGCATTCATTATGGGTGGGAAAGACTTGTGCATTTGTTTTTGCTGTCAGGAAAATATTGCCCCCTGTAATCTCCAGAGATGTGTCCTGCTTATCTTCACGTGACTTAGAAACCAGAAAATTCATCATTTCCTAGAAAGACTATCATACAACCTAAAAAATTCTTAGCATTAAGAAATATTAAGAAAAAATATTTCCTGTGAGGAAAAACTTTTTATCAGAAGCCTGTGAATTGAGCTGCTGACCAAGTAACAGATTCTATACTTAGCTGGGAAATATTTTTTGCCTTTGAAAGCCATGGACCACTGGAACTGGGACCCACAAAAATCCCAGAGAAATCAACCAACCAGCCAACCAACCAACATGTTCCAGGGACCAGCTTTCCCAGTGCCAAGAGCACAAGGACCACCAAAAGCCAGAGCAAACAGGACATCTGAGTTGACATGTTGTTACATTCCCACCCAATGGAAAACTTCCCATGGCTCATAAGCAGCCTGGGGATCCCCATGGATCTACCTGTTGCCTCAAGGTTTGTTGCAATTACAGTAAAGCTGCTAGGAAAGATTCTATGAATGTCCACAAAGAAAGTTTGCTGTTTATAGAGAACTATCTTCATGTAATTCGTGGAGACCTGATGTCCAAAGATCTTTTTCCGTGATTTGACGTGCATAAAAGATCACTATAATATAAAAAAATAAAGTTCCATGCACGTGGAAAATCACACTATGAAAAGCCAGTGTCCATAAAGAAGACAGAAGAATCCTGCAACTTTATTGGAATAAAGGGAGAAACCCCACCAGGGCACACCCGTGGGGTTTTCTCTCTCGAGGCTTTGGAGGCTGCGGCCTCCTTTTACCCTGAACTCCTGGCCCCATGTTGGCCTCTTCCTTTCCCCACTGGCCGAGGTACAAGGAAGGTACAGCCTTCCCAAACCACCTGCAACATATCCCCCCTTGAACCTGTCATTTCACCCCAGAGTTCAGGAACTCAGGATTATGTGGCCCCATCTGTCTGCTTCAGGAGTAACACTGTCCGGGTTCTGTAACAAACCTGCAGCTAGAAATTGGTAGAGACATTAAGACCCACTTCAAAGATGTTAACACTCATACCTTCACCCATGGAATTGTTTATAAAGACAATAGCACACCTCTCCTTTCACATGCAACCACTTGTTTTCTTTTTTCAGTGACCACCCCAACATGCCATGGTTGTACTTTAATATCCTTCCCCTTTTATTACCTTCTGCTGGCACAGTACTTTTCAGGCAGTATTACTGGAAGAAACAGATAGAAAGAAGATTTATTTTAAAGGCAGTGCAGAGCCTGCCTGGAAGCCCCTTTCCCAATCCTGATCCAAGTGTGGGAGGGTATGTTTCTTTAAGGCTTGTTATGTGTTCACGTAACAAGGCAAGTGCATACGTGAAACGAGCTTCTCCTGAAGCTTTAAGTCTGCAGGGAATTTTCTAATGATCGTTTTTAGTTAATAGGCACAAGTTGTTAGCCTGAGCTGGGAAAGCCTTTTTTTGTGCGAGCCAATTCCACCCCCTCTTTTTTTTCTTCTTTTTTTTTTTTTTTTTTTTTTTTTTTTGTCATGGATTTAGTTCCCACAGCTAATGCACCTAATAATGAGACCGGGCAAGCGAATGCCAGCGTAATGATATGGAGCTTGTTTGGCCCTGACAAAGAACACAGAACGGCTGGATGGCCTAAGCGACAGGCCAAGGGCTCTATTCATCCCGCAGGATCTCTCGCCCTGCGTGCCACCGAGCCCCGCCGGGGGAAGGCCGCACCTCGGGGCGGGCGAGGTGTCCGGCAGGCCCACGCTGCCCCCCACGCTGCCCCCTGAGCAGGGCCTGTCACTGAATGAGGGGCGAAACACTGAAACAGTCGAGGGTTAAGCCCTTGGGTGAATATTTTAATTGCTGTTTCGTAACACACATACGCACCAGCCAGTCAGAGAGAGGGAAAACATCCTTTAAAACTTACCAGACAGGTTACAAGGACCTCGCTCAGCCGCGGCTCCCTCAGCGCCGGTGGACAGCAGGGGGTGGTGGTCTGTCTTTTTAACCGGCATTTTCCACTCAGCGGTTTTCCTCTGCCCTTCCCCTCCTCTTGCAAGCTGAGTTAATAAACACCTAGCAGCTTACTCCGTGGCGTCTGTGTGCAAACAGCTCCCACTGAGCCAGGGAAAACTGTCCCTGCAGGAATTCCATTAGAGCCTTTTCCACCTTGGCCTCCCAGAGCACTGCACAAAGGGAGGTGGTGTTCCTGCATTCAGTCCGTGGGACGAGCAGGCCAGCCCAGATCTCTTCCCATCGTTCGTTTCCCGCCAGTTCAGTCACTTTAACTCTCTCTTTCTGTGGCTTGGCTCTCGTTTTCCACTTGTCACAGCCCACCAAATCCTCCTCAACTCAGGGAGCTCTGGGCATGAGAGAAGAGTAGGTTAAAATCGCTGTGGACATGAGAGACACGGGGGTGGGATAGGGCTGGCGGCAGATGGAAGCTCAATGTTGTCCTAGAAGACCCCACTAGGACTCCCCTTTAACAGGGATCAAACCAGGGGAAATTATGGGCTAAGCCTTGAGGGTTGTCTTAGGTTACAAAGATTTCTTTTTAAGTAGCTCTGTGGATAAGTAATTTGAGAGAAACCATTTACTTTAATGTATTTTACCTCTTACAGAATTTCTGCCAGGAAATGATCAGTTTCTCACTACTCTACAAAAATATCCAGCTCTGAGGAGATTTTTTCATAATTTACATAATATTGCAGTGTTTTAAAGAGATTTCTCTCTTTTCTACAGGAAATAATTTGCTTTGGCATAGCTGAGTCTATGACGTGTTCCTTGTCCTGAGTTGGATGACCATGAACTCCAGTGTCCATATGTGGAAATACTGACCCATCCAAGGCTGAAATGTGTATAGACCAGTTGTTGGTGATAAATAAACTGTGAATGCTCACAGAAAGCTGACCTGAGGGTCATACATTAGTATGGCTGGAGCAAATTCCTGTATGGATTTTAATGAACTCTCATGGAGAAATGTTTGCAGAACAAGTTTGATCTGAAAGTGTCTGATGAGATGCTTCCATGTAAAATCAGTACTTGACATATTGGCGGGACATCCATAAAACTGCCTTGCACACTCTTTATGATCTTGTTATCAGGCACAGGGGAGATGCCATTACACAGATACTTTCATCTTTGCTTCCCTCAAAAGAAAATTACTAACCCAGCTTTGCCTGTGGTTATGACAGGCAGGGAGATGGCACATGAGGTTATGGATTCTGCTTAGCTACTGCAGTCTCTAGAAGGAAACTCTCAAGAAGCAGTAGTCTGGGCTAGAGGTAGCATTGAGGTGTAGCATTATTATTTTTCTTAATCAGAGCCTTTTACTGTACTCTATAAAAACCCCCATTAGCATTTTCTTTTCAGATGCTCTGCTGCACCACAGCTGCTGTGACTCTGCAGTCAGGAAAGCAGAACTGGTGTGACTGCAATTCAGGAAAGAAGCTGAAAAGAGAGAAGAAAAAAAATAAGGTTTTCTAAGACAGCTTGAAGAAAGCATGCCAATTAAATTTTTAAAGAGAGACAGAGGGTAGGAAGAAAAAAAAAGGAGCTAAAAATCTGGAGGAACCTGAGGAAAGTTGGGGAGGGGAGAGGGGAAGGAGCACAAGAGAACCATAGAAGTGAGAAATGGGATGAAGGATGAAGGGAGGAAAGTTAAGGCATTGTGCAGCAGCAGCACACAGATTGAAGCTAATTACTGAGGGAGAAGAAGGAAAGGAGGACCAGAAGAAGACATAGGATGATAGGATGATACAAGGAAAGAGGCCCTTACAAGAAAAGAACAGTATCCACACAGAAACAAGAGAGAAAGCAAAGAGGAATGTGACAAGGACAAGAAACCTTTCTTAGAGCAGTGCTGTGTGACTGAGCAGGAAGGCAGGGAACAAGTGAGACAGGATGTATGTACAAGTGAGACAGGATGTGGGACACATTTTCCCATTGTTCCCTCTAGCAAGCATTTGAATTTCACTGCAAGCAATGGCTTTGCACTTAGTGAGGAGCCTTGAGTGTCACATCCCACTGGTGGGGGTGGAAACAGCCATTCACCACCTCAGGTGCAGTGAGGAGCCCTCCATCATGGAACCTCCAAGGAAAAGTGTCTCCAGGTGAGGTAGGGTAGCCTGCAAGCCTTGGATGGTCACTGCACCTCTTATTGCAGTTCTGTGTGTTCCATGAGGATGCAATGCCATCCAGCCCCTCAGAGAGCAATTCCTAGCACTGTGGCTGTGCTGTGACATCATTTAAAGCCCAGGATGCGGGTTGTATTTCCTACAAATGACATTTCTGAGGCTCCCTTGCATTTCCCACCCAACTCAGTTTAATCCCATCCTGGGATAAAAGAAAGAGGAGCAGCTTCTGTGCTCTCTGTGCCTCTCTCAGGGATCCTTTGTGTCACAGCTGCTCTGGAAACCTCTCTTCTGGCCAAGGAGAGAAAAAAGTCTTAGGAACAGATTAAAGGTATGGGGCACCTAGAGGCACAGCCAAACACCCACACAATTTCTCAGGAACACCTTAGCTGCCTCGGTGCTTTCCTGGTGCCTATCTTCATCCTAAGGTGCCTGCATGCCTTTGAAAAGTTGGCCTTTAGCCCCTTATCCTTATAAAAGTATTTCCCCTGGAATAAATGACAGGCAATTAGTTTAAGAATGAGGCACTCCCTTTTAAATCCAGTACAAACAGTGAGAGTAGATCAATCACCACAAAACCAGTGACTCCAGATAGATATTTCGCCAAAGTAAATCATAAGAATATAATTTTTAAGCTGCCTATGTTAATGCATGGATAAAATGTTTAAATCCTGTTACAGAAGTTTTTTAAACATAGTTCTCACTTAGCAACTATTTTCCGAAATAAAGGTACTAATGTCAGAATTAAGGTGTGTTGAAGAAGAGGTTTTCTGAAAGCTGATGTGTCCTGAGATACAGATGTGAATGAACAATTAGAGGTTAAAAATACAAAAAAATCTTATAATATTTTAAAAACCAAACATAAAATATATCAACTAGCTGAGGCAAGGAAGTAAGTTCCCTCACAAGTACAATGGTGCAAAGTTCTTCATTATAAAGTGCAACTATTTTCATAGATATCAAATCAGAGATTTGATATCTATGAAAATTATATCAAATCCACAGAGATGATTTTCATGTCTTTCTCAGTACATTCCTGTCTATTAATGCTCATTGACAAAGATTCTCAATGACCACCCAGCACCAGTTATAGAAAAAACCTTTCCAGCTAATTCAAGCATTCAGGGATGAATAACTGCTGGGGAGGAATGAAATCCATTAATAAATTAGGACAAGGAAGAGGAAGTTCAAAAGAGCAACAGTGAACAACTTTTCAAAATGTATCATCAGGACAATGAGCTGGAGTTCTCTGAGAGGACCGAGTATCCTGTGAATATAAACTGTTGGTAAATGGCAGGAAAGAGACCTCCTGGCACTTGTGAACATGCAAGAAACATCTGGTGCTGACCACAGTCATCCCAAACCTCAGCTGACACACGGAGCATAGTGACACCCTGCACTTCAGATGGCAAGTAGCCAGGGGACATTTCAAAATCAGAGGATGAGAAGTTGCAGGAGATGTCTGTGGATTTTAGTCTGTCATGTGCTTATCCAGTGAAACATAAAAAAATCAATTGATCAATCAATCAAATCTTCAATTTTGCTGAAAATGGAATAGTTTTGACTAGACAGAAAGCCCACTGAAATCTGTTGTGATTTATTTAACTTGTTGTAATTTTAATCTTTTTGGCTGCAAAAAAACCCCAAACCCTGTTGCTGATTTACATCTTCTGAGGTACCAGCTCCATTTCTAGAAGGTGTTCCAAAAAATAGCAAAATGCTCGGAGTGGGAGGAGTGTAATGGGTTGATTTGGGTTTGTTTGCATTTCAGGAGTGCCCAAGGGGACAGAGGAGGAAAACTGGTGCTGTAGTAGGAGTTTTGAGTCTCTCCACACTAGGAGAAGGATGGATGAATAACTGAGGAGAGAGGGAAATAGTCAAAAGAGGCAGTGCTGTTGAAAACAGATAGGAAACAAAATAACTTCTTTTAGAAAGATGTTTTCTTCAATCAAACCTTTTCCACAGTTTATTTGACTGATTATATTACAGCACACCATAGAGATGATCACAATAGTGTCTTCTGGCCTTGTATCATGCCCACAAGACTTTTAGCCCTGTTGCTGGGAATGGCATCCTCAGTGACAATCCCTGACAACCACACCTCCCAGACCCACACACTGGAAGCTCTTGTGAAGGAGCAGAAAACTAGGAGGTCTCCCAGAGGAGGCCTCCATTTAGGAGAATACCTACACTGTAAACTTCATGGTGGGTGCAGAACACACAGAGGCAAGGGCTGAAAGACCCTGTACTTGGTGGCCCAGCTTTCAGCTCCCCTGTAGTGACACCATGCCTCTACCTATTGAAATTACTACAGTTTGAGCAGTTAGGACTCTCAAAAGAACATTCCTTCCCATTCCTTGAGCTGTTGCCAAGATTTTCTTCCTGCTGTTAGAAAGACAAGGCGCATCACCTGTGTAAAGCATGTGCCAAGCAGGAGAGAAACCAGACTTCTTAGGTTCAGTCTTTGCACTCAGAAAATAGGACAGCTGCAGAGGCTCAGCAGTAAGATGTGGTGTGAGCAGCGGTGGCCCCAAGCCACAGGGGCTGATGACAGAGTCACACATCGACATAGAACAAAGCATGGGTGAAGAATTTTCACACTGAAAATGTGCTTCAACCTCATAACAAAGCAACAACCTTTTGTGAAACCCAAATATAGGTTTGAACTTGGTGTTCCTCCAGAGCATGGGTATGTTCAGTGAGCTCTCTACTCCATTTTGGTATTATTGTCTAAGTAACTAGCACTGGAAAGGGATATATGTTTATGTAAATACCTTGCTGCTTCTCTGTTCCTGTTTTAAGAAGAATCCCAGTTTATTAATTTATTTTTGTGTGTGAGAAAGTGTGTCCCCAAGCATCCTCATATTCTTTAGGAACACTGGTTCAGTCCTCTCTCACCTGCCAGCAAGGAAATTTGGCTTCCACATTTCAGCTGCAACATTTATTCTTATCCTGTGGTTGTCTTTTTAACAATTCAGCCCAAAGTATGACATTCCCTTGGCATTTGTACCGTGTTTCTGGTACAAACACCATGGCCACCAGCAGAGTTGTGATCCAGAGCTCTGGACACACAGGTCCTCATCAGTCAGGCTGGGGAATAATCATAGAATCATGGAATTGTTTGGGTTGGATGGAGCCTTAAAAACCATCTCGTTCCATCCCCCCTACCATGGGCAGGGACATCTTCCACTATCCCAGGGTGCTCAGAGCTCCATCCAACCCGGCCTTGGACACTTCCAGGGACAGGGGAGCCACAGCTTCTCTGGAAAACCTGTTCCAGTGTCTTCCCACCCTCACAGGGAAAAAATTTCTTTCTAATATCTGATCTTAACTTACTATCTTTCTGCTTGAAACCCTTCTCCCTTGTCCTGTCATTACAGTTCCAGAAGATCTCTCTCCAGGAATAATAATGATGGAAGGGCTTGCATCCATGTATGCTTCTTGCACATAGCAGTGCCTTGTAACAGATTTTCAGACCAGGAAGTTCCATTATGATCATCTAAGACTTCAGAATCCAGGCAATAGTGTCAGTATTAAGGCCAGAGTTCTGATTGAGTTAGATCAAAACATTTACAGTACTCCAAAGAGGCGATGGAGACCCCCTTCAATGCTCCCCTGAAAGGCCATGCCAACAGTTCCTGCCCCTCCTTGTTAAAAATGTGCTCTCATTTCAGACATGAGCTATCTGGGGAGCTTTATGACTGGATTTTGTTATGCTTTTGTCCACACAAATAAATGGATCCTGTCCAGCAGTAATTATCCCCTTACATGGAGGTGCTCTCTAAGAGATCACAACTCCACTGGCAGCAGGTGGCTTGTGGGTTTGACCAGCCCAGATCACATGCTGGCACCAGCACCTGTGACTGTTGATTGTCACACCTGAAGCACCTTTTTCCTGGGCTTTCCCTGCCAAAACTCCAGCTGTCCAGCAGCACCCACGCACTGAACAGTGCCATGCTCCGGACATGGCTGCGGCTTGATTGGGGGAGAGGCACATGAGTGTGTATGTGTGTGTCCATGGGATCTGCTGCTTAAATGTTTTCCTTTCCCAGGGGATATATTTGACATCAAGATAAAGGGGCAGCGTGGAAAACAAACTTACTTTCCACTCCCCCCGCTTGGAGTCTGGTATTGTAAAACAAGCTGCACTAGCTGGGATTCCTTTTGAAAGCTCCCGGTTATCTTAGCAGCTGTAATATAAACCACAGTCTCCTTGAAGTATATCCCTGCCACAGATCCCTTCCTGGTGCGGGGTGGAGGGGCAATACATACCGTAGTATTCACAGGGAATAATGCTTTTTTTTTTTTTTTTTGGAAGGTCAGGCATTTTCTGAAGCTGGCTAATGCAACCCCTTATGTTTTCTTTGGGAGCTCTGCTAAACCCGCTGGTCACAGATGTGCGAAGTGTGATAGCGTCCATCCCCCTGCACCTCATTAACGGTATCTCCCTTGCCTTTTGTTTTGCTCAGGATGAACTGGAGTGGGAAGTAAAAGGGGTGATGGTTATGAAGTGTGTGGGTGAAAGGCATAATCAGAGGGGTTCTGCCTGAGTGTTGCTTGTTTTGGTGCTGTTTGAGGTGCCTCCTGCTGAACCGTGTCCCGTGCAAGCCAGCTCACGTCCATGTGCCGCAGAGGAAACATTCCTGTCATTCTGACACCCTGCGAGGAGCATGCCTGGAGTACAAGCACCTGTGTGGTTGGCAGTCACAAGACTTTCAACTGGTACCTCTTGTGGTTGCCCAAAGGGACCTTTCCTCCTCTTGCAGCCTTTGGAGGTGAGGGGCCTGCCCCGTGGGGACGCTCTGGGAGGTATCTGGGCTAGGCCGTGATGCCCACACTCGTGTTCCTTAACCCACTCTTTTTTTTCCCCCTTTCTTCTCAGTTTCCTCCTGTGCAGGTGTGAAAATGACTGGAGAGAAAAGAGGAAGCTGGAGGTGCCAGGCTGGAGAAGACATGGGCTCCCTCTTCTGCAGCTGGTTTGCCACTACAAGCAGTAGCCAAACCTTCCCCCTCCTCTGGAAGCCCCGGGCTCCCTGCCAGGCTGAGCACGATGTTCCCAGTGATGCAGCGGTGGGAGCCCCGAGCCGGGTCAAGCCAAAGGCACGGCAATAAAGGAGGAGGAGGTCATGGAAACCTGTTTCTATTATGGTCCTTGTAAATAGCCTTCCAGATTATCTTCTTGATTATCGTGCCCTACCTGTGCTGTTTCCATCTCCGAGAAGCCGAGCGCTTTTAAACCTTGCAGCCGCACCCACGTGGCACAGAGCGCCTGCAGGGGCAGAGGCAGAGCAGGAGCCGGGCTCGAGGGTTTCAGTGCCTCTGGAAGAAGGCGCTCTCCTCCTCTGAGGCAATGCCTGACTTCCTAAGAGCACTACATGAAGGAGGGAGGGCAGACCGGGGGATTACACCTCAACCACGTGTGTTGTTGGTTATCCTGTTGAAAGCTATCTCTGTGTTATCCCATCTTTCACTATAATCTGCACCTTAAATTGTGTCCTGCTACTGAAACCCTTTTTCTCTGGAAAACAGATTTGTCACTCTTTCAGTTCCTTCAGAGAAGCAAATAAGTGAGTAATGCTTTCAAAGCTACCCAAGTAACTCAGGAACTTGTGTCCCATTGTTAGCAATTCTGATTGATTTATTTTTTTTCAGACTTGGCCCAAAATCTAATTTCCCAAAATAATGAAGGCACTTTGGAGCCACAAAGTCTAACTGTAAATTGAATTTGGTTTCAAAAGTCACCTGCATGCTTTGGAAATGCTAACCTTGATGTTCACACAAACCCAGTATGACTGCCAGAACTTGTTACACGTTGTTGCTTCTTTCACATAATTCAATGATGAGATTGAAGGGCTCAAACAACACCAGATTAAAGCACCCCAGCTGAACCAAGGTAGCTGGATAGGTGCATATCCTCTTACTGCCCAGCCAGCATGAGCTGAAAAGCTCTTAACTTCTGCCACTTTCTTCTGAGATTTCACATAACCTGGTTTTCCTCACTTCTGCCATGGGCTGGGTGTGCACACAGACACCACTGAGCAGAAAACAGCCATAAGTCATCAAGCAGCAGTGACTGCCACATGTATGTGCTCTCCCCTCCCAGTCTGATCCTTGGCTGGGTCCCTCTAGCCCTGTCAAATGTGTCACTCCAGTAAGTCCACTGAAGTCACCTCCAGTGATCTGCTGGGACTGCTGCTTCCAGCCTTTGCCAATACCTCATGCAGGTATGGATGGTGTGGATGCATTTCAGTCATGCAGGTATGGTTGGTGTGGATGCATTTCAGTCACGAAAAGTAAAAATCCTTTTGTCAGCTCCTCAAATCCAGGCCCTTCTTGGTGGCGCCAACCACTAGGACAAGAGGAATGGGCAGGAACTGATGCTCATGAAGTTCCACGTGGACATGAGGAAGAATTTTTTAAAATTCTCCCTCTCTCAGTTAATATTTTAAAATTAGAAGTGTGAAAATGAGGTTGGGGAAGATCAGCAAGTCCAACCTTTGATTAATGGCCACGTTGCCATCCAGACCAGAGCACTGGATGCCACATCCAGTCATTCCTTTAATACCCCCAGGGACGGTGACTCTGCCATCACCTCCACCACTCAGGAGTGATAACATTAGTAAGGATTTATTTTACACAAAATAACCATAATTACCAATACTCTAAACCAAATATCTTTTATGGAAATGCCAGCTATGACAAAACCTTGGGAATGGTTAATGGTTTCTGAGGTCCTGGATGGGGCCCATTGCAGCAAGACAGACCCAAGGGCGAGAGTGGGAAGAACTCCTGTGCTGACCATCTCCCCTCCCAGGGAGCCATGAAATCACACTTTTTACTGGCAGTACCTCTTCTCCTGAGCCACCCACTTCCCTCTCAACTTTCATCTGAAGCACCTCCACAGGTATCTGCAGACTGAGGAAGCCAGGTGATCCTCTTGACAAATGGTGACTTTAATTTCTGCCATTAATACCAAGTAAATCAAGAAATGAGATCAATTTTAGTACAGGGAATGATTGGTAGTTGCTTTTTTCTTACTTCAAAACTAAACATTTAAACTCGCATTGAATAAAGTGTTCCAGGCTTGAAACAGGAGGTTCTCTCTTTATCAACCAAACCAAACCAAACCAAACCAAACCAAACCAAACCAAACCAAACCTAGCAAACTCCCCCCTCCAAAAAACCAAACCAATAACAATAATGAAAAAAAAACCCACAAAAAAAACCAATCAAAGACAAAAATAGATAAAATTATTAGTGAAAACTACTGATCACAGAGAGAAGGTAGTTGTGTCCCCTCTCTCCCAGTTGTTTAGACCACTCCTTTTGCCTTAGGGGACTCCCCTCAGGGAAGCGACTTCACCACCTCAGTGCTTTCACCAGAAGTGGAGGAGTCAAGGCTGCTCTCAATCCCTTGGCTGACCTTAGTCTTCTTTGCATGAACAAATATGCAAGAGATCAGATCCTGTGACTCAGATGCTCCCTCTCTTTGGTAAATGTCTTGTGGACAGAGTGGCCATCACTTTTCCTCATTCCCAGCCCTCCCTCCTTGCCCCTGCTTGGTAAATATTTGAGTATTCCTTGAAGAACTGGATGGCTCCCTTAGGAGCAGTCATGAACCTCACCAGCCAAAATAGCCCAAACATGATGAAAAGTTAAGATCATGTCACCTCAGGAAAAAGAGAGGATGGAACTTGTCTATCCCACATCCCTGATGCTAAGAGATGAAAAGGGACATAGGATTTTTTTCCTTTGGTTTTGTCTGTGTACCCTTAATAGATTTTTTATCCAAACAACTTTTCAACAAATACCAAATTTGTGAACAGTTTCTAGACAATAAAACCAGCATTTTTCTCAGCAAAACTCCCATTTGCCACCAAGAGGAAAGAAAAATCACTCAGCTCTGTTTCACTGCATGTAGGTGAGCTGTGTTTCATGTGAACTCAAACCCTAGGCTGGAAAAAAAGCTGCAATGAACCAAGACCAACACATACACTTGACCTCAGCACCATGATCTGACTGTCCCTACACACAAATCTCATTTTGAGCATTTCCTGTGAAAAAAAGGTGAGGATTCAGGGCAGGGAGAGAGTTGTGTCCCTGCCATGTTCTGGAGATGTGAACAGCACCTCCCTTGCACACCCCCATGTATTATATTCCACTTGTCCCTGTCACGCTCTAGATAATGTTGATTCTGTGCTGTGGAGGGTGTCTGGCTCTCCCCTTGACTAATCCCTGGGTGCTGGAGGCTCCTCTCTGGAGCTTGAGAACTTGACCTCTGCTGACACAAATTTGACAGGGATGCAGATCCCTGTGGCTGCCCTCACTCATCCCCACTCACCCCAGGAGTTCTCCCCTGATGCCCTGTCAGCACAGGCTTTTAGACAAAAGATACTGGTGAAATCAGCAACACCAAAGGAATGTGGCCTTCTGGCCTTTGATTGATACTCCTTATTTCAACAAAACCTTAACTCAGTTGAAAATATAGTGAACAACCTGTTATGGTATTTCCAGACAGAACATGTCTGCAGAACTTGCAGGGTCACTGAGGCAATATGTTTCAAAACAAATAATGGGTCTCGCTTTCAAAATCACAAGGTCACTTTATCTGTACTTCATTCTGCAGTCTGCCAAGCTGCTGCTCTCAAACACAATCAGCCCTTAGTTACTACCTGCCTTACAGTGATGCCTAGAAATTAAGGGTTTCCTGGAGCCAGATGCAGAATGGGACACATCTCCTGCCTTAAAGGGCTCCCCACCCACCAGGCTGTTTGCAGACAGGGATCTGGGGAGAGCTGAGACTGCAGAGGCAGAAGCTCAGCACAGCAGCCTGCTCTGGGAGCCATGCCATGCCCCTCATACATCCCTCTCCCAAGGAGCCCCTTTTCCCACACAGCGACCCTCCTTGTGCCTTCCTGCTGGGAGCTTCCTGCCCATCATCTTGGAGCATCCTGACCACCATGCCCAGTCTCTCAGAAAGGGGGAAAGCAGCACCAGCCAGAAAAGCCAGGAAAGCAACTGCGATGTCAGACAGACATCGTACCCTTCACAAAACAGCCCTTTGAAGGGCGCCTTCACATGCTCTTCCTGCTCTCCACAGGGAATTTCATGGTCACTCCCCCTCTAAGGGAAATTGCAACTCTCTCACATGAAACTGGAAACATTTAAAAGCTCAGGCTATGGCTGGCATCTACTCTAGGCCAAATTTGATCCCTTTAATGGAGAAGTGAGAGAATTTCTACAAGCAATAGGAGTCAGGAGAGATTCCATGTGCAGAGACCTCTGTGTTAACAACAATATTTTACTGAAGTATTAACTATAACATGGAGGTATTTTATAGCTCCACCCTTTGGAAATTATTTTCTTAGAGAAGAGGAAAAATGTTTAATGCCCTGGTTTTCTCAGAGTTATTCAGCCCCCACTTGCAAACAAAATTTTTCAAAATATTTTTCTTTCCTATCACACCCTCTCTCATTTCTTTGGGTGTCAGCAACTTCTTCCCTATGATGCAGTGGCCCTGCCTTCCACCAGCACGCCTGGCTCCTGCTGCTCTCACATTAGGAAGGAATCATTTGTTGTCCTTTGCAAAGCTGCCAGGTACTCCTACATGACAAAAAGCCCCAACTGTGCTTTAGGCAGAGCAGCCACCCCCCTCCTGCTCAGTTCTAGCTGGTTAATGAATAGAGTGATCCCAGGATATCCCAATATTTGAAAAAGACACTTCCAAAAACAACAGACAAGTGCAGTGAAATGTAGTTGCAGATCAGGAAGGTGGAGCAGGTTTCTTTGCAAGTCTGTCTTCAGTCCATTCTGACAGAGAATCTCTCTGCAACCTAAAAAACACAGGCTGCTGACAACCTCACACAGGCAGAACTTAGGCCTTAATTTCTGCAAACACTGACACCTTCACAGGACCACACAGAATCACAGAATCATTTAGGTTGGAAAAGACCTCTGAGATCAAGTCCAGTCTTTGACTGATCACCACCTTGTCAACTAAGCTATGGCATTGAATCCCACATCCAGTTGTTTTTTGAACACAGGACTGTGAATCCATCACCTCCCTGGGCAGCCTGTTCCTATGCCTGCCACCCTTTCCATGAAGGAAATCCTCCTGATGTCCAGCCTGGGTCACCCCTGGCTCAAACTGAGGCCATTTCCAAAGGAACACCAATAAATACTGAAATAATGAACTTTATTTTATAAGACTGTCTGCTCAGTTGCCCACAGCATGTTTTAGGGGTGGGGATTTCTGGCTGTGGCTTTTTCCCACTTTGGTGCCACTAAACATAACCAAATTGTCTTAGCTTTCCTTTGAGTAAATCAGACTCGGTCTTTCAAGTATAAACATTGCAACAGATACCAGGAACTGTAACATTCATTAAGATACATTAAATGCATTGTTTGCACTGGTGATAGTCCTATGTGAGACTCTGGAGAAGACAACAAAATTTACGTGTTAGAAATGTATCAGAGGAGGCAAAAGCTGCAGTTCAGTAACAGCAACCTGGAAGTTTCTGCAATCTAAAATCAGTGATGATGTGAGATCTTCAGCAAGTGCAATCTACTGCTGATGGGGCTAAAGCAATTTGTGTAGTTTGAAAATGATCTGGCCCAAGATAGATGCAATCTTCTAGCAATTCTAACATTAAAAAAAACCTCCTCTATTAGTTAAGCTACTTCTTAAACATACTACTTAAAATGAAGCTTATATTTATCTTGCATGAGTCTATGATACTTTGGATCTTTTCAGCAGCTTCAGGGCACAAAAATGGCCTTCTTCTCAGTGTAATCTGAGTATAAATACCCTCATAACTTAGTCTTCCCAGACAGGTAACTAATTGTTTAGTCAAATACACTGTGCCACAGCTCTAGAACCAAAAAACAGGAGATAGAGCCCCATGATCCTTATTCTGGGATAAGCACACCCAAAATCAGTGCAGCCTTAGGTTATCTTGTATGTAGAATATCATGGTCTTCTAAAATGAAAGCCACATTTAATATAAGAGAACAACAAACACTCTACATTCCTTCTCTCAAAGTGCTTAAGGAAGGGTGAGATGTATTTATTCACACCTATTTACCTCCTCTGCCTTGGCTATATTCAGAGAGCTGTGCCAGCAGTCAGAACCAGGCCGTATCTCACTGGAAGATCTACTTTGCTATCAGGACCACTCATTGTCCAACACCCCTCTCCCTCCAGAGCTCAGCAGATGAGATATGACTGCCCTGTGCTCAGCAGACTTCCGTTATTGGAGCCCCATCTCTGATCAGATGGCATCTCATGAGCTGCCTCCTTCTGATTGCCTGTGCTGCACAAATCTCACTGCTTCCTTGAGGCTGTGGGAGATGGAGGATTGTCCACTCTGCTCAGCTGAAAGCCTCTGGACACAAACCAGCTGCGTGGAGAACCATCACTTTTACAGAGATAGATGGTCAGAAGCTGCTGGAGGCTGGAGTCCAGAACCACTTTGTTACCAGTGATTTATGTGACATCCGTAATTTCTAAAAGCCAGCTGCTTCTAAACCCAGCTACAAACAAAGAGGCCAGGCTCTAATCTTTGTTATGTCAGTTTATCTCTGCAGTTACTCCCACTTTACACCAGGTAAGCAGAGATCAGAATCTCACTCTGTCTCGCTTTGCCTGGGTCATAAATAAACCCATTAGGGTTGGTCCTGATGATGTAATGCAATACCCCACATTTATTTGTGTCATTGGAGTTGCTGTGGGGGCAGCCAGGGATGGGATTAGATATTCCCATGCTTTTCACACAGAGAAAATTGGCTTTTATTCCTAGCCCCCATTCCAGCATCCCAGTGTCTCTTAACTCCCAGCTCCAGACAGCTGCTTGACTGTTGCTCCAGATGTGGTATCCGGGGCAAACAACTGGGATACACCCTGCCCACTGAGCCTGGAAAATCCCAGAAGGAGACATCATGGGCAATGACCATTCTCTTCAGTTGTAAAGTCAGCTACCTTCAGTTTGTATCAATCTTTAGTACCAGGAAAAGGAATACCTACTGGAGGGATCTACATAATACCTATATGTAGAGGTCCTTAATTTATATCCAAACATTAAATACTTCCCAGCATATACTTGCTTCCCATCATATACTTGTAAATCAGGGTAGTGGCTACTGAATTTTTATCTGGAGGTCCTGGATTGCTGTAAAACAGTGTAAATCTCAGCTCTTATTTCCAAGATAGTAATATTCTGTCCCTCAGCTGCAGAGAAATGCTTGAAAACAGACTGAGTGAAAACTACTACTGCAAAAGAGTAAAAAAAATAAACAAGAATCCAAAATTCGAGCAGTGCAGGATTTGGGAAATGCTTGGAAGTGGAAGCAGTGTCCATACAACATCTGTCACTCTTGCAGGTATTCATATTCACTCCCCAAATTGGGGCACAGCAGGCCTTTGCCACCCTGTGCTAAAATGGGGAGACACATGAAATTGAGGTGCACCAAGAGACTTAGCAGCTCTTCAGATACTGCAGCCCTCACCAGGTTTGTACCAACCCTGGCAGCTTTCAATGAGTCAACCACCAGTAACTGTGCTAAAGAAGCCAGAGCAAAGCTTGCAACTACCCTGGGCACAACTTTTGCAATGGTTTCAGAGAAGGAACAAAACAACCCTTCCTAGCCCAGCCCCTGTGGGCAGCCCATACAAGAGCAATAAAAGAGGCATCCTGTTGGGATGCTTCCATCCCAGTGCCTTGCCTGCAGGCCAGTGCCCTGTGTTCTTGTGCTACAGCTATGGCTGGTGCCCTGCCAGCTGCAGGGAGGGCCCCTCTCCCTCTCAGGGTCTTCTGATCCCAATTCTCCAGCTCACGGCTCTCCCGCTCCCCTGCAAAGCCGGCTGCTGCCTTTGTTCCACTGCTCCTGCTTCCCTGCAGCTCCTACTGACTAGGGCCCCTTCTGCCTGGAGATAGTTGGGAATTGGTCAGTAGGAGCAATTTGGAGCGGGAAGACTGGCAGAGATTCAGTTCTGGGCTGCTGGGATATTCCCAGGGGATATGGGTGAAGTAGTTTCACATCTTTCCTGTAAAACTGCCCACATCATGGAGACCAAATTAGTCCTTCTCACCCCATGCACACATTCATAGATCATAGAATCACAAAATCAAAGAATGGTTTGGGTTGGAAGCTCATCCAATTCCAACCCCACTGCCATGTACAGGGACACCTGCCGCTATCCCAGGTTGCTCAGAGCCCCATCCATCTTGTCCTTGGGCACTGCCAGGCATCCAGGGGCAGCCGCAGCTTCTCCGAAAACATGTGCCAGGGCCTCACCACCCTCACAGGGCACAATTTCCTCCTCATATCTGGCCTAAATCTCCTCTGCGTCAGTGTGAACCCATTCCCCCTTGTCCTGTCACTCCAGGCCCTTGTCAAGAGTCTCTCTCCATCTTTCCTGTGGGCTTCCTTCAGGCACTGCAAGGCCACAGTGAGGTCACCCCAAAGCCTTCTCTTTTCCAGGCTGAACAATCCCAATTCTCTCAGCTTTTCCTCCCAGCAGAGCTGCTCCATCCTTCTGATCCCCTTGGTGTCCCTGCTCTGGCCTGGCTCCAGCAGCTCCCTGTCCTTGCTGTGCTGGGCCCAGGGCTGGATGTAGCTCTGTAGGTGGTATCTCACAAGGATTTCTCAGCCTTGTCCCTGAGTTTGACTGTCCGGTTTTACAAATGAATAATTTCACTGTTAGATTGACTCACAGGAAGTTGACTGAAACTGTTGGCATTTGTTAAATGCCAGTCCTTCCTGATCATCTCCCAGCAATTAAAGCTACCCTTCATTTACACATCAGCTGGTTCATAACACCATCAAAGTGGAATGTCAAGGATGTAATATTTTTAGTTAATTCAAATGCTTGAATGAAACTCATGACTATTTCTTGGGAATGCAGCATGATTTAGAAGTAGACATTCCTTGAAATTAGAAGAGTGTGTCAGAAAGAGCACCATCATAACTCTACAGCATTGGCCCATTTCAGCCATCAAAACAAAATCACTCTCACAATCCTATGAGAGAGCTTTATACACTGAATAACTGAATAGTCTTGTAAGCTCATAGAGGATGCAGTTTCCTGGCACTGATGAATCACCACAGAAGCTAGGAATATGCTTCCAACAAAGAGGAACACCTCTCCCCACAGGGTGATGTGTAGTGGGACTGTGTGCAGGTCAAGGGGCTGGCCCACGTGAGCTTAAGAGCAGAAACAGATACCTTCAAGTAACTTTAATTGTTAAATTCAGAAATCTGAGGCTGAGGGAAGAGTTTGAAGAGCTGTTGTCCAATCATACCACATTACAGGTGTTTGCAATGCAGGGCTCAATTTTCTTTCTATTTTCACTGCTGTAAAAATAACTCTTATTCCAAGGTCCTTGGAAAACTTTAATTTGCAATATAAATGCAAACTGGTTACACCAGTAGTGACGTCAGTCACTACTTTGAATACCTTTGTCAAATCCATCAATAAAACCTTATCCTGCCAAGTGACAATCCCTGACCCCAAGGTAAATCCCCTTAATGGTCATAAAATGACCTTAATTCCTAGTGATGGAGTATTATATTCCATAGCAATTGACATCTAGCTAAAATCCAGACATCAAGAAGATGTTTCACTTGAATTTCTTCATGTATTCTGTATTTCTTTTGCCCAATTTAAATGCTTTAGCACAAAGAACATACATCTAAATTTAATCCAGAAATGTTTCATTTACAGGCCTGTTCTTCCTGCCCTTCTGTCACATAATTACAAGCTTCTGCCACCTTGTGTGACAGAGAGGCATCTGAGTCCAACAGTTCTTATGGATATTTTGATAATTTGTGCCACAAAACAACAACTAAAATACTTTTCAAACTCATAACAACTCCTCCCAAGAACACTGGGAAATCAAAAAATCTACCTGTGAGTTACAGCCATAATTCACTCCCAAGGATCCAGGTGCTGTTCAAATGGCTGAACTCAAGAAGGCTTCATGTGTAAAGAATGAATCAAAAATTGTCTACTGAGAAGGGGAAAAGTGTTTGAAAAGATTTTTTAATTAATCCATATATTTGTTAAAACTGATTTTATGGTTAAATCACTTTTATTCACAGTTTGACAGGCAATATTCAAATATTTATGCTGATCACAGAACAATATCAAATTTATTTTTAAATCTGCCAGAATGCTTGTGTCACTCCACAATTTTTCTCGGTAATAATAATTTGATAATAATTTGAGCAGGTATCCAACAGAAAAAGGTGTTCATTACTCCTGGAGTTCAAAGGGAGTCCCCACCTGCCTGGCATGGAATCTCCACCTCATGCCAGTGCCCTCCAAACCAGCATTTGAGGCTTGAATGGCTCTGCTGGCAGAGTGCTGGGAGCCTTCCCTTCGGATCCCCAAGCATGCAGCAGCCAACTGGCCTGCGAGGATCAGCAGAAAACGGTGAGATAAAGCAAGCCCCGCCAAAGTTTGGATGCCCATCTGAATGCTGGCTGCTTCCATGAGGAATAATGCTTTGTGCAGGGAGAGAGCTGGTGCTAATGACCCCTGCTCAGGAGAGCATTTAAACAGAGGCTTAACTCTGTCTCTATTCAGGCTGGCACTTATGTCTCAGTTTAAGTGCTGTGCTGAATAGACTTTTTTCCCCTGAATTGGGGCCAATTTCAGTTCATCATCCCTGAGGAACAGATGCATTCTTTCCCCCCTTTCTGACAAATGTGGAAAAACGTGTAGCTAATATTTAACGTGGCAGAGGGGACATTCTGGGTTAAAAAGAGGAAGCTCCTGTCTTCCTATCAGCACACCTGTGCTCCCCCAAGTCTCAGTGGTACTCACTTCTCGCAGATGGATGGTGGAGGTCATAATCCACTACCTTGAGAAGCAAAAGGATGTGTCACATCAGGCTGGCTTAATGGGGAACACCTCTTCCTAAATCCATCTTTGTAAGATTACATTAGTAGGAAGCAGGAATTTGGGTTTTTTCAACCTTTAAGACTCAGGGGGGAAAGAGCTCCAAAAAGCAAAATATTATTAGTCATTGTTGAATGGGTTGTGCCTGATTACCCCACATGGACACAGTGGTAAGAACATATCTCACTTCCCAAGGTTCAGCCATGGCCTTAGGAATAGGGGATGGGAGAGATGCAGGAACTTCACTCAACATTCACAGAATGGCTGAGTTGGAAGGGACCTTATCCAGGTCCTGCTCATCCAGTTCTAACCCCTGTCATGGGCAGGTACACCTTCCACTGTCCCAGGTTACTCTGGAAGCCCCTTCCAACCTGGCCTGGAACACTTCCAGAATGGGGCAGCCGCAGCTGCTCTGAGCAACGTGTGCCAGGGCCTTATCACCCTCAAAGGGAACAATTTCTTCCTCATATCCAATCTGAAGTCAGTCTACACCCTGGGCATGAGAATAGGCACCTTTCTATCTGAGTTCATCCCAAGGAAATGAAAGGCACGCTGAGACTTTTGACTTTGTGGGGGCACTGTGATGCTTCCACAATGCATGCTGCAGTTCACATAGTCCTGGCAAATCAAATGCTGTTTATATTCAGCACAAAGCAGGGGAAGAAGGAAACAGGAAGACTAATTAAAAGTTTTCTAGGTGGTAAACATGATGACTGGAATCCACAGAACAGCTGTCTGTCTGCTGGAAAAATGTCATCCTGACGTCTTTAGCCCCAGTACGACTCATAAGCACCCCTGTCACTAAGATGCCAAAACTAGGTTAAAATTTCATTGAGCTCATTATTCACATGGGAAGGAAGAAGAAGGGGAACATGAGGATGGTGCCCCTAAGGTCCCTGGAAGTCTAGTGCTAGAAAAGCTTTGGAATCTGTTGCAGGGAGCCTGGAAAAGTGAAATCCATATTGAACGATGACAATGTTCTCAGTACAATCAACATATTTCACAAAGTTCAGCTATGTAAATACAGCGAGTGCTTTTTTCCTCCACACAGGGTGCAGCTTGCAAAGCCTAAGGAATTTCTCATTGCATTTTCTCATATATGAACTTGCAGCCTTCCTTTCTCTTTCATATTATAAACATATTATTACAAACAGGCAGTGAATAGACCTTTTTTTTTCCTCTTGCATTACTTTTTAAAAAAATGAATTGTTATCAGATTTAATGATATGATAAGCTTTAAAGTTCCCCTGGGAAGCTACCACAGCCATACTGATTTACATAAGCATTTTCCTACACATAATACAGCATGCAAGCTCTCTGATCTCATTATTCATTAGAAAATTAATGATAACTCTCAAATGTGAAAGCAGAGCAGTTCTGCAGAGAGTGCTGGAAATTGGCTAGTTCTCGACGCGGTAGTCATTTTCAATTTACTGCCTTGAAAAAAAGATGCTTTTAAGCAAATAAAAGGGTGCTGACATCAAACAGATACTTGTCTTGCTGCCAGGGAACGAGATGCCTTTTAAGGCAGGAAGGTGGGACTTGAGTGATGTGAATAGGAAGAAAAGAAAACAAGCCAGTCAGAGTTAAGCAGCTCTAACCCATTCATGAAAAATGTCTAGGCTCATTTCCTCATTGCCAGAGGTCTTTTTTGCTTAAATTCTAAAGCCCGTGCTCTGTTCTTGCCAATAATAAATAGCAGCCTGTTCTTAGAAAAAGTGCAAACTACGGAGGTTTTTTTAAGTGCTTTTCCCCAAGCTACACAAATTGTGACATCCCATAGACTAAGAGACAATGTTAATAAACCCCTCAAAACTTTGCTAATATCCATATCCTGCAATTGAGATTGTTGTGGAATGAACTATGGCATATTCACTGCTGGGGAACAAGAGCTGATAATCAAGGATGGCGTGGATTGCCATATGACCGACCAGATTAAGATCTGATTTTTATCCTGGCTCTATTTAGCTGATGGGACCAGCAATGGGAAAGGATAACTCTGCCCTGCAAGTCTGAGTTTTGGATATGACTGACAAACAGGATGATTGTTTCTGTCGCTGTAGTAACACAACTGTCAGGGCACTGGGAGGGAAGGGGGGCTCTCACTGCACAGTGTCTCAAAGTGCAACACCTTTGTGTTCATCTCTTCCAGCAAGATGGATGAAACCTGTGCCTGCTGCTTGTTGAAGTAGATATGATCTTTCTTTGTGAGATTTGATTGCTGCTTTTTAATGTAATTCTTAGCTCAGATAGCAACAGAAATTGCTCTGGGGTGTGGTAGAAAAGGGATATTAGACATGCACTGCAACATCCTGTTTTGGAACTAGTTTAGTGTGAGGCTCACAGGCTCAGCATTACAAAATTCTGCACTCAAGCTGTCACTTGCCAAATTTTTTGCACATTAGTTTTGTTTTTTTCTTTCCTGTGATCGGTAGCAACATAAAAGGAAACATCTGGTTCTGCAGGGTCCAAATTAGGGGATGCCATAGGAAAAACACTCCAAAGCAACATCAAATTTGAAATAACCAGGCAGTGTGAGAATTTGTGCCATTTTCAAACTCTTCCAGTAGGGAGCCAGAAACCTGGGAATTCCACCAGTGCAGAAAGAGCACCACTGTTGTATTGATGTTTTGACCACATCTTCAAACATTATAATTTCCAGCAAAAAGATGATGAAAAAAATTAAACAAAATAAAAATCATCCAGTTGTAGGTGTCACCTGAGTGTCAGCTGCAGTTTGGAGGACAAGATTTTCACACCTTTTCTAAACAGAGTTAAATGTCACCCAGGGGAAGGGATGGGTCTGTCAGACAACATCACTGTGGAGGTCTAATGACAGAATTACTGAACGATTTGGGTTGGAAAGAACCTTAAAGATCATCCAGTCCCACCCCCTGCAATGGGCAGGGACACCTTCCACTATTCCAGGTTGCTCAGAGCCCCATCCAGCCTGGCCTTGGACACTTCCAGGGATGGAACATCCACAACTTCTCCAAGCACCCTGTGCCAAGGCCTCACCACCCTCAGAGGGAAGAATTTCTTCTTAATGAGGATGTATGTTTGGGGTTTAGATTAAAATCTCTGATGCGTCTTTATTAACAATAAGAGCTATTTGACTGAAATACCAAGACACGTTTGCAGAGAGAAGAGATTTCCAGTTTGGAGGGAAAGGAAAATCTTAGTTCTCCTTATGTGATTCTTCAGCTGCAAGACTCTTGTATGGAACCCCTCAAATCTGCACTGGAAGTTACTGAGCACAAAATAAACTCCTCTTATTCACAGCATAGATCTGTGCAGCCTCCAATCTTGCAGCTAAGAACAATGTGATCAACACCTACAAATATCTTTATGATCCAGAAAAGCAAAGGAAGTGTCCCAACAAAAAGCACTGCATGCAGAAAGTCAGAATAGCCATGAGATGCAAAGTAATTTTGCAATATTTTACAATAATAATTTTCCAGTATCTTGCAGTACTTTATACTAATATTTTCCTTCAAGTTGCACTTCTGCAGTCCTTGAGGGTAACAGCACTGAAAGCAGCAGATCTGATCTCCTGTACCACTCCCCACTCTTCCCTTCTGCTAGGATGGATCTTTGTGTAGCCAGGTGAAATGTCCTGGGGAACTAAAAAAAAAAATACCATTTTTCTTTAATGTGTTTCAATCAATGCTTTTGCCTACTAATCCAGAGCAGAGAAAGAGTGGCCAGCAGACAGAGAGCAAGAGTGGGGCTGTTTCTTTAGGCAGCAGTGCTAGGTGATTTCAAATGTCTGTCAAACCAAACACTGCCTGGGCAGCTACTGGTTCTATAATGGGACAACAGCCCCTTTAGGGATGCCCCTGAAGGGAGCATTATAGGCAAGGATGCTCCCAGGACTAGTGAAATCGAGGATTTCCTCTAGAAATCTCACTGAGTAACTACAAATTGGAAATGGCAATTGTAGGTGCCTGGATAAAGGGGGAGAAAAAATGTCCCAGTGAATGAAGTAGGTACAGAAAAGTGTAGGTAGCTTCAGAGAGCCTCAGTTGTGTCCAGCAGACCTAAAGCTTAACTGTGCAAGATGCCCTTAAGATACGACATGACCGTGGGTGGGTGACCTGGAGATTTCTGCAGCTGAGGAAAATCTCAGGGAAAACTCACTCTGCAAAGTGGCCCAATGAAAATGGGTCATTGCAGTTTGGAGAAAATCCTAGAGGACAGCTAAGGTAATGAACTGAGTCAAGGATGCTCTGAAATTGGAATCTTGTCTTTTTTCTAGGAGTTTCAAAATGCTCCAAAGCTCTAATCAAGTGCCTGATGTGTGTTTCCTACAATGGGCTTCTCTCTGCTCCTCGAAGGTGGCACTTGCAGCTAATGCAAGGGGATCTGGTAAATCCAAAATACTTATAATTAGTATGGTTTGTCTAGTAAACATGGACAAATCCTTGGGTGACCACAGCCCAAAGCAAGATGGAAAATTGAAGGCAGTGGGGTAAATTTCTTACCAAACTACAGCCATTGATTTGAGAACTGATATTGCCTCATGCCAGTTCTTGTGGAGACATTTGTTTATGGAAGTATGTGAAGTCTTTGGCAATAGGCAAGTCATGGAGAGACACTAACAGAGGACAAACACACAGTGTCATCCTCCTAGCTCAGCCCTCAAGTCAGGAGTCTGGGTAGCAATGCATTCTGTGGGCTACACTTCAAAGATGGATGCCTAAATCCACAATTCTGCTTCTAAAAGCAGGTACTTAGGAATCTAAAAATAGGTCTGCATAATTATCCTTTGGAAAGCAGTTTTTAAACTGTGCAGCTGACACTTGGGAATTCCAAGTGGCTGATCAAACTGAATAGAAAACTGTAGCTATAAAGTGAATGAGCCACCAGACTATATTGAAAAGACCAGCTTATTATGACGAGAAAAGCCAGTAGCACTTTTCCCATGATCACCAGCACTCTCATTTCCACAGCACAAAGTCCAGAGAAGATGAGAAATTAGTCCAGTATCTCACATCTGGGTAGTGCCCTGTTCTGTGTTTTCCTTTATGTTTTTATCAGGCTTGATTTTTATTTCAGTGGGATGTTGTCATTAATTTGCAATGTGTGTAAGGCAGGCTGTGTATCCAGGAAGCTATTAACCACAAACCTCAGATTCTGGGGGAGAGGGGAGGGCAAAAATTCCTAGAAATCAAGATTTAGAAGAAAAATGGTGTGGGTATTAGTTGAAGAAAGGAAAAGGTATTGCAATAGGAATCACACTGAACAGAATAAAACTCTGGGTGTGGAAGTTTTTATTCAGGAATGTCACAAAAATCTCTCTTTCTTCCAAGGCAGATGCACTTGGTACTTGCAAAATAAGTGCCACACAAGCAGCAAAAACTGAACTGTAACATTTTACCATAGAGCTGCTTTAAAAAAATAACAAAAATCCAAGATCAGGTTTAGCGTTGCCAATCCTGATGGGATCACTGCTTTAAGAGGCTTCTTGCCTTGAGTATTGCTGGGGAGCCATCCCAGGTGCATGATCTAACACAAAGCTGGACAGCAGCAATGCACAACACGTGACACAACATAAACCCTGCTGGTACAGCACTGACATCTCAACAGCTTGAACCAACAAGGTGAGATGACAAAACACTGACCTTGGTGTCCTGTGGAGGGATATTTGTGACCTGATGTAACAAATCCTAAAACAAGATTCATCATAGTGTTAAACAGCAACCAGAAATTCATCATTTCAGATGAGCTGAATAATGGAGGCGGTTTTTACTTTCAGAGCAAGGACATCTAAGAGAGATCAGAACACCCAAATCAGGAGTCCCAAATTTGTGTCTATTGACTGGTGACCCTGCCCATGGCAGGGGATTGATTGGAATGGTATGATCTTTAAAATCCTTTCCAACCCAAACCACTCTGTGGTTCTGTGATTTGGTGGCTCCAAGGGAAGCCTACACAGCAATCTCATAAAGATGCATAAAGACAGGCAAGACCACTGTCATTTCCACTACTTCCTTAAGGCATCCATAGTCCCATCTTTTTTGACTCCTGGAAGGTTTTTCTTCCAGCTCTGACTCTGCTGGTACCAGGCAGCTTGGGGTAGAAATATTCCAAAGAGGAAAGAATGCCTGATCCAGTGGTCCTAGTCTGCCGTGGATCCCATAATAATAAGATTATGAACTAGATCTGAAGCTCATCTTTTGGGACAGAGAAGACAAAGAAAATTTACAGTCTTCTCCACCAGATCTGTGCAGGAGGTGAAGTGTAGAAGGTGCCCTATCCTCTTCTTCTCTCCCTCTCTGCAACCTAAGAAACACCCAGTATTTTTATTCCAGTAGACATGCTAATATTAGTTCATATAATTCCAAATTTACCTATGTTATATTTAGATGCATATTGTATTATTTTTATGAAATACTTTTCCCATTTCACTTGTGAAAGCTTATGCTGTGTAGCACCATGATTGCTCATTTCATGTGACCATTAAATAACATGTATGGACACAAGCACACAGCAATGAGAGAATATTAAATGCAATTGAAAGTAATGAATCTCAAAAAAAAAAAAAAAGGAGTCTTGGAGAGCTTTAATAAGATCGAACACCTTCTGTACTGGAACAAATACTATTTTGTTTTTCTTTAAAAATGGTTTTATTTTTGTCATTTAGAGAATCATATAAAAAGTAAATGCTTTTCTTGATCCCTCAATGTTCAAATAATTCCAAAAGATACTTTTAAGATTACTCTGTTTCAAAAGATTTCCTTTTTTAGACCATGGAGATCAATCAAATATTCAGTGCAAACTTGCCATGTCCTCAGTGATGGAGGTTATAGAGTCTGACCAGCAGTTCTTCCAGGACAATATGGAATACCAGAATCACACAGCCCTCCCTCTTTTTTCATCATGTGCTTCTCCTCACTGGTTTTAAGGACTAATTCTATTAGGTGAAGCTTAGAGAATGTACTGGGAGAGCAGAAAACTTGGAAAACCCTCAGGGTTGACAGCCAGGACATGTCTGTGTCAGCTCTGTGCCTACAGGATTTCATGGCATCAGATTCCCAAATATACCCATGGAAAAGGCCACTTTCTCTGAAAAATGAAAAATGCCCTTTCTTTGAAAACTTTTGCTCTTTGAAGAGGACTCCTGAGCTTGTCTTCTCCTGGAGAGCCAGCCAAAGCTGGGAGTGTGTTGGGCAGCAGCACACCCCAGCAGACTCCGTGTCCAAGCGGGGCACTGATGGCAAAGCAGGACGGCACCAGCAGAGCACACCCGGGTGCTGGCCCCTGACCAAGGACTAATCCCACCCTGAGAGTGCACAATGACAAAACACCCTGCCTTTCAAAAGGGCCTTCTACACAGTGCTGGGCTGGGCCATATGGACACCATCAAAGCAGCCTGGGGGTCTCTCAGGGGTCCCAAAGCAGCCTACCTGTCACAGTGCTTGGCCATCACAACCTTCACATCAGAGACATTTGCTCCTCTGAGCAGAGCTGCTAGAACTGAAGGGGAGGCTGAAATTACCCTTTTCTAGAGAATTTGTTTCATGTGGAGTAGCTGAGGAGCTGAGGGTGTTTAGGGCAGGAAAAAAAGGAGGTTTAGGGAAGACGTCACTCTCCACAATTCCCTGACAGGAGGGTGCAGCCAGGTGAGGGTCAGGCTCTGCTCCCAGGAGTCCAGCAACAGAACAAAGGGGAAATGTCCTCAAGCTGCAGGTTTAGGTTGAACATCAGAAAGAACTTCTTCACTGAAAGGGTTGTTAAACTTTGGAAGGGGTTCACTGTCCCTGGAGGTGTTCAAGACATGACAGGCTATGGCACTGAGTGCTTGGGTCTGGTTGACACAGTGGTGATCAGGCAGTTGGACTCCATGATCTTGAAGGTCTTTTCCAAATTAAATGAATCTGTGATTGTGTTTTATGGTTCCTTAGGATCAACACCTGGCCTGACACCTGCGCTCTCTTACCTCTGTGTGATACACCTGCACAGCACATCCCATGATGCTGGCCTTTCCAAGACTCCTGTGTCAGCATGAAGAGCACTGCAGCACCCTCACCACCCAGGCGCTTCAGCACAAAGAGCTGGGAAGCCAAATCAGTGGGACTTGTCACATGGAATACAGAAGACTGCATTGCATTGCTTTTTACCTCTCTACAGCTCAAAGTTTGATGAGAACTCTTCCCAAACCCATGGCAAACTTTCACTGACTGCTATGATTTGCATAGCGCCCTTGTTAAACCCTTTTTGTGCTCATTTTGACAGAGTGGAGTTTATTGGTTTCAGCTGCAGGAGCAATAAAACATACACACTTGTACATAATGCCACTGGTGGACAACACATAGTTAACACTAATTGTTTCTAAGCATCAGGAGGACAAAATCTTGCAACAGGTGGTAATTAGTGGGGACTAGACCATGCCTTAATTTGTTGCTTACTGCTCCCATGAAACTAGTTCCTTTGGACAGATGAGAGAGGAGAAGAAGGAACTGGGAAAGATGTATCCCCAACTTTTATTTCTGTGACTATTGGCTGAAGACAATCAAAGTACCCACATCAGTAGCAGACTTGTGAAATAGGTTTCTTCCTTTTGATTAAATTGCACAGAAGGAAGGTAAGTTACAGGATGATAAACTCAGTTCTCCAAAACCAGCTGCTTCTCCCCAGTACTCCTCATCCTGGCTGTTTTCACAAGTTTTCTTATCTCCACAGCAAGCAGTGGGAGTTGGGAACAAAGGCAGGCAGGCAAGCTGGTGGTACTGTTGTTTGCCACTCTGAAAGCCCAGCTGATAGCTCAGAGCACATCGCCTCGGAACAAGCCCGGCAAGCCTGGGAGTGTTTGCCTCCACTGCAATTCAATCAGGGTGCCTTGCAGCTCGAATTGCTACTATTTTGTGGGTCACTACCTCCTCCAATATTCTGTGTGCCCTCTCTTGTTTTCTTTTCATTTGCTATGCAGGCTCGCAGACCTTCCTGCTAGGTTTCACTTGGGAGGCCCAGAACCCCTGTTCTGCAAATCTTAACAGGACCTTGATGGATGTTAATGTCTCTGCCTTTCATATCATTTTACCAGTGAAACCTTTGATCTATCAGCAGTCTTTATATCAATGCAGTCATTGCATAAAACAAAGAATATGACAAAAATATCTGTTGTGCTAGCCTTTGCAGGGTATTTCCCCCACCCCTCATAAAAATACAGTGGTGGGGAGTTTAGTTTAGCCTCCAGCAGCCAGATGTGCCACGAGGGTAGAACTGGGAGCAAAAACTTTTTTTCATTTACCTTTTTTTTTTTTTTTAAAGCAGTCTGGTAAAGGAAGTTGTAAAGCAACAAGTACTGTACATTATGATTCAGAGCAGCAAGGGACAGCTGGAGAGACTTGATTGGCTCCAGCCCAATGAAACAGAGGCTTCTTGTGACCAGCTGCTGTGCTGCAGCATGAATGACAAGGGTAATAATTGATTACTAACTGGCAGCTCAAAAGGAAGAAAGAATTAACAAGAGTGATGAGGTGCTTTACAGCTTGGTAACTGTAAAATCAGTGGAACAATTAGGGGGAAAAGAAAGGGGTTTCACTTCTTACCTTAGCGTTACAAGGACAGTGCTAGTTAGTGTAAATCGCATGACAAGCAAGACAGAGGGGCAGGTCAGTGAGGAATATGGGGGTTTGCACACCCACAGGTCCCACAGAATCATTCAGCAAATTTGCTGGGGAGCAGCTAAAACCCCGTCAAAAGCACCCAGGCCCTGCCAATTACATTGGTAGGCAAAGCAAGGTCTCTGAGGCACCAGCCATAATATCATAGTGGGGCTGAAACCTCCAGCAAATGGTGCATTGTGGCAGACCAGCCCTTTGCCTTTCAGTGGGTGCTCCATGGCACATACACTCTTTCTGCCATGAGAATAAATGCATGCATGCCTTTTTATTTTCCTTCTTTTTTTTTTTTTTCTTTTTCTTTTTCCCTCTTCTTGTAAATGGCTTTTGTGTTTACCAGTAAATGCACTAGATGCATTGTCGCTACACCTTTCTTCAAGGGGCTTGCACTGACCTCATGCTCTGGGCCATGTAAAACCTTCTGGCCACTGAGAGCCAGGCACTGCCCCTTTTTCATGCAGAGTAGCACCTCACTTTGGGCCAGATCATGGCCAGCATGTCAATGCAAGGAGTAAGGAGCCATAACGTGTCCTGTGTCTTGCTTCTCACACACAGGGGAATAATAGCCTTGTGCGGACTATGCCCTTTCCTTAGCCCAAGTGGGAAGAAGGGAGAACTTGATGGATCCTTCATTTCCTTTCCCAAGGCATCTGGCAGCAAGCAGCATGTGCTGTGCCAGCTCCAGACCCGTCACGCTTTGCTCCCTTCCCAGAGCAGCAAGGAGACAGGTCTGTCCCAGCGGTAGCTCAGCAGTGGGTGGCTCCTTTCCTGGGGCTGGAGCACGAGGTCTGGTCTAGCTCCCTGTGAGCAGAGCTGAGAAAATCAATGGGACTAATCATGGGGAAAGGTAGCATTCAGCAGGAGCAAAGCTGGCAGCCTCTGCTCTGACATATGGAAAATGCTCTTCTAGCTGGTTGAAGCCTCTTCAGGCCAGCCCACCCTCACCCCTCCTCCCCCTCCTGAATCTGCCATCCTTGTGCTTATGAAGTGGCTCTTTACCCCTGGCAAGTCTGACACCTTCCAACTCACAGTTAGTAAGGTTCATCTCTCCTATCTTTATCTCTTTAAAAGCTAAATAACCCATCCAAATTGGGGGTTTAGCCATCTTCTGTGGCCCCAAAAATGAAATCTCTCCTGCCAGAGCTGAATTCTCCCTACCTGCCTCAAATAACTGCACGAGGATGGTGCATCATCCACTTCTCGCACTGGGGCTCAAAAACTAGTTAGGAGCTGATTTTGAATTTTTGAGGAACAAAGACAGAGAAGATACATTGCCATGGCTTGTTCAAGGTCTTACTCAGATATTTGAGATGGGGAAGTAAAGAAGCAATGCATGAAGGCAGCTGGGATTGGTTCCACTCTGCAATCAGAAGCACACCACCTTGGGCTGTGTGGCAGGGAGGGCAGTGGGCTCAGGTTGCTGCTGTGGCATTCCACCAACAAGAAAAGCTGCCATGACAGAGGGGAGCTGGGCTGCTCCAGGGCAGGGGGAACTGGGACTCTCCTTGCTTCCACTGAGTGGAGGGTAATGGAACAAATTTCAGACAGAGGAGATGGCAGTGGAGCTCAAGATGTAAAAATGCAAATGGTACCAGAAGCATGTGTTCATCAGCTCACCCTTGAAAACTCCCCTAAGGACTGTAGAGGGAACTTTACTAGAAAGTCTACCAAAAATTCAAGGCCTGGGGGTGGGTTGGCAGGTCTGGGGTTTTTGTTATTATATACACAGTGCAAAAATGTGCTTGACTAATCTAAACCGTGTGTTGCTTTCTTATACTGCTAGAGCAATTATAGCTGAGAAAAAACCCCACACATCACCCAATATGGAAATACGTTTTTTTCATGTTTGACATTTTTACATTTTTACTGACAGGGCAAAGCCTATGATTTAATCGGTCTCCATTTCCCATAACTTCAGAGAAGGGACTGGCCCCTCCTCCACATTTCTCAAAGGACTTATGATTAGAAAGAAGGCCATGGAAAACCCAAAGGACCTGACTCCATCTATCATGTAACACTGTTGAATGAGAGGAAAAAAAATTAATAAATACTTTCTCCCAAAACTCTCTGTGTGTGCACTGCAGTGCACATAGGGATTGTGAGTCTCTGGGGCAGAAATGGGAGGATTTTCAGGAAACAAGGTATTTTTGCCACTTTTTGAAAAAACAAGAAGCTTTTCTGCTTTTCTTTTACTGAAGCACATTCCTTCTACATCTCCTTTTTTTCTAAATGTTTATTGCTCTTTGTAGTAGGAATGCCATACCCTACAAGGAAGGAAGTGTCGGAAGGAAGTGTCGGAAGGAAGGAAGTGTCGGAAGGAAGGAAGGAAGTGTCGGAAGGAAGTGTTGGAAGGAAGTGTCGGAAGGAAGTGTCGGAAGGAAGGAAGTGTCGGAAGGAAGTGTCGGAAGGAAGGAAGGAAGTGTCGGAAGGAAGTGTCGGAAGGAAGTGTCGGAAGGAAGTGTCGGAAGGAAGGAAGTGTCGGAAGGAAGTGTCGGAAGGAAGTGTCGGAAGGAAGGAAGTGTCGGAAGGAAGGAAGGAAGGAAGGAAGGAAGGAAGGAAGGAAGGAAGGAAGGAAGGAAGGAAGGAAGGAAGGAAGGAAGGAAGGAAGGAAGGAAGGAAGGAAGGAAGGAAGGAAGGAAGGAAGGAAGGCTCAATTCTGCTCCTCTCCTTGGTATGTCAAACAAATTGATTTCAGTATGTACCAAATGAGACACAAAGTACCAGCATCCTGGCCCCAGAAAAGACAAGTAGCAGCTGTTTCCTCCCCAGAAGGTGGAGAGATGCAGCTGCAAGCAAGAAAGAGCAAATAATCAGGTGGTGACAGAGACAATAGGAATTGGAAGCTGAGCACAAATTACGTCATTGCTCCTGATCAAACATTTAGACCTTGGAAAGAATTAAATATTAAAAACATTCAAAATAGAAGATGTTATTCTTCTTAAATCTGTAATTGTACAATTACCTTCTTCTTTCAGCCCTCATGGATGCATGCTGGCACCGTCTCCTCATGATGAGAATGGGAGGCTGCCACAGGTGACCAGAAGAGATATCACCCTACAGAAATACAGCTAAAAGTGCTCTGAGCATCTGGGGGCAGCCAAAAGTAATATACACACTTGCTCTGTAGTCAGAAAAGTGATTTGTTGTAACTGTTCCTAATAGATAAGATCTTTCTTTCAGAAAATTATCACTTTTCCATATTACTAGGTTGATGTATTACCTGTGCAAGACCTTTGTCCATAGTAGAAAATAATATTCTGATGTTAAACTGTTGGTTTGATTTTTCCCTAGACATTAGCAAAAAATAGTTTAGTTGATTATAAGAACAAAGAGGTGGAAAGGCTGATTGTTCCAATCATGCCTGGAAAAAAATGTATCTCTGTGGTGGCTTCTGACGTGACATTCAAAGTCCAAATTCAAATCCTCAAAGCCCTCACCTGGAACTTGGGACACAAAGAGAATAGAAGGTCCTCCTCAAGTCTCACCAGGAAAACAGGAACAAACCTCAGCTTTTCCCAGGGCTGCCTCTGCTGACCAGCCTGAGCCACACCAAGGGAAAACAAGGGCTGCTTCTAGGGGCAGCTCAGAGGTATGGCTGCTACTGCAGCACAGGGGGAAGCACAGCAGTGGTCAGGAGACCAAGAAAGAGGCACCAGGAGTGAGCCAGACAAGATAAAGACTGGAACAAAAAGTCAGAGTTAGTTATGGGGACAGGGTGAAGAATAAAGAGAGAACACTGGAGCTGTGTTTCATTGAAACTGGCATGAAGCTACAGCTTCCAGGGGGAACAGGCAGGCACTGATCTGTGTGGTGACCAGGGACAGGACCTGAGGGCACGGCTGGAGCTGGGTCAGGGCAGGGTCAGGGTGGGTATCAGGGAAAGGTTCTTCCCCCAGAGGGTGCTGGGACACTGAACAGGCTCTCCAGGGAATGATCACAGCCCTAAGGCTGCCAGAGCTCCAGGAGTGCTTGGACAGCATTCTCAGTCACAGGGTGGGATTCTTGGGATTGGTTCCAGGAGGATCAACCCCAAGGAGCTGGACTTGATGACTCTCCATGGGTACTCCAACTCAGTATATTCTATGATTCTCTGATCATTAGGAACTAGGAATTTGCTCACAAAGGTGTGGAATGCAGTGGGTGGGTGCCTTGTGAGATTGTAATCAGATTAAAATTACTTGTGATTCAAATTGAAAGTAAAAGGCATTGATGCACTCAGTGCTTGCAAGTAAAGGGGGGTTAGTACTGTTAAGCAAAACAGAAAGTGTGGGAGAATAAACACCTATTCTCTGGTTGCACATTCTCATTTTTTCACCTACACATGTGCAGGGCTTCCCCTCTTCTGCTGTCACAGTTTCAGAAGAAAAATTAATTATTTTATTTTTAAACTAACTTTGTTACAGTAAAAGTCAGCAACACCTACTGCAAGGCCCTGGGAAAACTGTTCTGAGAAGAGTCTTGGTTTTATGGGAAACCACCGAACAGAGACTTCTATAAAAGGGACAGCTCCTGAGTCCTTGAGGTTTCCTGCATCTGATCAAGTCATTCAGTGCTTCTGTGCTTCAGTTCCCAACAGTCAGGAGGGGGTGATCCACAGTGATTGATCTCACACTCGGCGTCAGCTCAGGACTGTGCCCAGGGTGTGTTTTGGAGGTTGGGTTTGATATTTCAGTTCTGCTTGGTTTCTGTTCTTTGTGAGCACCCATGTGCCTCATTCAGCACCAAGGGGGGTTCAGGTGGGCACACAAAGCCTCTGCCCTGTCACTGCCTCTCATACACGGTGCAGTTGTTCCTTTCCTGCACCTCCCTGGAGCACCACATTCACCACTCACAAATTCATGACAAAAGTACCATGGCTCTGCCTGCTGGTGCTGAGCCCCACACACCAAAGGAGATTCTCAATTCTGGAACAAGAGCACATGGGGGGAAAAAGTTCAAGAATTAGGGTACACAGCGGGGTAAGGGGTGTGTCTTTAGTGTTGTGTGTTTTAACATGAAATCATCACAGTAAAGTACAGGAACAGTTTAGGGAGGTGATGTGCAAATAAACTTTGGATTTTGGTACCTTGTGATAGCCAAGCAGGCAGGACATGAGGTCAAACTAAGGAGACTTTGCCTTTTAAATGTGATGTTGACCTGGATCCTTCTTTGTAAAGTGCTTTCTAGATAGGCTGCATATGATCATTTCATAGTTCCTGCTTGCAACTCTTCCAGTGTTTCAGCTGAACTTCCCAGCACACATTTCTGCTTCTGTCTCATTCAGGCCAGGGAGAAAGAATAATAGAATGGCCTAGGTTGGAAGAGACCTTACAAGATAATCTCATTCCAACGCCTTGCCATGAGCAGGGACACCTGCCACTATTCCAGGTTACTCAGAGTCCCTCCCAGCCTGGCCTTGGACACTGCCAGGGATCCAGGGGCAGCCACATCTTCTCTGGGCACCCTGTCCCAGGGCCTCAGCACCATCACAGGGAAGAATTTCTTCCTCATTTCCAATCTAAACCTGCTCTCTCTCAGTGTGAAGCCATTGCCCCTTGTCCTGTCACTCCAGGCCCTTGTCCAGAGTCTCTCTCCATCTTTCCTGTGGGCTCCCTTCAGGCACTGGAGGGGCACAATGAGGTCACCCCAAAGCCTTCTCCTCTCCAGGCTGAACAATCCCAACTCCCTCAGCCTTTCCTCCCAGCAGAGCTGCTCCATCCCTCTGCTCCCCTTGGTGTCCCTGCTCTGGCCTGGTTCCAGCAGCTCCCTGTCCTTCCTGCTCTGATCTCCAGGAGAATATGGATGCCATGGATCTGCACAACAGCTACATCAGGGCACTGTGCCTGATGGGAGTAAACCCAACAGGAAGGATGTGATCTTGCAGGAGGATATGTTTGTCACATTACTTGAAGTTCTTAAGATTACAAGGGGAAAGACAGCTGTTTCACTCAGACTCCAAGCCTGGGGACTTCCCACTCTCTCAGAAGAGCAGTGCAAGCACAAAAGGGTTTCAGAGCACTTAGAAAAGTGCCACTGATGAGAGATGCAATGAGTGAGCACAGAGCAAAGCTCTCTCAGCTCATTTAAATGTAAGGCTGAGAGCTTAGGAAAGGGGGGGTTTGAAGCAAACCTATGGAAAACTCCTGTGGAATTTAAGAGAAAAAAAAATTATTACAGATTATGAAAGGTTATTGGGGATATATGTTCCCCAAAAAGGTTTTGGGGGTTTTTCATTCGTTTCCTTGAAATCTGTCCTCACATACTTCTGTGGATCCTCCTGGATTCATACCTATTACATTTCCCTAGACTTTTCCATGCAGACATGCAAACTGAAACCACAGAAAATATTTTCATGCACCCTCCACCCTCCAGAGCAAACCCACCACATTCTCCCTGACTCCAGCAAGGTGTGACGTGGCAGCCTCCTCAGAGGTGCCAGCCAGCTGCAGCAGGCAGCACAGCCTGGATGAGGGGAAATAAAGCCAGCTTTTGGGGGAAAATCCTGTGTTCACTGCCTTTTCCCTTCTTTCTTTTGCAGCACAGCACTAAGTTGATAAATCCACAAACCTGAGGAAGTTTATAAGCCACTCTTAGCAGACAGTGGTGACAATCCTAAATCTGAGGTGTCCACAAGCTGGCAGATTCTACTCTGGTGAAAGTAAATGCATCTCCTATTGGGACCAGAGGGAACTGCTCCCAATTACATTAATGCTGAATATGGCCCCTTCGGTGACTTAGTTTTAATTGTTGGACATTGCTGAAAAAAGAAAAAAAAGAAACCGGAAAAATGTGCATTCTATCAAGTGTTGTGAAACTATGTGGGTTGGAGAAGGCTCAGTTTTTAATAAAGGAAACATTCATTGCATCCCATGTCAGGGACTTCCATTAGATAGAAAGGAGACAGGAAGCTGAAGCTTCACTCTTGGTAGTTTGGTAGGTTTGCTACCAAACAGCTCTACTTTAAATGAAAAGTAAAGAAATAAAAGGAAACTGTGTAACTGTGGAGGCCAGAGAGGTTTCCTTACCCTTGCAAAGGTCAAAGCCTGGCATCACATAGAGTGTAAGAGTGTTGGGTGCTTCCTGGCACTGTGGGGATCCTGACTGCGTCCCATTCACAAGAAAAGGTGTCAGACTAGCCTTTTCCAGCTGCTCTTAGGTTAATTTTCAAAAGATTCCTCTTATGGAATGTAAAAAAAACCAAGTATTTTAGAGGCAGATTTAAACAAATCTGAAAACTCAGCATATGCTCAGGCATAGCCACAGACTTCAGTCCTATTACAGTCCTATATTTCCAAAGGCATTTCCCACCAGGATGGTAAAGGCCTCTTGAGTTTTAGGTGTCATTCATTCCTCCCAGCTTCCCTCTGCTCTGCTTCCTCCTTATTGTTTTCATCTGCCAGTCCATCCCGGCCGGATTTGTCATAATTTCATGTTGACATACTGGAGTAAGACAATTGCAGCTGCTCCCTCTGAAGAATGCAAACAGGGATCTGTCATCTCCTCTCCTCTCCTGCCCTCCCCCTCCTGGGAGGGATGGATTTCACCAGGAATCAGGGACCATGGCCACCAAGAAGTGGCCGTGGTGTGTCCCAGCAAAGGGCTAGCAGATGATCCCCTGTCCCTGAGATCTTTTGGGTATCACAGTTTCTGCTGAGGCTACGTGCTCCCCCATCCAAGTGTGTGTGTGTTTATGCAGCAAGCTCCGGGATGCAAACGGCATTCCTCTTATCATACAGAGAGAGGATGTGAGCTCATTCCGAAGGAATCCCAGCTCTGGGGTGCCCCACTCACTTAATCCAAGCATCCCTTGCATGCTCCTTCTTCTGAGAGGGTGGAAGAAAAGCAAAGCACAGTGCTATTGGCTTCTAATAAGTGGGATAATATATTTCAGAGAGGAGCTCAGACGGGAGAGGAAATGAACTTGGCTAGACAGTCACTTAAAGTATAAAAAAAAGGGGGGGTGAATTTACAAAATTCATTCCATTATTTCATGTAAATATACTTGGCTGGGTTAAGACAGGCTGATATAATCATAAGATGCTGAATAAGGCAGATTTAGCAGTGCAGCACCATTTATTAGCCTGCATGATAAAGAAACAAACAGATTCCAGGCCTGGCAGTTGCTGGCTGTCAAAATAAGGAAAAGTCTAAAATGTTGTGAGTCTCTGATGCTGGAAGGAGGCCCTGGGAGTATTACAGCACCCAGATGGGCTCCCTGGGGCTCCCCCTGTGTGGAGGACCTGCTGGTGTGGTGAGCTTTGCACATCTGGGCTCAACACATCAGCAGTGTCTGTCAGTGTCTGTCAGGAGGATGTATGGCTACTGCTTGGGCTCGTTCTGAGGACATTAAAAAGTTAAGAATGGTTCAGAAGGGAGCTGCCACCATCCTGAAAAGCTGCTGTGAGACCAGAGGTGGCTGTCACCCTAGGCAAAGCAGGAAGGCACCACCTGAGAGGCCTGACAGCCCAGGCTCACACAAGAAGCCTGTGGAGTGCAAAGCACACAAGTCACCTCCTGAATCTGGAATCGGAATCCAACCCATGACACACACATTTCAATCAGGATTTTTGTCAGAAAACCATGCCTGCAATCATAGAATCACAGAATATCCTGGATTGGAAAGGACCTACAAGGATCATCAAGTCCTCCAGGCCCTGCACAGATACCCCAACAATCCCACCCTGTGCCTGGGAGTTTTGTCCAAACATTCCTGGAGCTCTGGCAGCCTTGGGGCTGTGGCCATTCCCTGTTCAGTGCCCCAGCACCTTCTGGGGTGTTGAAGAACCTTTTCCTGATATCCACCCTAACCCTGCCCTGACACAGCTCCATGCCTTTCTCCATGTTCTCATCTTGCTCCTGCACAATGCTGCAATCACTGTCAGCAGGAACAGGATCATCTCTGCACAGCACTGAGTTAAATTGTTAAAAACAGAGACAGGCACACATTGCAGTGAATTAACTTTGCCAATGCATGGGATTTATCATGACTCCATGATACTCTTCTGTTTAAATTTCCAGCTCCTGGAGAGATGTAGTGACATAAGCAACTCACTGGTGCTCTTTCAGTGAATCATCTGTGCTTGCTGTTGATGAGAAAGCTTAGAAATGTAACAGGAGATGAATGAAAACTGAAAAATGTGAACAGAACTTGAACCACTTCCTAAATCTCATTTTTCAGCCACTCCCGTAAATACTTGCAGCCTGAACTTTTGGCACTGGCAGTGTTTCTTATGCTTTAAAGTGCAGGGTGCAGATCACAGTTTGGCAAAATTAATGGGAATTTATTACCACAAAAATGCAATATTTAAGGCTTGCAATTTTGTATGTAGTTTATAATTTTAAAAATTTAATTTTTTTTAATTATTTTTAAAACTTTTTTAAAAGTCTCATGATTCTATGGAATTTCCCATTTTTTACTAAGGTTTATAGGCACATGACACTTGATAAAATTATTATTAAAGTATTTGAAGGGAAAACAAATTGAAAATAAGGATGATTGCAGATTTTTTTAATCTTTATTGATATTTCAATTCAGCTAGTAATTCTGCATACCATTTTCAAAACCTAATCTTGAATTAATTGAAAGGACCTCCATTGTCAGAAGAATTCCATTTCAGCTGTGAATATCCAGCACAGAAAAGCAAGTTCCTCTGAGGTATCACATTATGAGCAGCTGGAAGAGAGGCACAGAAGTTGACCAGGCACCTGAAAAACTCTGGCCCATAATGAATTGTTGTTGTTATACTCTTTAAAGTGCAGAAGGTTGAATATATTAATTCTATATTGCTTTTCCTATGTACATCCTTCCAGTTCAAGCCAGGTTTAACCCTAAAAGGACACCACATATCTGGAGATACCTTTGTAACTTCAGTTCTGAGGCAGAAAATGCCTGTGGTGGTAGATGTCTTTTCCTGGAGGTATTTCCATCAATATTTGTGAAATACTCAAGGATCAGGGATGGTGAGTGTGACAGACAACCGGAGGAAGGTGGCAATTGTCTCTCTCCACAGCAGGGTTCAGGTGTGGATGATGAGTTACAGGGCTGCACATTGATTCTGAGGATAAAACAAATCACAGGACCACCAGAGGTGGAAAAGACCTCCAAGATCAGCAGCTCCAGCCTTTGGCCCTCTTTGGCCACCTTGATACCCAGCCCAGAACACTGAGTGCCACTTCCAGCCATTTCCTGAACACCTCCAGGGCTGGGGACTCCACCTCTGCGTGGGAAAATCCTGCCTGTCTGCCCGCTGAACCAACATGCAGGGATGGAGATGGATTCTCCTGTCTGAGTTCTTGTTTCCAATCACTTCCCAGCCCTCAGTGTGCCTCCACTCAGCCTCAATGGCATGGCTTTCCCCATAAAGCCTGTGGCTTATAGCTGGCTGGGAAGATCTACTCTGCCCTTGAAAAATAATACATAATACTGACAAATTGAGCATTTTTCTTCTTCATTTAATAAAGTAACCTTTAGTGTTCTCATTTTCATTAAAAAATAAGGCTCACTCAAATAAACATCCCCTTCACTTTGGAAGGAAAACCTCAAACTTTCTAGATACAAATGTTGCATGAAATCTTGTACAGATTTAATAAGCTCTGACAATTACATTAAAAAAAATCCACTATTTCCTCTATAAGCACTTGTACACAAAATTTCATGCCAGTTTCTTTCCATTTCTATTCAGTTGACTTGTAAAGGGCTAAAAGGCTCACAGCGACTTCTGTGAATGAGAAGAAAGAGCAGTGCATTCATTTTACAGATGTGCAGCAAGATTAATCAGATTTACTCAAGAACTCACAAGCAGTCTGTGCAACAGCTGGGAAGAAAACCCCAAGTCCTAGTCATATGTTCTAGCCACAGAATTATCCTTACTCTTGGAAAAGCAGAGGGGTGCTTTTGTGGAAAACAATGAGTTGTAAAGCCTGAGGAAAATAAACTCTCCCAGGCTTTTTCTTAAGCAGGGCTGGAGAAAGATTTTGGCGTGGAGGGGCTGCTTGTAGGGATGTATAAATGTGGGTTTTGGTCCTATTTGCAGCCTGGTTTGCTTTAGTAAATAAATATGTACATGTGTTTAGGTGGGTTTGGATAAACCTCCACCAGTGAAAGAGTCCTTCACAAAACCAGTGGAGCAGAGAAGAGCCCAGCTCCCCCCACCCGCTCGCGACTCCACGCCTGTGCCACCCCACTGATGTCAGAAATGCTAAATTCTTTCATCGTTGTTTGAAACAAGACCTCCATTATAAGCCAAATTTTGACTCCCTCTCTAGAGGAAAAATAATCAGCCTGAACTTTCACAGGCATGATATTAACTCAGGGTAGAATGTCCTTTTAGGAAACTTGAGGCTGACTGGAGAAAATGTTCAAGAGGCTTGGGGTGAGGGAAGCTGGGGATGGGGAGTGACAAGGAAATACACAAAATTGAGCTGTTTTTTAAATGTCCTAGTTTACTGTTCAGGAAAAACAACCTTTTAGTCAGGAATAGCCAGGGGGACTAGGCAAGTTTTCTTTTCCCATTGATATCATGAGATGCACACACTGACCAAGCAACCCCTGGAGTGGCAACACAGGGTAGAAAGTGTCTCTGGAGAAGCTGGGACAGCCTGCGTGGACTTTGAGACTTTAACACTGTTTTGTCTGAACAATTCAGGTGGTGAAGCACCTCTGGAAGTCCACAGTCCAACCCCTTGCTCACAGCAGAGCTAATTCCAAAGCTAGATGAGATCTTACAAGGCCTTATCCAGTCAAGCTTGGACATTTTCCAAGCATGGGTATCCCTCATCTTCCCTAGGCTCCTGCTTTTGTGCTGCACCACTCACACAGGGAAGAATGTTTCCCAATCAAAAATCAGAATTTTTCTAGTTGCAACATGTGCCACTTGCCTCTGTTCCCATATCCATGCACCTCTGAGAAGAACCCAGTCCTGCCTTTTCTAAATTTCCTCTTTAGCCAGAAGTCTGCACCAACCCACCTGAGTCTTGTCTGGGTAGAACAAATCCAGTTCCCTTAATCTCTCATACAGAAACACAGGCTGGTTGAGGTTGGAAGGGACCACAGGGAGTCATCTGGTCAATTCTGCTCAAGCAGGGCCATTCCAGGGCCCATGGCACAGGATTGCTGGCCAGCAGCTCTGCTGAGAAGGACCTGGGGGTCCTGGTGGACAACAGGCTGTCCATGAGCTAGCAGTGCCCTGGGGGACAAGAAGGCCAATGGAATCCTGGGGTGCACTGGGAAGAGCAGTGCCAGCAGGTCAGAAGTGATCCTGCCCCTCTGCCCAGCCCTGTCTGGCACATCTGCAGTGCTGTGCCCAGTCCTGGGCTCCTCAGCACAGCAGGGACATGGAGCTCCTGGATTGGGGCCAGTGGAGGCTGCAGAGATGATTCAGGGCCTGGACATCTGTGGCAGGGAAAGGCTGAGGGAGCTGGGGCTGTCCAGCCCGGAGAGGAGCCCCAGCTGAGAGGGGCCCTCAGCCCTGGGTGTCCCTGTGTGCAGGGAGGGCTCTGAGCAGGGCCCAGGCTCTGCTCCAGGGCCCAGCAATGGCACCAGAGGAACGGGCAGGGACTGAGGCCAGGAGGTTCCACCTGGGCAGGAGGCAGAACTTCTGTCCTGGGCAGTGACTGAGCACTGAACAGATTGAACAGAGTGGGTGTGGAGTCTCCTCACTGGGGATATTCCAGAACTGTCTGGACACAATCCTGTGCCCTGTGCTCTGGGATGGCCCTGCTGAAGCAGGGAAGTGGGACCAGATGACTCTCTGTGGTTCCGTCTAACCTGACCCATGCTATGGTCCCTGTTTCCTTTCCAGGCCTCTCCACAGCCACCAGAGATTCCCAGCTCCAGAGGCAGACACTGATGTTTTGAACATATGAGGTATCTGAAGTGCTCATTCAATATTTTTTCCAGGTGGTGGGCACAGTTTCCAGCTTGTACAATTCTGCCATGGTCCACTGAAGAGCTCAGCTTTTCCTCAGCATCTGCATAGAAAGTGCAGTGAACAGGCAGAAGAGCATAGCTGAAGTGGGCATTAGCACAGCTCTGAGAACTGGCTGCTCCACACCAGAGGAGAGGACTGGGGGCTTGAGGGGTGAAGTTATGTCTGACAACAACCCTGTGACACCACATTATCTACATGATCCAGCCTGGAGCAAGTTCTGGGGAATAAAGGTGGCCATGTTGAATTATAGAATCACAGAATATGCTGAGTTGGAAGGATTCTCAAACCCAGCTCCTGGCCCTGCAGAGACCCCCCAACAATGCCACCCTGTACCTGAGAGCAATGTCCAAATTATTCTGGAGCTCTGGCAGCCTTGGGGCCATGACCGTTCCCTGGGGAGCCTGTTCAGTGCCCCAGCACCCTCTGGGGGAAGAACCTTCCCCTGATATCCACCCTGACCCTCCTCTGAGCCAGCTTGTTCATGTTGTTCAGTTCCTCCTCATAGCCGCAGGGTGAAAGGGAAGGGAGGCATGATCAAGATGTCCATGGATGACAGTCAAGCTTTCCTGACAGAATGACATTCTGAGGTCATTCATGGCTGGAATAATGACTGACTTCAGAAGAGCTGCCTGATCCTGGATCTTAGAAAACAAAGAATTTAATGTCTTTTTCTGTGGTACCATTTTCCCTCTATAATAGAGGCTGTAGGCTTTGACTCTAGGTGAGGACTTGGACTTTGATGTCTTCTATAATCCTCTCCTTCTCTTAAATAATTCAAGCAAATGCTATTAACAGGAGTTTTTGCAAGGAAATTGAAACCTAAGTATGTCTGGTATGTGGTAGAGATAATCAGGGAAATACTGAAGCAGCATATGACAAATTTTGTATTCCATGCATCTTTGGCTAACTCTCCAGCAATTTGTTGTCTAATCTGTCCTCCACAGGACCTCTGCCAAACATCTGTGTGGCTTCATGGTGCCATCTTTGGAAAAAAACCCAAACCACAAACTTGTCAGGAGAATATTTTTCCTTTTTTTAAATTCAAAAATAAGATACCCTTTCACCCTAAAAGGCACAGCAGCCAAGTTCTAAGCCCAATGGCAAACTGAAGACCTGACATGCTGAGGCAGATGGTGAGAGAAGTCAGAGCTTGCTACTGTTGAAAACAACAAATTTCCAGACCACCAGCAGAGCTTGTGTAATTTTCTGCCATCTCCTGAATACCCACCAACACCAGGCTTCTAAAAGCATGATTTAATTCAGGTAGAAAATCTATTTTGCTTTTACTTTCTGACAGAAAACACTGGTAGTATTTTTGTCATCCTGAGTTTATCCAGTAATTATCCCTGGTAATTAAAGAAAACTGGCTTTCCAAGGAATAGGTCCTCTAAAATCTCTGCTGTTTCATAAGCTTTTTAAAAACTCTTTTTGAAACCTTTTAATAAATTTTATTAAATTAATAAACAGAAATCTTGCTGACATGACCATAAAGACACAGTAGCACTTGTACAGAGCAAATCCATACATCAGCTGCATGCCTTCAGCATCCATGAGTAATGAGGCATCTCCAGCCCCACAATAAGAATTTGATGCCAGACACCAGTGTCATGTATTTTCTCCCTCTCAAATATATGCATCTGTGTGTGAGAAAACCCCACCTTCAAATATGGTATGTCTTTTTAGAGACATTTTCACATGAGAGAGGGAGGCTGAGGTAATCTTATTATCACCAAAACATTGTAAAAACAGCAGAGCATTGGAGAACTTTAATCCTTTTCTAAATTATGGACTGAGAACATTACAATCGTGCTGGACACAAAGGCAGAGCTGTAACTTGACAGGCTTGTATAATTTACAGCCTCCATAGTAAAAGAGGTGTTTTTATTAAATGACTGAACTTCTACAGCCACTTCAGACTGATGATACTGGGGAGGCTTGCATTCTGTTGCCATCATTCAAATCCTTCCCTTTCACCACAAGAATATGGCTGGGATTCCAGTTCAAACCCCATATGCAGTTATTTATCTATTACTGCTTGTCAATTCAGAGCTGAGGCTATTTGTGCTGGTACCTCACTTCACACACCTTAAATAGCTTTTTTTTCTCATTTTAAAAAGCTTTCCTTTATCAAATAAGCATAAAACATTAACTAAACAATAGCCAAAATCCATTTATCACCAGGAAAATGCCCCTTGCATAGAAGGCCTGTGTTTTATGGTCACGTATTCAAATTTCTGTTTAAACGAAACTAAAATCTGACAAAGAATTGATGCTTTTTTGCTGACTGCAGAAAAGTACCTAACATTATTTTTCCCTTCTGTACTGTACAGAAAAGAAGGGCATGTGTACAGTGAAACACTTTTATCAGACTCCACTAAGGAATATTTTTGCACTGATAAAATAAGAGAAGGCAAATAGGGAAAGCAACTTCAATCTCAACACTACAGTGCAGACTCTAGAAGGATGTTTACACTGCTGGAATGAAAACAATTCATAACCAGGCTTTTAACTTAAAATAAGTAATATAAATATTTATCAGAGTAGTGTTTTACAGCCTGTATTACTAAACTATTTCTGTATTATATTGGGAGTGACAGCTATTGTTAAAATCAAAATGCTTTCACAGCAGAAAATTAACTGAAATCCATTTAGCCAGCATGGAATTTTGCATTAGTATCCATTTACTGGGCTTAGAAAACTCAGGTCAGGATTTCAGACAGATAGACCTTATCCTGGGAATGTGTTTTGTCTTAGCTTGACCTCTTCTGTGGATCCCACTGATATTTAGTAGAGTGTCTACATCCTTCCCTCTTTTAAAGCAGGTCCTTGAGGATGAATTCTGGATATCATTCCACAGTACATAAGCAGCTGCTGAGCCTGGGAATGCCACCACTGACTCCAATGCAAGCAGATACACAATTAAATTGCCCTAAATGCTCTTTCCTGGGGGACAGGCACAGCCCTCAAACCCTTGCAATGCCAAGGCTTCATGGTCACCCTTGGGTATCCATCCTCATTCTCAGGAAGAGGCACATGGCTTTTCTTAAGCACTTTGAGTCATATCCCTCAACAGTCTTTAAAGTTCATTTTTTAATCTGCCTGCCAAGCACTCTGTTGAGGCAGCCTGAGGTGGAGCAGAACAGCTCCAGCCCAAATCCACAAGTGAAAATGCATCCTCAGGCCATCAATTCACACAGACATTCTCTCCTCCCATCCCACAGCTACCAACATGACACACCTCCCACACACTCCTGTGGGGACCTGAGCCCTGCTCAGAAAGCCAGTGGTGCTCCATGACTTGCTTGGATGGATTAATTAATTCCCTTCCCACATTCCCAGCTCTCCCAAGACAGCCCCACATGCCTTGCCTAGAGCTACTGCTGCCATCTCCTCATCCATGGCAGCTCCCACCATGTCAACACCGAGGTCCAAAGAATCACAGAACCATTAAAGTGGGAAAAAATCAAAAAGGTCATTGAGTCCAAACATTAACCCAGAACCCACCCTGTTCATTACTAAACCACATCCCCAAGTGCCACATCCACATAATTTTTAACACTACCAGGGACAGTGATACCACCACTTCCCCAGGCAGCCTGTTCCAGTGCCTAACAACCCTTTCAGTAAAGAATTTTTTCTTAATATCTGATCTAAACCTCCCCTGGTGCAGCTTGGGGTCATTTATTCTTGCCCTGTCACTGGTTGCCTGGGAGCAGAGCCTGACCCCTACCTGGCTGCACCCTCCTGTCAGGGAGTTGTGGAAAGTGAGAAGATCCCCCCTGAGCCTCCTTTTCTCCAGGCTGAGGCCCCCCATTACCCCCTATCTCCCTCTCATAAGATTTGTGCTCCAGACCCTTCACCAGGTCTTTGCCCAGCTGAGAAATATTCAAGTCACATCAGCCTTATTTCTACCCCATTCCATGTGCAAACCTTTTTTAGGTTGGTTTTCTTCCTCCAGCTCTGCTACATCTGCTGCAGGAGTTCATTGTACTCAGAAATGTTGTTTTGGAAAGAGGTGCTTGAGGAAGAGACATGTAAGAGAAAAAAAGGGAGGCTTTGCCAGAAAAGGCAAATCAGAATGAAGAACACACCTCCAAAGAGCTCCAGATCAATGCTTCAGCCTCTCCAGCACCAGCAGGAAATCCATGCTGTGAAACCCAATGTTCACCACTTGGAGATGGGTGCAGTTATGCCTGCCCCAGTCAGAAGAGCTGTGTGCACTCAGCCCCATCAATAACACCAGGGTGGTGTTGCTGGGTTACACCATGGATAATAGCTGGAAGTGGAAGGAAATCCAATTTCAGTTTTAAATCAGCTGTTAAACCATAAAAACTCAGTATCCAGGATGATAACATTTTTAATTGACTATGTATTTCTACACAGATGTAGTGCCCCCCAAAAAATGTCCATATGTAGATGCACGTATGAATTTAAACCCAGAAGCTGAATTTCACACAGCATCTGATTTCAAAGATTTTCTGTAACGCCCTTAAGAGAAGAAAGAAAAAACCCTCAAAAAATCCAAGCTACAAAACAAATGTCAAAGGGCATTAAAACTAAGCTTACATAAAATCTCACACCAATTGACGACCTAGATTAACCAAGGAATTTATGTTCCATTTTCATGATATCAGTTTATAACTTCAGAGTAATTTCAGGGTGCTGCTTTCTTGTACTTGAACAGAAGGAGCTGGATTTGCCCACAGAAAGCCACATTCCTGATTGCTTTTCCAGGTGGCAACTCAGATATTGTGTCCAGCATTTAACTGTGTCCCAACTTCCAGCAGACTTTTAGGACTCTCTCTATATTTGAGACCTCTGATGTTTAATAAAACTTGACAAGTTTGGTTCATTTACTGTTACTGTCACACCTGAGCATTTCATGGTGGTTAATGAAGTACAAAAAAAAATATGGAGAACCATAAAAATCAGTTTGGAAATTCTTTAAAACACATTTTTCAGACAAAGGACTAAGAGTCTGAAGGAAATCTGGACTCTGCCAACCTTTCAGAAATCTGGTTAGGCATCCAGAGCTATTAATAAAAAAAAAAAAAATCCACTATCCATTTGATTTTGGGAAGGGGAGAAATCAACTGATTTTGTTGCCTTGTGTCTCACCCATGAAAAACAAGAATTATAATCTTTGTCACACAAATTTCATCTTTTTAGTCCTCTTAATGTGTATGTTGCTCAGAATGAGGATTTTTCTCTGTATCTCTACCAGTTATGAATCTAGTAGTAATTATTAATAATGAGGAGATGGTTCTGTAATCACCATGCCCTCAGTAGGAGGAATGGGTGACAAATTAATCCAAGCTCAAAACAAAACTGTTATCAGTGCAAGGAAAGATGACAAAGCTGCAGTGAATGCTGTGGACCCATTTCCTGCTCTTTGATATCCCAACAGCTGGGGTTTATGTGGAGATAAGTAATTTTTGAGTCAACCACAAGAAACACCACACACCTTAGTTCTTTCTGTTTGGTTATTCAAAGTGGACTCAACTGCTCAGAATATCCTGAGCTGGAAGGGGGCCATGAGGATCATCAACTCCTGACTTCACACAGGACAGCTTAAAAATTAACCTGTGTATCAAAGAATGTTGTCCAAGTGCTCCTTGCACACCATCAGGCTTGGTGCCACTTCCCTGGGCAGCTTTCCCTGCCAGATCACTTTCTCAGAGAGGAACATTTCCCCTGACATCCAGCCTGAACCTCCCCTGATGCAGCTTTAAGCCATTCCCTTGAGCCAGAGAGATCAGCACACCACCCTCCTCCCCTCCTCATGAAGAGGGGAAAGGATCAGGCTCATCTGAATTTGTAGCTTTCAAAGACAGTTCAGATCTGTTATATGGAGGAAGATGTGCACTGCCCAGTTTACATCTTAATACTGGATTTTACCAATTTTTCTGACTCAGACTTGTAACTGCTGCCACACTGTTTTTTATCACATTTTTTGAGTCAGCCCATACAGAAACTGAGCAGGTTTGGGACTGCTGATTGTGCAGGTAACCTGACAGTGGGAAAAGTCATGTTTTAAAGAGAAAATAAAGGAAGAAATGCTGGCTGGCCTACCCTGCCCTGTAAGATCTTTGTACTTTTACCATTCTTTCACATCTCCCATCCCCACTATTAAGATGGTAGAAGTAGAGATTGGGATAGAGCATTCATAGAAAATATTTTCCAATCAGATTTGATGTATTAGGATGGCATGGACACATTTCATGACCAACATCTCTAACCAGAGAAAGGAAATCCACATGTCCCTCCAAATCTTTCTGCTCCAGAGAGGAGCAGAAGGAAAAGTTAAGTCCATCACACTAGGCACTCCTGATCCCACTGCACCTGGGAGCTGTAGCCACCAAGGACTCCAGCCAAGGCAGGGTGTCAAATGTTGAGTTTTTAATGACACCTACTGCACACAAAGAGCCATGGAAAGTGCCCTGGGCCATGGAGCACACACAGGCTGTGCTCAAGGGCCTGTTATCCCTGGGTGCTTGGAAAGGGCAGCAGGACACATCTCTCCTCACAGCTGTGCTGCAGTTTCAGTGCCAGTCTGGCCCCACAGGCATTTTCCTGGGTGTAAAACACCAGCAGGGATGCATGGATTGATTATTATTTTTAATGCTAGCAGTATGTTGCCTTCAGGAGCCAAAGTGGAACAGAAAATGAATGAGGGTTAAGCAGCAAAGAGGAATGCAATGACAGCCCCAAGGGACATAAAGGGCAGGGGCAGGGCAGGCCCTACCTGGGCTGCGCAGGCCACAAGCTGCCCTTCCTCTCCTGTCAGCTCCAAGCTCAAGGCAAACACCCATCAGCCAAAGGCTCTGGGGCTTTCCACAAGACACCAAGGGTCTTCAAGGGTTAACTGGGGTTATTAGAGGCTGTAATTTCACAGCTCACATGCAGAGGTGCTTCACTAACCTGTCTCAGGAAGGCCCTCAGGACCAGCACAGCCTGGAGGCAGGGAAAGGCCTCACCTACCTGCCCAAGTGTGTGCCACAAGCTCTGGGGCTCAGCTGACCTCCCAAGGAACTCATCTGGGTGACAGAGGACACACATGACCACAACTGCTGCCATAGTGCAGCTGCCACAACTGAACAGCTTCCTGCAGGGTGAGGCCTTGATGCTGGCTCCCTTCCTGACACAGGAATTTCACCACTGGAACCGGAGAAGACTGAAAGGGCATCTCATCAATATATACAAGTATCTCAAATATGGGTTTTGAGATGGTGCCAGGCTCTTTTCAGTGGTGCCCAGGGACAGGATGAGGAGCAATGGACATAAACTAAACACAAGAAATTCCATCTCAGTGTGAGGCAGCATTTCTGTACACTGAGGGTGGCAGAGCCCTGGAACAGCTGCCCAGGGAGGGCCTGGAGTCCCTCTCTGGGGCCATTCCAATCCCATCTGGACACACCCCTGTGTCACCTGCTGCAGGTGTCTGTAGGCAGAGCATAATGTCAGGCAGAATCATAAAGTTTCACATCAATTGTTGTCTTGTTTTCTCTGAAATTCCTGCAGGTGCTGGCTGATCGCTAAGAAAGAAAAAGAAAACCAACAAAGGTTAAAATATCACTGGAAATCCAGTGGTTTATCCTTGGAGACTCTGCTTTGCTAATGCACCAAACTGCAGATGAAGAAGCAGCCAGTTTTGACAACAGAGCATTGGATCTTCTGCAGCAAACAAAGCTCTTCCTTGGGCAGAGAGCAAATGTTACCAATGGGTAAGGCTTTATAAAGGGAAGGCTTTGTAACATGGCTCTGGCCTGTTACTTAGGCTAAGTAGAAGGGAACTATGGGAGAGTGGCTCAGCTGGAATAGGGATAGAGAGATGAGAGAGATGTGAGAGATGTGGGAGACATGCTGAGTGACTGCCACATGTCCACATCATGTCTACATTGTGGTGTATGGTACTTGGTTGCCTTGGGCTTGTTGTGCCTTACAACTATGCAAATTGATAAGCAGCTAACTGCTTTAAAAGGCCAGGTTTTGGCAATAAAGAGCACTCCTTTGCACCTGCCTGGGGTCCCTGAGTAGCCCATTATCACAACAATCAAACACAAAGCCTAAGCCCGGTCTATTCCCATTCCCTCCTGGAGAAGCAACCAGGCAGCCACAGGAAGACAAGCAAATCCAAGACTCTTCAAAAGAGTGAAATGGATTTACCCAGGTGGAGTTGGGTCACAGGGGGATTGTTTTAGTTCCATATCTAATCTGATTGTGCTGCATTAAACACATCAATTTAGTTTAAAGTGTAGAGGAAGTGTAGTAAAAATTCCACAAATGTATTTTCTACAGAAACCTGTGAGCATCCATGAGTTCCTAAGATCATGAAGCATGAATCCCCAAAATGAGATGGAGAAGTATAGCTCTATTTGTAGCCCTGCAACAGTGACTTTTCCCAGAAAATATCTTGTATCCATTGGTTGAGTGGTGCAATCCTCCCATGAAAGGCCAACTTAGGCTACAAGGTATTGATTGTGTATCAGCTTTCACCCAGCAGCCAACAGTGCATCTGTCCAGGTGTGGGTTTTTAGGGGCTGGTAAGCCAAAAATACCAAGGCATGCTTCATTTTGAGCTGGGTCTGTACCCATCAGCCCTTTTCAGTGGTGCCGGAATGCTGCTTCCTGGGAAGGGGCAGTGGAGGAGCTCACAAGTTTCTTCATCACTACAGGCCACCCATCCCTGCTCTTCTGCCACCTTGCTTAAAGTGGAAACTCCACTACATGGCTGGGATTCCAGGTCTGGGAGAAATCCCAGCCTCAGGACTGCAACTCTGCTTCCCAGGAGGCAATCATGCTCCACAGTTTCATTTGGAGTCTCTGCTGGTCAAAGCATCTGGGGCCACCTCAAAATCACACTCACCTGAAACACAGCAGTGCTGGGAAGCCTGCTGGAAAGATTCAGAGAGATCTGAAAATCTCAGCAAGACTTCTCCCCTCTCCCCCGGAATAAAAGAAATATTTTGTGGTCACTGAATTGCTCTCAAGTATGCAACACAAGTAGCTCTGCTGGAGCACCCACACACATGGAGAAAACTCATGGTATAAAATGCCAGATGTATGATTATCCAGTTTTGGTTTTCATTGTTTTCTCTCCCAGATGGTTTTATATCACACCCCTGACCCTGATTTGAAAAGCAACAAAAACTTAGCTATTAAAAATTTAATTTATTATTTTCAAACTCTCATTTTACTGCTTGGGTTGTTTTATGTTGTGGTAGCTCCTTGTTAAAGTTCATTCTCTCCTTCCACACACTCTTTTCTGTTCCTCAGCAATTGCAGCACTGTACATTCACCCTTCTCATTCAAACACGTGCATCTCCATTATGGGCTCACCAGGATGTCCCTCCTCCCACTACAGTGGCACTTTTCCTAAAAAGCCCTTTTAAGTGAGGGGTAACTCAGAGCCTGGTCACTCCAACATACCTACTTCCAAAGAATTATGGAATGACTTGTGTTGGAAGGGACCTTAAAGATCACCAAATTCCAACCCCTGCCATGGGTAGGGACAACTTCCACTATTCCAGGTTGCTCATAACCCTGTCCAGCCTAACCTTGGACACTGCCAGGGATGGGGCAACCTGTGCCAAGGCCTCCCCACTCTCACAGGGAACCATTTCTTCCTAATACTCAGTCTAACCCTCCTCTCCATCACTGTGAAAGTTCCTGTTCCTCCTGAAGAGGTCCCTTCAGACACCAGAATGTTTCTATGAGGTCCCCACACAACCTTGTGTGTGTCCAGGCTGAACTTTCTCAGCCTGTTTCTACAGGGGAAATGTTCCAGTCCCCTTATCAGCTTTGTGGCCTCCTCTGGCCTGGCTCCAGCAGCTCCCTGTCCTTCCTGTGTTGGGCCCCAGGGCTGGACACAGCCCTGCAGCAGGGTCTCAGCAGAGTGGGCTAGAGGGGCAGAATCCTCCCCTCCCCTGCTGCACTGGAGCCTTGGATGAGATACCCAGGGGTATTTTCCAAGGTATTTTTAGGTGGAAGTGTTTAAACAGAAGACTGTCAGCCTATGCAACACTGATGGCTGAGTCATTTCAGACCATTAGTGAGACACACAAATGTCCAAGAAATATGCGATTTTGTTTGCTTTCCTCTGACTCCTTAGGGGTTGGTGCCATTCTTTTCAAAGTGTCCTTTGGACCCTGGACTAAGGATGACACCATGTGAAAGCACTCCCAGTCATTGCTCATTTGGCAGGGAACTGTTTCATCTGGTTGTGCATCATGGAACACACCCTTCCCAGCAGCATTCCTTCTTCCCAGGACAGCCCAGCACAACACAGGGTGCCCCCCCTCATGCCATAAGACCAGCTTCTATCCCAAAATACAGCATGGAAGCAACGATGGTGTGGCACAATTGGGTGGTACATCCTTAGATATCTCCAGGGTAAGTGAATCATGAGGAATAGGCAGAGAGAGGTTCAGAAAACTGGGCTTTGCCAGATAAATTTGATTAATTTGTGGATGGATTACACAATTAGGGGGTGAAGGCAATACAAACAGCTACAATGTGCTTGGATTTTAACAAAATATTTGATCCTATGTCCTATGAAACCAACAGTGGAGAAATTTGTCCAAATTGGCTTGAGAAAAAACCAAACCAAAACAACTAACATGTGGGCAGCAAACAGGCTGGGGGAACAGAAACAAAGGGAAATGACAAAAAACAATGAGCCATATTGGAAAGGCTTTGTTAGTTCCATTCCCGAGGTGTGAAAATGATCAGTGTTAGTTCCAGTGCTATAAAATTGCATTCAAGAATGGATGAATGATCTGGGCATGAATGAAAGTTACAGCTGATAATAAATTAGGAATAAATACAAACACAAGTAGAATTTTAAAAAGGAAAAAAAAAAAAGGCAGAGGTATTTGGGAGCTTCTGGCAGGACCTGGAAAATCTGGGAGAAGAATCAGGTGGGGGTCTGGATTAGAGCAGAGAAACTGAGGAGGACAATGGTCTTGAAATGTTGAGTTAAAAGCAGACCTTATCCTAGGGGTACAATTCAGAAAAATCCCTGAGCAGGTGCTTAACTTCAGGCATGTAAATTGTTACTGAGTCACTGAGAATGAAACTAAGCCCATTAAAAGCTGTGCTGAACCAAGACCAGATTGCTCAGCACCTTGACTGAGCCCACCTATTCCCCACATCTCACCACAATTTTCCCCCATGATGCATCCTTGTTCTACTTTGGACTTGTGGATGCTCCAAGGGCTCTTAAGGAAACATATCCAGCAGCTGTGTGGATTTCACTCACACAAAAGTATTTTGGAAGCCCAAATTCAGCTCAGCTTCAAGCAGAAAGGAGACAGAAAATTCCACACTTCTCCACAGACAAAAATTACATTAGCAAAGGTAAAGTTTAAAGTTCTTCAGAACAGTCCTGAGAATTTAGTTTCAGCTCAGATTTTCTTTGACAGATGGTCACACAAACTCAATATCAAGTTTCACTGAAAGAGTTTTTCGAAGAGAAAAATGACACTATTTTATTTTAAAAATGATACTGGGCCTTTTCCTGAGTTTTCAGGATTTCAGAGAAACTGAATCTAGCTTACAAAAGAACTCAGCATTTGAAGGAATGCTATTTTCTAATGAAAACTGTCTGATCTGTCCTTCTCTCCTTGTATTCACCCTTTTATCTTTGTGATAACAAGTACTAATATGATATTACTGATATGATTGTCTGCATGCCTGGTACAAGAAAGTATCATTTTTTATTTTTGCCAGCAATTCCTGTGCTACTTTATGGGACTTTGATGATTCTTGTGGGTCCTTTCTAGCTCAGAATATTCTGATACCCAGTGCATACTATTCCTACTGCTGTCCAAGAGACTTGCAAACAGCCTTTCCCTTTCCACCTCATCAGAAACTTCCCCTCCAGCTCTGCTTAGCAGAGAAAACTTTTTATTCATCACGTTTTTCTGAATATTTCTGCTGGGTGAATTTTTTGGGAGAAAAAGTAAACCAACAAAACACCACAAAGCAACATAACAAAACAAACATAACAAAACAAACAAACAAAACCAACAAACCAGAAAGTTGGGAAGTTGTTGATGAAGAACCACTTTTAAGGAACAACAATGAAATAAAACTCACTGTTAGGTCAGCAGGAGCTGACCATCTCAGCAAGGTCCTTGATCTATCCACTTTCCCATGACACAGTTCTCCATTGCCTTGTTGGATGGGTTTTCATGAAGGATTTTCTCATGGAGTGTTGAAAAACCATCTGAGCTCTGATGGGTTGGTGGAAATAAATGGTGGATGAACCCCTTTGAGCTCAGTACCTTTGCTCAGTGGTCTGTGATTTGCAGAGGACTTGCCTTGGGGATGAGGGTGTTCCCTTCTAATCCCATGCTAGTTTTCAGAGCAACATGTTTGTTTCTATTATTTGCAAAGTACTGTCCCCATTCATAAGTTTTTATAGATAGCAATAATTCCTCAGTGCAAAACATTACACCACTGTGTGAGCAATCCCTCTAAGACATATTGTTTTCTTTAAGTCTTTAGATAAAAGCCTTTATAGCAGTTGGGCCGTCTCTGATACTGTGTTCCTTCACCTCAGCTCCTGGGTTTGCTCAGATTACTTCCAGATTTCTTAATTCCCCCTTGTGCCAGCAGAGATGGTGCAGTATCTCTGGGCCAGTACCACGCTGCAGCCTGTCAAAATGTGATGGGAGATGGCCCTGAAGCCTCCCTGACTTAAACTGCAGCTGTCATTTTCCATCAGTCCCCACTGCTGGAGCTTAGCTCCTGCTGGCACAGCACCCTAGGCACAGTTTAAGCCCTGCTTTTCCCTGCAGGTCTCCACTTTTCACACAACTGACACATTTTACTCTCTCCCCCTTCTCCCCCCGCAAAATGCTTCCTCTTGTTCCTCTGACTTTTCTTCTCTGGCCCTGCTCCTTCTGTGCCTGAAGTCCCATATGCTTCCTTCCTTCCCCTCACTCACACCCCATCCGTGCTCCCACCACAGTATTAAACCGTAATTAGTAGGAATAGAAAACAAAAACCTAAGGAAGCCTTTCCTCCATTATCAGTGTCAGATAAAGCATATTTGCAATAAGGGTAGGGTAAGGAACATATCCCCAGCATGAGACCCCACTCTTAGGATAACACTTCATCCACACTGCCTGGAGAGCTCCGTCCCTGAGGGGCTGGGAACCACAGCCCAGGCTCCCATTGTGTGCCTGGCCACACAGGCAGCAGGACAATGAGGGGCAGCAGGTGGGGCTGCAGTGGAGGGCAGGGAGCCCAGGGAAAGGATGAGCTGGGACAGTGCTGAGCAGCACTCACAGGACACCAGGGCCATTGCCACTGCCAAATCTCTGGGGGGTCAGAGGGAGACAAGAGCAGCATGGAAAGGTTTGTGGCATGGTGAAGAGGCTGAGCACCTTCCTGTGCAAAGATCAGTACAGGGAAAAGTGCACATTTGTTGGAAGTGCCAAAAGTGGACCAGTTGTATCCCAAATACCACTTACCCCCTCACATTTCTTTTCCTCAATCCACTCAGCTACAGGTGCTGAACTCACTGATTGGATGAAGACAGGGAAAAACTTTTCCAGAGCAGAAGCTGGCACTCTGGCTTGGTAGCAGTTCATACAAGAACTAACTCATCCAGATTACAGCATTTTTACCAGCTGACCACAGGATAAACCTTCCACAAGTCTGACTCTCCTCTACCAGGCCATAGTGCCCAGAGGCCTGTCCCAACAGAGCAGTGTGTCTGGGCAGGCTGACATTTACCCAGTGCAGGCTGTGCTGTCCAAAGCTGCTAAAAATAATGTCAAGCTTTCACTCTGCTCTTCTACCACCTGTAGGAGGGACAATGGAAGCCTTCAGATATTTCACCACAGGTGTGTAACACTGGGGCTGCCCTAAGAGAAGTGGAGATGAGCCTAGGTCTCCTTGCAGGCACATGGACAGTGCTTCCTCAGGTGTCTGACTGTGCCCAAACACAAACCAATGGCCCAAACTTTAACCTTGCGATCTCCCTTAAGACAAGAGACAGATGAAGCAAAGTGGGGAAACAAATGGACACAGCTGAGCCAGTCCAGCCTAAGGATACACCTAACCCTGTATTTTGTCTCCAGCTATTCTCAAATTTCCTTTATTGCTTTCTTTTTGTGTTCCAGTGTGAGGTCTGTGTTTGGTACTTCCCCTCCCTCTCCCCATGTTCACCCCAGAGCCCACCCCTGGCAGTGTCCCAAGCAGCTGTGACACAGGGAGGCTGAGCAGAGCTGGCCATAACCCTTCTATCCTCCCTTGTCCATCTGTCTGTATTTGCCTCCCCCATTCTGAGCTCATGCTCCACACACAAATGTCCATGCTGGCAAAGCCCCTTGGCAGAGAGGGCAAAGGGTGGCCAGCTCTCTGCCAAAGCCATTGTTGAACACCCTGATCTCTCATTTTCCTCCTCAAAACACCCTCCTGTACTTTGCTTGGGATGAGCTGGCCAGAGAATTCCCTGTGGTGCCCCTTCCCGTTGCACCAGGATCTGTCTCTGCCCTTGTCCCACACTCTTGTGTGCAAGAGTGGACACTGGATGGTGGTAGCCAAATGGGTCAGTCGCTGCTGATTTGAAAAGATTTTTTTTCATATAAGTGGAACAATTACTTCAAGAATGGAAAAAGAAGCTAAGGACACAGGAAAAACAAACAAATAAAGCTGCTGTCCCCAGGGTCCTCAGGCAGAACCCAAAGGAAATGTGAGAGAGCTGCAGGAATGGGACAAATGTACATCCAACTTCCCCACACACGCTCCCGTTCCCATCCCCTCGGGACACAATGGCAGCCGCTGTGCCTGGCTGGGCCCAGCAGCTGAACAGCTGGCAAAGTGCACAGAGTCCAGCCTCAGAGCAGGGCTGAGATGGACATCCACCCAGAGAAGTGTATCTGCTCTGGGATTTGCACATGCTCCGTCTGGAGCTCCTGGGAAAGCTCTGAACACAGGGGCTCCCCTCAGAGGGTCCAAGTCAAATGGAAATAGAAAGGCAAGCATTAGGCTGGGAGATAGCACTTCCCTTTCTGTCACATGAAAGATGAGTCCATTAGGGAACATCCTCTCTGGAGCCTGTAGGGAAAAGCTTGGAGGCTCCCAGATAAAACAGCTTGAGTTATGTCTTCCTTGGCTTTCAGTGAGAACAAGCACAAGGATTTTCATTGTCTGCACCGTTAGCAACATTGCATCGTCCAGAAGACCTTGTTCATTTATCAGCTTCCTTTAAAATCTTTTGTTCACAAGCTTGCTTGTGTGTGAACACAGAAAAAAAATCCAGCTCTATCTAGTATCAGCCTGCAGCTGTTCACTGACAGAAGGACTCAAAAGCTACAGATATGAACATGGGAAAATCCACCCAAAGCAGAAGGAAGACACAGTAAGCAACAGCTGCATGACAAGAATATGCTGTTTTTGTAGTGTGAGGGGGGGAAAAAGCTACAGTTACAGTAAGCATCAGAAAGTTGTCTGCAAACATTATAATTACTATTCAGCTTGGAAGATAAACCAGATTACCTCTACTTCTGACTTTCTCTGGGTATCTGATGCTCTTCTGGACATATGCTCTGATTCCCAGCAGGGTTTGGAAATTCCAAGCCAACTTTGAACCATCTTTTAAGTGCTGGAGTCAGCAGATTTCAATCTGTCCCTGACTTTCATAGGAAAAAAGAAAATGAAAAAAGAAACCCTCAAACCTCTGTCCCCAAAACCTGCTGAGTCCTCTAAAAGCTCTACATATAATATTTTGATTATCCATAACAGGGTTGTGTGTGGGACACAGCAGATGTTATTTATGCTGCTTTAAACCAAACTGATCCCAGGAATAGGAGTTTTGTAAGTGTGTTCTTAGGACATAGCTCCTCCCTAAGTCCTCCTTCCTGAGACTCCACAGCCAGAAACAGAGATTAGTACCGGTTTTCCCAGCTCTCCAGGAGTTCCAATTTATATTTCTGTTTGTATCCCACCCTTGCAGGCCCTCCACTTCATCATTTACCACCTCGGGGATAAATAACTATTAAAATACATAGTAAAGCGATTGTGTAATGTTTGTAAAAATAATCACGCTTTACTTGAGATGTGCAAGAAAATCTATAGAGCCAAAGAATGCAACAGTCGAGCCTATTTGTACTTCCCTGCTTCTGGTTCTTCACTGTCCTTTTTCAGACCTTTCCAAATCCTCTTAGGACAACCCTTTTTCACTTTCTCACCCTGGACAGGGTGTTGCAACATCAAATTTTAGCCTTTCTTCTGTAGCTCCTCTTCACAGCTACTTGACTCATTAAAAAGGGTTTTCTTCTGCAGAGGTGTGTTCCCTTCTTGATCTTTTACCTTCCCAAGCTTTCTTTGCAAATAGCTTCTTAGCCCTTCCTCTAAGGGAATTCTTGTCCCTCAGTTCCCAGAGAATCTGCATAACCTGACCTTCTCCAGGATGGAGCAATTCCTTTGTTATCTGAAGATAACAAGCCCATTCAGGTGCCAACAGTCTCGAATAGTCCATCTATTCACAGACAGAGAAACCAGTTTCCCTCCCTTCTTTCCAGTGCAACATTTGTGAGATAGGGGCAGAAGAGAAGGTGGTGTTAGAACACAAGTGTGGAAATGTAAAACGAACCTTCCTCTCTGGTGAGGGAGGTGTTTCTGTCCAGGAACTGCTGGGACCCTGGAATGGAAGTGCCACTCCACGATGTGCCACGGAACTCATGTAAGAGGTTTCTCTGCAGCATAGAGCCTTATCTATGTGTGAAAGAGAAATGGTGCTTTCCTGACCTGTGGGAAGCTTCCCTTCTGAGGATGGTGGTTGGCAACAATGAGCCTTATTAATAAAAATTTGAAACCCAAAAAAGAAACAGTTCATTTCTGGGCATGAGAACCTACTCAGGCAAAAGGCCTCCCAGCCCAGCCAGCAGACAGTACCTTGGGAAGAGCTACAGGACAGGATGAGGAGCTACCAACATCACTCCAGGAACCTGCTCCAAGAGGTTATTGCAATGTCAGGATGAGGTGAAAGCCCAGGGGAGAGTTTCAGCACACAGAGAAATAAGACAACAGCACAACAGAGTTTTGCTTGGGGTACAGATTTGCACCATGAGGGATGGCGAAGGACCAAGAATGGAGCCAAGGGAGGAGAGATTGCAGGAGATCTGGAGGTTTCAGTGAAGGAGAGCAGTGTGGAACGTGTGTTAGTGATTTTTTTAGTTACTAAAGCAGTTTAGTTCCAGTCAACAAAAGCCACATTACAGATGCTGTATGCTACACCCTGAGCTATGTATATGCAATTATGCCAGTGGCCAGCAAGTGCCCACACTGCTTCCTTCTGCTTTTCAGATACTCAGGAGACTTCAAGAGGATGAACAAGAATTACAGCCAGGCAAACTCTGACCAAGCACAAGGATTCTTAACAAAGAAACAGAAATTAATTTCTTAAACTTTCTTAACAAAGGTTCTTTACAAGGTTCTTCCACCTGATGCTGGTGTAGCACTGAGGCATTATCCAGAGAGACTGGGATCTCCATCCTTGGGTGTTTTGGCTGCACAAGGCCCTGAACAACCCAATCCAGCTTGGGAGCTGGCCCTGCTGTGAGCAGTGGACTGGACTAGATGAATTCCAACCTTGCTCTTAATAAGAGCAGTGTTTCCCTCAGACCTGTGTCTATTTAGGTGCAGTAAAACATCTGGAAGGTAGCATAAGGTCGTGCCTAGGAAGCTGTGCGTCCCTGTTAACTCCAGCTCCAGATTCAGGGAAGGCAGCAGTGGAGCAAGAGGGTGTCTTAGCGGAGAGTGAAAAGCCAAATGCTGCTGGGGTGGGGTAGCAGAGCTGCAGAGAGGGGAGGACATTTTCCTTGGACACCCCAGGGGAGATGCAGCCCTTGAGAAAGCCTCACCATTGCCCAGCTGCTGCTGAAGTGTTCTGCCCCTGTGGAGTGATGGAGGAGCTTTGGGAGCTCTCCAGGGGCAGGAGCAGCAGTGGATTTCAGAGATACCTGTGAGAATTTCTGTCCACTTCACCAGGAGGGCAGCTATCGCTTCACCAGCCCTCCTGACTCTGCCCAAACGACTTTCTCACCCACATCAGGAGCTGTGCCCAGACCAAACAAGAGCCTCCTCAGACTTTGGATGGAACTCAGACAAAGCAGACATGACTTTGACCATGCCTAACAAGACACCTCAGTCAGCCAAAACCTGACTGTGTGTAAATGCGGGGAGCTGAGATCTGAAATAGCTGAGGGCTGAGCTTGGAACAAGGATGTTTGTCACCCTCCTGCACAGAGGGACAGTGCCTGAGCTCCTGTTTGCCCACTGCTCACTGAAATGCCCAGCAAAGCCTCACCACGGGCAGCAGCACTGAGCAGAAGGATTTGGGGAAGCCAGGGATGCTGAGGAGCTCATAGGTGACAGGGTTTTCTTACTGTCCACACTGTCTGAATTCTCAATAAAGCCATTTATTCAAAAGCCATGTGGCACCTGGCCAGTGACTGAGGGCTCTGGCTATAAGTGCCACTGTGAAAAGGGGCAACACCTTCCAAAATGCTTCAAATTGGCCACTATAAAATGCATAGTTTTGGGGCATACTGGCACTGAAACATTCCCTAAACAGAAGCAGAGAAAAAAGAAGCAAATGATAGCACTGTGTTCAGGTGGTCATTAATATTATATGCAATGTAGTATTTTAGGCTATTAATATTTTAAAAGCAAATAATTTTCCCCTGTGTGGATGTAATCAACATAGAGTTGAGTAGTAAAATACCCTGATTGTTTACCCATGGGAATAGCTTTTAATTCAGCAGTTTTGGAGGAGGAAATTACAAGTAAAATAGTTTACCTCAGTAGAGAGAATTTATTTACACCATTTTGTTTTGTGATACTATCGTTTTGAGGGGTTTATGTGTTTGTCTCTTTGTCAGGCAATAAAATTTTATTCTGTTTGTTTATCTGATCGTGTCAAGACAAAAATCAGCAGATTTATGGAGTATTTCATTGTCCCTGGAATGCAAAGAGGACATCCAAAATACAGGCTGAGAGCCTTATATTTCTTCATGGACAATTTTTGATACTTTCACAGAGGTAACAAGACAAGCCATTCTTCCTTTAAAAAACACACCTTTTTTCAGAATTTGGATGTGCACTACACATCTGCACACAATGAGAGGTCCAGCTCATCCCCATTCCATAATCATTCACAAGGCTTCCAAACCAAAATCCCACCCTGATGAAGCTCCATATAAAACATCTCACAGACAATATATGCCTCATATGTTTCAGCAAACTATTCAATGTGGAACCCAGTGTCAGGATAATTCTGTCACTGCAGATTAACAGAATCATTGCATTTACCTTTCACATACAGCTGCTCTCCTGGGAGTAAATACCATGATTACTTAGCTGTTAAAACAACTAAAATATGCCCTTCCTAAATCTCCATAAAATGAGCAATCACCTTGCTTTCCTATTCCTTGTTTGTATAGACCTGGGCATGCTACACACATGTATGAAATGTAAAATCTTTTCTTCAGTGTAGACAGAAAGCAAATAAAATGGAATTGGAAGGAAGTGTCAGAAGGAAGTGTCAGAAGGAAGTGTCGGAAGTGTCGGAAGTGTCGGAAGTGTCGGAAGGAAGGAAGGAAGGAAGGAAGGAAGGAAGGAAGGAAGGAAGGAAGGAAGGAAGCTATGTCACAGCAAGATGCTCTAAAAATTGGAGATCAGCTGCAGTTTTGGGGACAGTAAATCTTTTATTGATAAATCTCAACAGTCTGAAAAGAAAAAAAAACTTGCACATTTAATGCTGAAGCCATTCTTGAACTAAGGATTGATACAAACATGCCAGCAGGTAAGGAATGCAAGAGGTTAACAGCAAAGCCATTTTAAGCAGAAAAGGAAGCTGATTCATAGGCAGTGAGAAGAAAAAAAAGGGGGGGTTTGTCACCTTGAGATTCTATCATATTATTAATGATGCAATAGATATCAGCGGTTCATACCTGTAATTTAGCAGAACCTTGCTTGCTCTTTCAAACATCTACACCAAAAGCAGAAAAACAAAAAACCCAAACCCAAGAAAAGAATGGCAGCATCTCTGTACAGTTCTGCATGCCAGGGTAAAAAATGTCACTTTCCATGGACTTCCTGGCGCGTGGGAGGCACCTGTTCCCTGTTCCCTGTCCGAGAAAACGAGCGCAGCCTTATCACCCTGTCCCCCCCAGAGAGGAGCGCGGCGGCTGCGAAGGATAAGGCAGTAATGTCAGCCTGGGAATTCTTTGGGCTAAATGTGATGAATTTATCGAGTCTTCCAGCATAAAACATCAATCCCAGGTACATGACCATCCTTGTAGCTTTTTTTGGACTTCTTTCCCATCTCACCTAATAAAGGAATCTGACTGGAGCTGTGCACTCTTTGCACAAACACAGTTTCTAATTACTGCTCTGAAAAAAGTTTAAACTGGGGAATGAGAAAGGTTAAAGAAGAAACTTTGCACAAAACAGAAAGGAGCAATTGATTAAAAATATATTAACCAATCACACGGAATCCATTAGTTAATGCTGGTTACTATTGAGCCTGCATAAAATCACCCTGTAAAGGTGAGAATAGTTTTATTACAGGCTATGTTTCACCTGCTCAATACCTTGTGTTGTCTAATGCAGCTGTTAATCATAAAGTTGCCAGCACACAGTTATTTAGAGTTGAAAACTACCCTGTATCATTTAAAAACTCCTTGAAAATACGTGGATGATATCCAGAAGATCCTGTGCTATTCACATCCTTTCCCAGTCTTTCATCAAAAACCAGAGGAAATAAAAGATAATTTTTATCATGTTTTTCCTGTTGAATGCACAGCATGGAATTATGTGATTTACCTTTGAATGGCTAAAACCCAGATAAATTAACAAAAAAACCCAAACAAACCCAAACCACCAAGCTAGACTCCTTCCAGTGACTGAAGCTGGAATAACTTTATTTCAAATCTATTGCGCATTTTCTTATTCATGGTGTTTGTTTGCTTTTGGGGCTTTCCTCAGCTTGGACAGGGGAAACACATTCATCTGTTTCTTTTTTGGCTTCCAGTCGGTTTCACTTTCAGATTCTCGTGTTTCACACTCCAGCCTTCAGGTTTCAAGCACTGCAAAGGAATACTTATTCCATTTAAACAAACAAAAACCCCGCGGCCGCCGGGCGCACTCACACCGTGTCTATTGCTCTGCAAAGCTTGAGCCCATCCTGTCCCCTGAAGCATCTTCCTGATGGTTCTCTGAGGAAAATAAATAAAATAAATAGGAGTGATGACGAATTTAGGATTTATAAAAAAACCCCAAGAGCTCTGCAGCGCTCCCCAACAGAGGCCAATAAAATATCATTACATATTATCGATTACACGATAACCGCACGTCGGGTTGGTGATGAGGAGCGCTGACACCGGACTCGGTTCCCCGCAGAAGTGTCCCAAGACGCAAATGATGCCGGCGGTGTTGCCACCCGGCGGCTGCGGCGGGGTTGGGAGCAGCGCAGCCCCCTTCCCTCGGGGCTGCAGGGATGGCAAGGAGGAGCGGCTGTCCCGGAGCGCGGCTCCCCCCGACGGGCTGGGCGCACATCCCCGCGACGTCTGATTTAATCATTTATGCTTTTAAATGGGCCAGGCAGATCAGCAAAAGAAGGGCAGCGAGTGCAAGAAGGGTGGATTTTGCTGCTGTACTGTTGCATTGTTTTTTGTTATTATTTTTTTTGCCTTTTTTTTTGGCGGGGTGTTGTTTTTTGGTGGTTTTGTTGTTTGTTTTGGTTTTTTTTTTTTTTTTGTTTTTAGTGGGTTTTTTTTGGTTTTTGGTTTTGTTTTGTTTTGGTTTTTTTCCGGAGGAAGGGTAGTATTTAACATATGGCACTCGGTAATCTCTACACGGAGGCTGTTAAAACATCTGCTGCCTCCAAACGCATGCGGCAGCGCCCGTGGGCACGGGGACAAGGCGAAGGGGCAGCTCGGGCACGCTGGCTTCCGCGGCCGCGGGTCCCTGGCTCCCTGCCTGCCGGCCGAGCTTCCCAGGAACCGTGTTCTCCCGCTGGAAACGGTGGAAACGGGCACCGAGCGCATAAAAGCCGTCGCACCGGGAGAAAGTGTTATGGTTGTTTTGGTAGGGTTTTTTATTTTCTTTTTTTTTGTTTGTTTTTTTTTTTTTTGTTTTGTTTGCACGACGTTGCTGCAGATCAGTGGCACCTCGGTGTGCAGAGCTGGCACGCTTCCATTCATTATTGATTTAGGGAGGGGTTTTTTCCCTAACGGGACATCCCCACCACACGCCAGCACCGTGGCCCGCCCGCGGTGCCCTCGGCTGCTCTCCCGGCTGCCGCCCCATCGCGGGGCGCCCCGCATCCCTTCCCCGCCGTGCCCCAGACATCACCCTACTTCGGAAAGTCGCTGCCGGACAATCGGGACACCCGTTGTCCTCCCCCCCGAAACCCACATAAATCACAATCGCTGCATTGTCGGGCTACAAAGCCAGACGGGAGCGCTTATGAATTTAAGTTTGGAGAAGGAAAACGTGCGCTGACACAACACGCTCCCTGTTCGCAGGAGCAGCCAGGAAGGGGAAATGAATGGTGGAAGTTAAAGAGCCTTTCATTGCGGAGCGCGCCGCAGCGGGTCCCGCTCGCCGCCTTCGCCGTGTGCCGGGGGTGCCCCCTCCTCGCCGCCCCTCAAACGCGAGCCTTGCCTGGCACGGCTCTGCCCGGGTCCCGGTACCCCGCGGCTCGGCCGCCGGGGCCACACACGATGCCCGGCAGCTCCCCACGTCTCGGGAGGAAAAGACAATCTCTGCGCCTGGGGGCTCCGCGGACGGGACGAGGGGTGCGCGGGGATGAGTTTGTGTGGAGATGCTGCTCTCGGCTGTCCCCCGCTACAGGGGGATGGGGGCGGGCGACACTCCCGCTTTTGGGCTTTTTGCTGCCCGATAGCCCTTTGCTCCGACGGGCGGGTTCTCTGCGGGGCCGAGTCCCAGCCAGCTTTTGCCGGGGCAGCCTTGCCGCGGGACTCCGGCGGAGTCGGCACCGCTGTTCCCACCCCTCCCATCCGCTCTGATGCACAAGGGCGAGCGCTGCCGTGGGAGGGGGCGCCGGTTCCCACCCGCGGGCAAGGACGGGCGCTCGCCCGCCGTGCCCCGGTACCGGCGGAGCCCGTGCGGCTGCCGGCTCCGGCGGTGCGCTCAGGTGAGAGGGCTCCCTCTCTCCCCATCCCTCCCCGAGTGCTCTCGATGCCCGGGCATCATGCGCCCTTAAAATATAATCTGCCCGGTAACAATCAGCGCGCAGCGGCGAGAGCCCCAGAGCTATTGGCTATGCAAATAGCGGGAGGGGAAGCGGCGCCCCAAAGTCCCCGCTCGCACTTTTAAGGCGGAATTTCCGTGCCCGCCGCCCCCGGCCCACCCTCCTCGCCGGCCGCCGCCGGGGGGCTGAGGGGCGGCCGCTGCGGGGACCCTGCTCCCCGCGGGGCTGCGGCCGCTCCGCGCCCGCCCCGGTAGCGCCTTCCCCTTCGGGAGCCTCCGCTCTGCCGCAGCCGGCAGAGACTTCGCAGAGTTGTCACATTTTGCAGGCGGGGAGCGACTACCGGCGAAGTGCGAGCCGGGTGGAAGTCACCCTGTGTGGGACATAACTCCTCTCACGTCCCCCCCCCTCCCCAGCCAACCTTTCTCCCTCCTCCCTCCCTCCCTCCTCCCTCCGCTGCGTTTCCTAGAAAGTTATATCAGTGTGGCCATGCAACGCTAAGACGGTTCGCCTGCTCGAACCACGAATGTGTGCCGGAGGAAGTAGCGGGGTGGTTGTGAGATTTCGCCCCGAAGACGCCGCGGAACCCCCACCCCTCCAGGGCTTTTTGGGGGGTTTGCTGTTAGCGGGGAGCTCTGTCCCCCTCCGGCTGCAGGTTTAAGGAGGTGCCGGAGCAGGGAGAGCGAGACATGGATCTGGCACCCTGCTATGCCAGGGCATTTTATACTTCGCCCCCATCGTCTGGGTGGGTACCGAGGGGCGCCCACAGTTCCTTGCATTAATAGAAGGAAAGGGAAATTGATCGGGACGGGCTCCCTCAGAAGGCAAGTGTGGAACGGGTTTAATTTGGTTGCTGGAAGGAAGCAAAAGAGAAGCTGTCATTTGTGTCTGTGTGTCCCTATACGAGGGCCTCCTGGTTCCTTGTTAGCTTATAGAGAGGAAAAAAAAAAAAAGCGTTTGATGTTACGTCTGACCAGCTGCTGTTCTCCATAATAACAAGAGAGAACTGCCTGCCCTGGCGAGTTGCGTCACTTCGCTTCAACTTTAGGCTAGAAATCAAGAGAGGCAGAGACAAGTTTCAAGGGAGGCAGGAGCGAGCTGGAAAGCCCTGCCGTCTTCCTCCCACCCACCTACCCCTCCTCCTTTACCCCTCTCCTATCCCCACCCCCTTCCCCCCCTCCAAAAAAAAAAAAAAAAAAAAGAAAAAAAAAAGGAAAAAACCTTTCCCATCAGAGAAAGAGGGAGATCTCTTTGGAAACATGGAGCTGCTGTGCTGCGAGGTGGATCCCATGAGGAGAGCTCTGCCTGACCCGAACTTGCTCTACGATGACCGCGTTTTGCACAACTTACTAACCATAGAGGAAAGGTATCTGCCTCAATGCTCCTACTTCAAGTGCGTCCAGAAGGACATCCAGCCCTTCATGAGGAGGATGGTGGCCACTTGGATGCTGGAGGTTCGTACACCCCGGCCCCTCGGACGGGGGGAGGCAGAGCGGCCGCGGGCAGCACCCCGGCCCCTCTCCCCTTGCAGCCCCTCGCTCTTCTGGTCACTGGGTGCCGCCTTCTTGTCGATCCCCTCTGCTCCTTGTCCCCGTCCGGAGCCCAGCCGGTGCGGAAAGGGGCGCGGGGGACACCGACAGCCCGCGGGGGAGGTCGCCCCTTCCGGGGAGCTCCGGAGCGGGGTGCAGGAGGGGAGGAAGCGCGGCGTGGTGGTGGTGGGGGGGGAGAGTTGGAAAAGTCATTTGCAATTAAAAGCAAAGAAAATCCGCCTCCGGGAGCGCTTGTGATTGAGGCATTCCTGGGAAAAAGGAGCAGCACGCGGGGCAGGGCGAGGGTCGGGGGGTGCCCCGTGTGCCCCGCGTTCTGCCCGGCGAGGGTTCCGTGCCCACGTATGCAGTGGGGAGGACGTGCCGCCTTCTCGCCATGTTGCGCTGCATGCGGACTCTGCTCGCAGGCGCCGAGCGCGGCTGCCCCCGCTGCTTCCCGGGGGCTCGGGGGTGCCCCCCGGCCCCGCGGAACGGGATCCCCGGTGTGTCGGGGCCGTGGGGCCGGCGCCGAGCCCCCCGTTCGCCCCAGGCTTGAGGCGCAGCGGCAGCGGGCCCGCAGCCCGCAGCCCCGCAGACTCGCTGCCTTGCGCTGGCCCCACCAGCCATCCTTTGCCCCTTCGGATCTCCTTTGGGGGGAACCTTTCCGGAGTTAAACTCCGTGGGCTGGAAAGCCCAGACTCCCCGCTTAGTTTTCATGTGCGATTTGTGCTTTTTCTCTGCGGCTCCGATTTTTTGTAAATTTTTAAAAGAATTTTGCTCCTTGCTGCCTGCTAAAAGGATCCAGGCGGCTCGGGCTCTCTCCACCCCACCTCGCCCTCGCTATGTCTCTCGTCCTTCCCCCACAACGCGGGATTGGGGGCGCAGGGCTGGGGGACACCCGGCGGGGGAATTTTTACAATTGTCGGAAACGATAGGGGATCGTCCCGGGATGCCACCAGCCCCAAAACCGGGACCGCCGGGGAAGTTTTGATATTTTTTATCGATTTTTTGAAAATATGACGAAATAAAAAAGAAAAATTGGGTCGCAAAGGAAAAAAAAAAAAAAAACCTCTGAGGCTGCTCTCTTGCTGCTGGATGGGGCTTTTCGGCTCTCCCACACAGTGTCTTGAATTCATTTCTTACTGAATGAACTAAAGGAATGTGAAAGCCGATTGACAGCCTTCCCAGCCTCTCCACAGATCTCCCCCTCCCCCAAAATTTAGCTCCCCGGGAAACAAAAATAGGAGCAAATGCAAGGGAAGTAGTGGTCTGTTTGGTGGGTTCACTCATTTATTTATTTTTTCCTTCTTGTCTCTTTCTTGCTTCCCACTCCCGTTTCCCCCCGGACTGCCCCATCGTTCCCTCCCCACGCTCCTCACTTGCAGGTCTGCGAAGAGCAGAAGTGCGAAGAAGAAGTTTTCCCTCTGGCCATGAATTACTTGGACAGATTCTTAGCTGTGGTGCCCACTCGGAAGTGCCATCTGCAGCTGCTGGGGGCGGTGTGCATGTTCCTGGCCTCCAAGCTGAAAGAGACAATCCCCCTCACAGCCGAGAAGCTGTGCATATACACGGACAATTCCATCAAACCCCAAGAGCTGCTGGTAAGCAGCCCCAATTCCTCCCTCCTCTCCGGCACAGCACCTTTCTCCCTCTGGCACAGCACCCAGCACTTCGCCACCCAGCCCCTGCCTTTTAGAAAAACCCACACTTTTCCCGCCTTTCTGAACGGCCACAAACTCTCAGGGGCCAGCGCTGAGGGCGGGGGACACCCGCGGGGACATCCCTGTCCTCCGAAGCCGCCTGGCAGTGCCGTGCGGCGCTCCGGCCGCTGCCGGGGGTTCTGGGGCTGGCGGTGCCGGGGGTGGGTCCGTCCCTGCCGTGTCCCGTTTGTGTCCCCGCCGTGTCCCTACGGTGTCCCCACAGGGGACCTCGCCGGGCGCACGTGCGCGGGCGGGCGGCGCGGCGGCGCCACCTGGCGGCAGACACGCGGCGGTGCGGGGCCGGGGCCGGGCCGGGGGGCCCGGGATGCTCGAGGGGGGCCCGGGATGCTCGGCCGTGCCCGAGAGGCAGCGGCACCCCCTGATGCCCGGGGAGTTCCAGCTAAACACGAGGAAGAACTTCTTCCCTGGGCAGTGACCGAGCCCTGAACAGATTGTCCAGAGAGGGTGTGGAGTCTCCCTCACTGGGGATATTCCAGAATTGTCTGGCCACAGTCTTGTGTCCTGTGCTGTGGGATGGCCCTGCTGGAGCAGGGAGGTGGCACCAGATGCACCACTGTGGTTCCTTCCAGCCTGAGCCATCCTGTGTGATGAGGCTCAGTCAAATCACCTCACATCTGCTGCTCCTCTCAGTTCAGATGCAAAGGAAGTGAAACAATTTGGTAATTACTGAAAGAAATAAGTGACGTCTACATCATGATGTGGAGCACTGGATGTGCACCAGGGCTTCTTGGTGATATGGATGCTAGGTCAGAGAAATGGCCATCTGAGTTGTTAAAGAATTTTTCCTATGAAGCACTGGGAATTCCCCCTGGGGTGGGGCTGGGGTTGATAGCTCATGCTTCCACAGAGTTAAAGAGCCTTGCCCTCAAATCCTGCCTGGCTGGCAGGACCATGAGGTGTCAGTCCCCTTGGTGGCACAGATGGGCAGGGGAAGTGCCGTGGTCCCCATGTGCAGTTATGCAGAGCAACATCCCTAACCTTCTTGTGCCACGTGGATTTAAGCATGTGTTTAAAGTGCTTCCTTGTATTTGGTCCTCTGGGTTGACTGTTCTGTCTCAAAACCTGTCACATCAGTAATGCTGGGAAGAGCTGGCCTTGAGTTCACACAATCATCGTTATGTTCCAACATTTTACAGGTTTTCTTGAGAAATTCAAAAATCCCGTCTGGTTTCTGCGGCCTTTTGCATATCTGTGAGATTTCTCAGAGCATGGAGGGCTCTGTCATAATCCAGCAGGAATGTCCGTAGGAAAGTAACTTGCTGTTAAAGTGGGCATCTATTCAGGGAAAGGACTGCAGAAATGGCATTGTGGGGTCCATGTTTATGGTTTCTCAGCAACGCTGGTTGACGTCTCCGCGGCTGCAAAATTAAAGGACTTTTTTTTTCTTCCTGACTTGCCAGCTCTGTCAGCTCAGCTGGGGCTCCCCACCACGCTGGGCTCCATCAGGCATCATCAGGACTCGGGAATCAGTGCGTGGAATTTAGTTAATAGCTAATAGTTGACGGATGAGACAAATGTGAGCTGGAGGCCTGAGCTTTGCTCACTCTGTGGGGCACTGTGAGGTGTTCAGAACTCGGTTTAAATGTTGAAACATGCAGGTCATGCACCCCATGGCTGGATCTGGGTGCTGTTTGCACATGGAATCCCATTTCAGGGAATGGCCGGTAGTTACGTACACGCCCAAGCTTTCCTTTGATTGCAGTGGGAGTTTTGGGCGTGCAAAGAATCTGGGAATGGCTCCTACATGATTTACTGGCAGATAATTTACACAGGCTACTTCTTGGCTGTGTTGTGTGTGTTTCCTTTCTGCAGAGCCTCTCTTGGAGTAGTTTAAGCACCATCAGATTTATCTGCAGGACCTTTGGAGTACAGTTTTGGGAGGCAATGCCATCAAGCCAACTTCCCCAGTTTTGAGAAAAGGAATGTATATCTAGGTTATTTTTGTGCATGGCTGTCCCTAGGGCTTTAAATGGCTATAAAGTAAGGACTATAGCCATTTAAAAGAAGTTACTAGGAAAGGACCACAGTGACCTTGGCTATATCTAATTGCAGTCTAAACTTTCTGGGTGGGCATTCAGCACTGGATAAAAAAAAAAAAACAACAACAACAACAAAAAAACCTTGGCAGGAGCTGCCAGGTCTCATTATTTTCAGTAGAGCCTGACATTTCTGGTGTTCAAAAAAAAAAAAAGAATATAAAGTCAACAACTTCAAAGCAGTAGAGGCGTATGGAAAAAAGGGTTTGAGCAAAACAAATTTAGCAGTGATAAAGTTATAATAAGAAATAAGCAGAGGTTTTTCGCAGGCTTGCTTATGGCTTTTCTTGTCTTGTGCTCTCCCTGTCCACCCTCTGCAGGAATGGGAGCTGGTGGTGCTGGGGAAGTTGAAGTGGAACCTTGCAGCCGTCACCCCACACGATTTCATTGAACACATCCTAAGGAAGGTGCCTCTCCCTAAAGACAAGTTGCTTTTGATCCGGAAGCATGCACAAACCTTCATCGCCCTTTGTGCCACAGGTAGGCTCAGCTGCTCTGCTGCTGCTGCTGCTCATAGTGTGGTTGGAAGGGCAGATTTGTTCCTGATGGTGCTTCATTCCCTCCATCCTTACATGATGTGGGAAGAGGAGCTAAATCCCATGGGACTGTTTGCAAAGGGTGTTGTGAATCAGGCCCCAAAACTGTGCATTGGGCAAAATTCTTGTAGTAGTGACCCGTAGTGCAGCTGACATGTGTGGTGCTTTTGCAGTGAAGTCTTGTAAGGCTGGATTAGAGCATCCTGGGTTTTATTTTGCCCATTCACTGCTTCTTTTAGAGAGCCACAGATCCTTTGTAAGGAGAGCTCCAAATACAGAAGCTGTTATGGCACATTAGCCCAAAATGTCTTCAGCTAATGCATTGCATGAATGTGTTCATAAACTTTTCATTAACTGGACTCTGTCCAGATGAAAGGCAAAATTGTGTATTTTACCATTTATGTGGTACTGCCACATCCCTGAAGCACAGGGAATGACAGTTTAAAAGGTAATTACTTTTTTTTAAAAAATGGGATTTTTTGCTATCTTCACCCCAAGAAAACAGTGAAACTACCATGTTTTGTAGGGAAGCATTGCCCTCCCTTTTTGTCACAAAGCTGAACACAGTTTCTGAAGATTTCTGTGAGAATAATTGCCTCTGTGAAAGAGAGGCTTTTTAATTTTGACCTGTCTGCAAAACACTCATTTTTGTTTCTGTGTTACTTTGTTGTTTGGGTTTTTCTTCCCTCAGTTACTTTTACAGAATTAGTGTACTCTGAATTTTCATCCGAAGGGTTAATGGTAAGACTACTTTTTAGAAGCTGGACCTGAATTAGATAAACAGCATGCAGTGTTTTCCAGAGTCATTATCAAGTAGTGGATGGCTCAGTGTTTGAATTCACCAGTTTGATGTACCTAGTCCTTTGTGATAGGAACTGTTCTGCCTGTGTGTTTGCAGAGGGGAAGTGAAGACGGGGTGCAACTTTTGGGTTTGAATGCCTGCTTCTTGTATATAAGGTGTAGTGACTGCTTTTACAATGTTGGCCAATTCTTTCTATCTCAGTTGATCTGTTTCAGAGATTTGTATATGGTCTGTGTTAGGGTAATGGACTTTTTGGTTGCCATGATGCTCAGACCTTCCCTTCTTTTCCCACTGCTCCGTGATCCTTTTCAGACCAAAGACCACAGGACTCAATAGAAATATTGCTCAAATTCTGCAGGATCACTCTGGGTGATTTCTTTGCCTTCTCCCCTTACTTAGGATGCATTCACTGTTCTGCCTTGTATGATATGAAAAAGATGGTCTTTCCCATGGACATTTCCCTGGATCTTCACACCCTCAACCATCAAACTGCAGTACAGCTCCGTGTTGCCTTCCAAACCTGACAATCTTCCCACTCTTGTTGCTTTCACTTCCTCCAATAGTGTTCTGGTTTGTTTGCTTTTTTATCCAGCACATCATTTTCTTGAGAGCCTTAGAATTTCATTATGATTTAACATGTCAAATTCTGGTCCATTAATCCTTTGCCCTTAAAGTTTTCCATATAACCAAACCATTGCAAGACTGTGGTCCCTGAAAGAGTGTCCAAAGTCCATGGCTTCTTTCCACTCCATGAATTATTTGGTGGTTAGCTCCATGCTCTAGAAGTCCTTTTACTGAGATCCAGAGCAGTGCTCCCTCTCCAGCCTTCAGCCCAGTCATGCAGTTCCTTCGTGCGTCCCCCATGTGACCTGCCTCTCATGTTGTATGTTTCCAGTGCATGAAATGAGGTCCTTTGTGTAGAGTTTAAAGAGACAACAAATTAAAGTTTCTTCCCTTGAAAGGGAAAGAGATAATTTTTGAGTACAGGGCTTCCCAAAAGTGAGGGCACTGTGGTGCTGGCTGGAGATTTCCTTTTCTTCTCATGCCATTGTCCACAGACCACTGTGTAGTTTTGAGGAGGACCCACAACACTTTTTCGTTTTGAAAGCAGAGATCTTACCCAAGCACTCAATACCACATTCCCACATTACCTGGGAACTGCTACCTCAATTTCCATTGTGGAAATGTTCTTACTACAAAATTTCCCTTTCACTGCCACTCTTTGAAGAAAAGCCCCTTCTTGTCAGACTTCCCGTCCAGATTCAGTTGTCATTTCCTTTCCTTGTCCTGTTTGTTGCAGAGCTCTCATCAGCCACTCTGTTTCTTCTTTTTTTCCCTCAGAGCTGCTGCTCTCTGCCAGCTCAGGCTAAGCCTGGTGTTTCATTTCCCCATTTGCCTCCTTTCAGCAATAGGACCTCCTCTGACATGTGGCTCCCTCTTCCCTTGCTCCCCATGTGTGTTTTTAGGCTGAGTTTGACTCTTTACTATTCCCAGAGCTGACCTGGCTGCCTGGCTAACAGCTCTGGTCTGGAGCACAGCAGTGAATCTCTTTCTATTTCCTGATTCATCTCAGCACAGCTTTCTCAGCTTTACTTTAAAGTATCATACAAAATCTGGCATATTTTGAACTTTTCTCCCCCAGCCTTAGATCTTCTTCAGCAACTGCTCCATTTAATTTCCCAGCAACGACATTTTACCAGGTGTTCCCTGCCTGCACAGAGCTGGCTTTGATCTCAGTCCTGCAGCACTTAGTGTCAGTAAATGAAGAGGGAAGCAGCCATGAACAGTTACTGGATGTGTGGGATCACAGTGATACTCATCACTGTTCTCCTTTCCATCTGAATGTTCCCCAAAAGGAGGTGATATTCCGTTCTTCTGCATATTCCTTTCAGTCATGTTTGGTCACTTTGGCACTCTCTCTGTTTCTGTGCCTTTATTTTGAGCCCAGTTCCTGAACCAAGCTGCGTGGATATAAACCCATGGCCTCTCCCCAGTCCTTGCAGTGATTAATGATTCACATGAGCATGACTGGAATTGGAATGTTTCCCTCTTTGCCCTTGGTCCCATCGGAGCATACGGCTGCTGAGCAGGACAGAAGCTTGTGTGTCCTCCTGAATAAAGTTTTCTCTTTCATTGCTCTGTACTCACAAAGGTTTCAGGAGTCTTCTTTTCCATTAGGAGGGCATGGAAGTGGCATTTTCCTCCAGCTGCCTTGTTCACTGTGCAGTAAGAGTGCATAGATGGGCACTATACACTGGCATGGCCTGATCTGTCACCATGTCATTGTTTTCTCATCCCACTGGTGGCTCCCTGTGCAAGCCAAAAATCTCCTTCAGGATGCTTCTGGATTTTCTAGGCACCAAGAGGATGCATTTGGGGCCTCTAAGTGGTGCTTATGGCTTCTCTCTTAGGAGGGGAGACTGAGGGAGCTGAGCTTGGTTAGTGTGGAGAAGAGAAGGCTGAGAGGAGATTGCATTAATGTGTATAAATATCTCAAAGAGGGTGCCAGAGGATGGTGCCAGGCTCTTCTTCAGCAACAGGATGAGGAGCAGTGGCCATAAACTAAAACACAAGTTCCACCTCAGTGTGAGGAAGAATTTCTGTACATTGAGGGTGGCAGCTGCCCAGGGAGGGCCTGGAGCCTCCCTCTCTTGAGAGATTCCAAACCCACCTGGATGTGCTGCTGTGTCACCAGCTCCAGGGGACCCTGCCTTGGCAGGGGTGTGGACTGGGTCATCTCCAGAGGTCCCTTCCAGCCCTAATGATTCTGGGATTTTTCAGCATGGGATGTTCCTGTTCAGCTGTGAGCCCAATGGAGATCATCCTTGTTTTGCTCGCTGGGATTGTGTTGCTTTTCCACCCTGCCCACATCTCCATCTCTTTACTCCTCTGCATCCTTTGTTCCTCTGTCTCTTTGCACAGTGCTGCACAGCTTGGAAGTGATCTCTCAGGGGTTGGCCAGTCACCTGTGCTGAGCTCCAAGCCAGGGAATCACTGCTGGAAGGAGTGGGAGAGGGCAGTGGTTGCAGAGGTGTGTGCAGAGCCTGCCACGCTGCTGCTGGAGAGAGAGCTGGGCATTATTTCCTTACCCTTGGGTGTGCTCATCATTTCTTCTCTTGTATCCTCTTCAGAATCTCAGATGCACAACTGCTTCCTTGTGTTGCATTCTCCTCTCAGAGCCTGTACATGCCACAGTTTTGGTGCAGGGTACCCCTTTTTATGTGAGAGCCTGTAAGGGAATGGTTTTTGAGGGAGGGTGGCCTGTGCATGACAGGCTTTCAGAAAGAGGAGCTGTAATGGAGACACTCAACTCTGTGAGGAGCTTCCCAGGATTTTAGCTGAGTGGCAACCAAAACTTGGAAGCAGAAGCCTTTGCAGATTTGCAGAGATAGAAGGCAGCTTGTGTAAAAGCCTGGACTCAGTCCTTTGCAAGGTCATTTCTGTGCCTCAGCTGAGTCCTGTGGCAGGTGGGATGTGCCCATGGTGGATCCAGCGTCTCAGGCCTCGGGCTTGTGTCAGCACAGAGGCCGAGAAAGAGCAGCAAAATGTCAGCTTTAAGTCAGTTTCATACAGTGTGCCAAACCTCTGCCCACTGTTTCTGGGACATTAATCATCTGCACTTGAAAGCTGAGAAGGCTTTTTTTAACTTCTGGGCCAAATCCTGCATCCTTCTTCAGACAGAAGTTCTGTGGAAGTCAATGGGAGTGTTGTCTGAGTGAAGACTGCAAGATGAGGTCTGCAACCCTGGTAGAAGTCTATGGGGTGACCACACAGAATGAGGCCTGTTTGCTCCTCAGCATTCCTGCTGGGCAATTCTGCTCTGCATCCCCTTTTCATCCAGCGTAAGGTACCTGAGCCTGGAAAGTGTGATACAAGTTTTATTTGGGACCTGTTCTTTGCAGAGGGGAAGAATGAAGCCTGTGGAGGCTTCATTATGTAAATGTCTTAAGAAATAAAAATACATCTTGCAAAGTGGCAGTGCTTGCAGGATATTCTTGCATAGCAGAAGAAAGAATAATTTGCACTCATTTATTGCTAGACAAAAGAAGAAGCTCTTGCTTGTTCCAGCCCTTATCAGTATCTTGAGCTTTCCAGCCAGTGGAGCCACAAGAACCAAGGAAGTGCCATCAGCAAGTGGTCAGGCCCTTGGGAATGTTTCATGACCAGTGAAGCCTGGAAAGAGGAGGTGGAAAGAAATAAAGAGAGCATGTGCTGATACAAGCTGGCAACACTCTGCAGCTGCCAGGAGAGCTGCCCTCCTTTCTACCAGCTGCAGGTCTGACCTTTTGGTGGTTCAAGCACTAACATCATCCTGATCCTTGGTTAGGAAGGTGTAAAATAAGTGCAAATAAAAACCAGTGCTAGCAGTTGTTCAGAAATAGTATTTACCATCAACTAATGAGCATATTGTTGTGAGTGCTCCTCTGCTTTGCGTAGGTTGTTCAGTGTGTTTCCCTGCCTTTACCTCTCTTGTGATGTGATAAAGCATTAACATTTAGGATACTTCAGACCCATTTGTATAAAGGCCAAATGCTGCTTGCTTTAAGGGAGGAACAGAATTAGATGTCTGCCCTCCCACCTACTAAAAGGATGGAAGCACTTCTGCATCCTGGTTTACTTGAAAGTTTTGTGTTTGCTTTGAAGGGCTGAAGTCATCTGGTTTTGCCTTTAAAAGTAAGAATAGTTAACGTGAGGAAAATTTGCAGTGTCTTGGAGAAATGCAAGAGGAAGAGAAAAAAAAATGGCCACTGCAGATACAACCAAATGTATTAGAACAAAAAAAATAACACCACACTGGCTCTGGAATTGCATTTGGATCAAAGCAGACAAGAATTAAATTCACTACTTCCATTGTTTATCTTTGACTTTTCTTTTAAACTTAGATGGTTAAATATAGATCCATGTTTGTCTTCATAGTACTGGCATTGGCTGGGTGAAGTCTGAGGCTGGCTGTGACTATTATCTACATGATTTTAATGTATCAATACCTGCTTTTCTGATGGAGGTAACATACCTTTTTTTCCTCCCTTTTTTCCCCCCACCGTGGGAAGAATTACCTTCCTTATGGCAGCAGTTTCCAACTCTGTAAATAAATAAATATCTATCAAATTACAGAGATGAATATTGGCTGCTGAAAAAAAGCCCAACCAGCAGCCAGATCAATGAAATGGGTCATTTTAAGAGTTCCCCCATCTGACTTTGACACACTGAGCATGTTCAGCCTGCTATTTGTCAGTGCTCTTCTCCTTCTGACGGTTTTATTTGTTGGCTGCAAGTTAAGGCTTCCCCTTGCAGGACCTCTCTGGGTTCCTTCCTCCAGTTCCCTTCTGCTTTGGACTGACTGTCAGCCTTGCATTTTCCTGGCTTGAAGGCAGTGAAGACCACTGGATTGGGAGAGAGCCAGCAAAACAGCTCAGCCGTGGTGCTCGCAGTCCTGGAACCTCGGCGTGGATTACGTGTGCTCCACTGGCAGAAAAGCCTCCTCGTACCCTGGCTGTGTCAGCTCCAGGCTGAAAGTGGGGGGCAGATTCAGGGTACCCTGAATTTGCTTGGTGACTCTGGCTGGCTGGTCCACAGGTGGCTGTGTTCCAAAGGGTGCTGTTCCTTGCACTGCCTTTTTAATTTCCAGTGCTGAAGTCAGTGGGGTTGTGCAGGACTGGTCACTTGTTTTTGAGGTTGTTTGGGAAATAGGTGATATTAAAATGGACATGGGATGGTTTCTTGTGTATATTGCCTGGGAATAGAAAGTAAAACAAGTTTTGCTTTCTAACAACCCAGTGTCTTCCCTTGAGGTGTTCATGTGCTCAGATTCTCATGGACACGCGCTGTGGCACTGCTTCTCTAACTTATAATGAGACTCCTTTGTACTTTTCCCATGGAATGGCATAATGACAGAATCAATTAGGTTGGAAAAGACCTCTGAGATCATCGAGCCCAACTATAAACCTATAAATCACAACAGAGTTAGAGTCACAGCCATGCTTTAGATGCAGGCTCTGGGTGCGTTAGTCAAGTTTGCACACAGAAGGATTTAGCCCTTAGCCTTGCTTCAGATGTCCAGGGAGAAGTGCTGTTTATAAAATTCCATGTGCCCAGTAAGAAGTGCTTTTTATAAAATTTCCCCTGTAGTTCAGGTTTCATCATCCTCCTACAAGAATTTGCAGTAAATGCATATGTTTCGGCTCACATTTTTAGGTTCTCTCTCTGTGCACCCCCTTTTATAATTTTTCTTTAATCTCAGGGCAAATTTTTGGCCTAATTTGTAGGAGGGACAGTTTTACCTGGGTGAAAACCAAGTGAGGATGGTGAAACTTGTCTTGTTGTCATGGTAGAAGCAGAGATAAAGGTTTATAATTGAAAATAACACGTAAAAAGCTTGTTTTGAATTTCTCAATGGAATCTAAGAGACTGGGGGGGCGGTTCTGCATCCCCTCAGATACGGTACTTAATATTTATGCTTTCATTGCACCTTGACAAACATTTCACGTAGTTATTGCTTTGCTTGAATATGGAAATATGTTAATTATGGCCTTTATTGCGCTGCCTGCTCTTTTCCTCAGCCTTTTCTATTCAACCCTCTAGGTGGCCCAGCACAATGTGGCTTCTTTTCTTTCAATGAGCTCTTTCCACACTAATAGGGTCCAGGGTGATGTGGAGAACCATGTGCACAAAATTGGTGCACCACCCCCCATTCCTTTGTGGGCATGTCAGGTTAAATTCATATCAGCAGGAGGGTCACTGCCATGATTTTCAATAGCTCGAGATGAGGTGATGACTTCAGACAATGGTGCCACACTCTCCAGTTGGAGACACTTGCCTCACCAGTTGCAGTAGTTAATTAATATGCTAAAAATAGAAGCCAGTGATACAAATCGCTGCCTGTTGTACAACAAAGACTGGGCATGTGTAGCTTTGATAGCCAAGTTTATGGTGCTTGTTATGGAGGGAAGTTAGTTTAGAGCTAGAGGCAATGTAAGACTTTCTGGATGCTGAGCTTTAGTCACTCTGGGCCTCTGGCCATTCGCTCGCTGTCTCATTTGCATTATGAATGACATTAAGGGAGCTAACAAGGTTATTGGGCATAGAAATGTTCGCATGTGACCCCACGTGGAAGCAGACCTACAGCAGTGCTAGTTGGCAGGGACACTGTGCCTCTTTATTCAGCTTCCTAGGAAGACAGTTTCTGGGAGTGGATCTAAAACCAGCCACGAGAACACCGGTGTTCGAATAACATGGAGGTCGTGATGCGAGGCAAGGAATTTCAGAGGGCAGGTGGAGCTGTGGCCTTTGCTCAGCCCATTCTGCCTGCACGTGGCACCTCCCTGCACCATCTTTTAAATACATCCTGCCTGAAACTCAGGACAAGGAGAGGAAAATTATAGAAAATCAGGTGCTACCTGTAGTTCCTATGCATAAAGTAAGAGATGGTTTGGTATGTCCATGATCAAACATGGAAGTTGCTTCCCAACTTAGGGGTGTGGTTATCCCTTACGCATGTTTGTATAAATCTGTGTGAGGTAAACATGAAAATGATTTTGATCACAGAATTATTAAGCTTGGAAAAGACCTCTAAGACCGTGGACTCCAACCCTAACCCAGCACTGCTGTGTTCACAGCTAAACCATGAATCCAAGTGCCACATCTGCATGTGTTTTGAGCATTTGCAGGGATGTGACTCCACCCCTTCCTTGGGCAGCTGGTCCAATGCCTGATCACCCTGAAGAGATTTTTCCTGATATCCAATCTAAACCTCTCCTGGCACAACTTGAGGCTGCTTCATCTTGTCCTGTCCCTTGTTCCCTGGGAGCAGAGCCTGGCCCCCAGCTGGCTGCACCCTCCTGTCATGGAGGTGTGGAGAGCAATAGAGCTCCCCTGAGCCTCCTTTTCCTCCAGGTTAAACACCCCCAGCTCCCTCAGCCGCTCCTCATCAGACTTGTGCTCCAGCCCCTTGCCCAGCTCCGTTCCCCCCTCTGGACACGCTCCGGCCCCTCAGTGTCCATCCTGCAGTGCCAGGCCCAGAACTGGACACAGCCCTTGGGGTGAGGCCTCCCCAGTGCCCACATGTGGCAGGGGCACAGTCACTGCCCTGCTCCTGCTTGCCACACCATTGCTGGCCCAGCCCAGCAGCCATTGGCCTTCTTGCCCACCTGGGCACGCACTGTGGGCCAGCAGGCCCAGGCCCTTTCCTGCTGGGCTCTTCCCCAGCCTGGAGCTGCTGGGGGTTGCTGGGACCCAGGGGCAGTACCTGGCACTTGGCCTTGTTGAACCTCATCTCTCTGGCCTGGGCTCATCAATCCAGCCTGTCCAGGTCCCTCTGCAGAGCCTTCCTGTCCTCAAGGAAATCAACAGTCCTGCCCAACTTGGTGTCACCTGAGAACTGACTGAGGATGCACTCGATCCCCTCATCCAGGTCATTTATCAAAGAGAACTGGCCCAACCCTGAGCCCTGGGGGACACCACTGGTGACTGGCAGAAAGTACAATCCTGGAAGTGTAATTCCTGCTCCCCCACCATGTGCTGAGATCAGCATATTCAGGGCTGTGTCCTGCACTGAGAATTTGGGAGTCAAGGTTCTCCTGTTGTCTTACTCATTACTGGGGGGCACTATAATTTAATTTCCAAGAGTCAGCTTTCCTTTGTACAGTGGGTTCTTACTATTACAATAGTGCATAAATTATTTTTTTTTATAATAATGGCATTCCATATTCCTTCAGCCAGTGGGAATTTGCCCTTCAAAAGTGTCTGTCAGAGTGTGATGTCTGGTAGGAAGCAGCATCCAGTGTTGGGCTTGCAGGTGGGAACCTCCTGGTGGCTTTGCGAGACAGAGAAATCCATGTCAGGGTTTCAACTCCTCCTTTTGTCTCCCCACTTCTAACAGCCCCGTTCTGGTCCATCTGGGGGAATGTTATGTCCCAAGTGCCATTCTTACTGGACTGCTTCAATCCCAGGGATGTATTCCAGCCTGGAGAAGAACATGCTGTCTCCACAGCTATTGAACTATGTGCCAGTTCTGAGTTTGGGAGGCTGAGAACAGCTCTCCATGTGTCTAAAACCTCAGTGGTTACACAGACATCAGCAGGGTTACAGAATTTGTGAACAGAGGGGATTTGGGATCTGCAGCAGGACAGTTTTCTGTATCTGTTTCTATTGATGGAATGTATTGCTTGTAATTTATTTCTTTTGATGTATTACTTTGGTTTACTCTTCTTTCTGCTCTAATTCCCCCAGCTGAAAACTGGTCGAGAAAGGTTTGCTAATACTGAAAATTGGTAGAGAAAGGTTTGTCAATGAGTTATTGTTAAACCAAAGAACTTGCAAATCAAGTTTTATTTTAGGAATATGTCAAGATGTGGGAGAGCTAGTATTTAGCAAGATAAACTAGTGCTGATAAACCAGTGTCTGTGGCAGTATCATAAACCATAAAATTGTCTTATAAAGATCACAGGATTTTATTTTAATTTCTCTTTTGATTTAATAGATGTGTGAGAGGAAGTTCTGAAGTATATTCCCAGCTTGTTTATTAAGAAATAGTAGTAATGACAAATGCAATCTTTGTTCTTTGATTTCATAGCTATGGGCTGTAAGTGTTCTCACTTCGTAATTGCTAAGGTAGCAAAGATGAACCGTTAATTAAAATCTCTTTCCCGGACAGGTCTTTAAATGCTGGAATTAATTAACTCTTTAAAAATTGACGTGACTAAAAATCTCATTTTGGTCCTTTGTGATACCTTATTCCAGTTAGTTTTCTAGTTATACAGAGAGGTCTAATGTGACCAGGACCCAAATTTCTGACATAAATTACAGAAAGCCTCCTTCTTCTCTTTCCTTTCTTTAAAACTAAGGAAAGACTATTAAAAATTGTCCAGGTTTACTTTATGCATCAGTGAGAATAAAAGACTGAACCGCATTTCCATTTTAATTTGCAGGTCTGTTCCCCCTCCTTTGACTGCTTGTGATGAGCAGTGTGACTAATGAGCTCCATGGGACCAAAAAGAGTGGCACTTTTCCCTTTCTTCTACTTCCCCGGGTTTTATTCTTGGGTGTGGTTTTTTTATGTTGCTTGCCTCTGATGTTTTGCAGCTTTTCTGGTCTGAGCTTGGACTAATTCCCAGATCTGTTCTTGCAGATTTTAACTTTGCCATGTACCCACCATCAATGATAGCAACTGGAAGTGTGGGAGCAGCCATCTGTGGCCTTCAGCTTGATGATGGGGACAGCCTCACGGACCTCCTGGCCAAGATCACAAACACAGATGTGGTGAGTGTTCCACATTCCTCTTCTCCTTTCACTTCCCAGGGTGTGCTGGAGAACTGGGCCTGATCCTGAAGACTGAGTGGAGCAAAGGAGGGGGTTGCTTCTGCAGGGAGGTTGAGTCTCCAAAGCTCATTGATTTCCTGGAATTCAGTTTTTCTTCAGGCTTAGCCTGCCCAGGCTGATGGTCCAGCAGGCTGAGCCTCCTCAGGAGCCTTGGGTGATGGGGTGAGCAGGCAGCATTCCCTGGGGCATAAAGCAAACCAGGAGGTGTTGTGCTGCTGTTGGTCCTGTGCTTGCAACCTTGAAATGGCTCTTCAGGCCCTTCTTCAGGTATCACCTAAAAATTCTTGGCTTGGAAGAAGTGAAAAATGAGCTAATTTAAAGGCAGGACATGAGACAGGCACAATTCAAGCTGTCCTTAACGTGTGCTAATTTATTGTTTTTAATTCACAGAGTAAATATGTGACATTATTACATCTGTGATAGCACTGTTAAATGAAGATTTGGGTTTGTGATTTGGTTAAAAAGGGGAGAATTTAAAGGGGAGAATTTTGATTTTTTTTTTTCTTACAATCATATTGATCCTAATTTTCAAATGCAATTCTGGGGTTTCCTATTTAATTTAATTTGAATTGGATTTGCACAGAAAAGGGAATATTGCCAATTCAGAGTGTTTGAAGTCTAAACCATAGAATCACAGAATGGCCTGGGTTGGAAGGGACCTTAAAGATCATCTCATTCCAACCTCCCTGTCTCAGGCAGGGACACCTTCCATTACCCCAGCTTGCTCAGAGCCCCATCCAGCCTGGCCTTGGACACTACCAGGGTCCTGGGGCAGCCACAGCTTCTCTGGCTAATCTGTGCCAGGGCCTCACCACCCTCACAGGGAACAATTTCTTCCTGATATCCAATCTGAACCTTCTCTCTGTCAGTGTGAAGCCATTGCCCCTTGTCCTGTCACTCCAGGCCCTTGTCCAGAGTCTCTCTCCATCTTTCCTGTGGGCTCCCTTCAGGCGCTGCAAGGCCACAGTGCGGTCACCACAAAGCCTTCTCTTCTCCAGGCTGCACAATCCCAACTCCCTCAGCCTTTCCTCCCAGCAGAGCTGCTCCATCCCTCTGATCCCCTTGGTGCCTCTGAGAGGAGGGACACCTTCTGTGCCTGAGAGAATTGTGTGCAAGCCCTATAAGGCCCTTTTGCTGCGTCTTGAAATTTGGAAAGATTTTATCTACTGTGCTTTTCTATCCAGATTATTTAAGTCTGAAAGAAAATACCTACAAAAACATCTTAACAATGCTTAAATAGTTAGAGGATGGGGCTTTAATTTTTCAATGAAAATGCCTTCACACCTCTTTTAAGTTTAGCAGGATTTTTTGGTCAAAACTGTGCTGTTTGCCGTCTTGGTGAAAATATTCCCAGATCTGACTGTGCCTACATTCCTTCAGAAGAAAAAATTAATACTCTCCCCAAATAACAAAGAACTCCTCACATTTTACTGTTCCTATCTTCTCTTCAAGAGTCTCTTAGCATTGGGTAGAGACCAGCTTCCTTCTCTTTGCTCCTGGTCTCAGTCCAAGCAGCACAAACTATAGAGGAGAGTCTCACTCATCCAACAAATCAGAAAAAACTGGGCACAAAAGGAGCTGCTGGATAATTTAATTGCTAAAAAGTATAAGACTTGGCAGAAATTGGAGGTGCTGTTCTTTTTTTCAAGGTGTTTTCCTTTTTGAGGCAGAGGTTGCCTTAACTCCCTGCAAGCTTTGAAGCCTCAGCCTAACCAGAAGTTGCCAAAATTTTTGAGTTTGGGCAAAATAGTATATTTTTCATTAGCCTGCTGTTTCAATTTGGGAGAAATATTTTGCTAGGTATTTTCTCTGTGAGTTTTGCATTGAAAAACTACAAAAGGGGCCAGGACTGGAAAATTTCATCCCACATGCTAAAGCTTGAGAGAGAGAAAAGCAACTGAAAATGGGGTCTCAGAGAAGCATGAGGCAGGCTTAGCAATAGGTAGTAATACCAGCCTCATGTGTAAAATGTATTGTTGGAAAAAACCTACTGTCTGGATTGTGTAAGAGTTGGCCCAAGTCTGTGTTAGTAAAGAGTAAAGACTATTGTAATACATTTTACACTGGGACTTAATTAAAGTTGAATGAAGAGCTTCAGTTCTCTCACTTCCGAATTTCTGGTGCCTGAGAGCTGTTCCTGCAGTGGCACAATTAATTCATTGTCACTGTGTGAATGATTTTGTTCTCCAGTGGGGGCTTAGGGAAGAAGGAGAAATGAGAGTTCCTGGTCTTTAGGACCATCGTGTGGGAGAAAAGTGGGGAAGTCACAGAAATGAACAGTTCTGCAGAGGAAAACCTTCTGGCCCCCTGTGCCTCATGGTAGCCCACAGGAACCATCAGAGTCCTTCCCAGCCAGAGGGTGCCAGGGCTTCTGCTTCATTTTTGTACTGGAGCGTGTGATTGCTTAGCATGGAAACAGATGATAGGACTTTCCCACTGGCTTTTCAAAAAATGTCACTGTCTGAGGTGAAGCATGAAAAATCTCAGCTTCAAAGCTGCAAGCAGATGAAAAGGAAGAATGGTAATGAAACCCTGATGGAACTAAAGTGCAGTGAGCTTTTCTGAACTTTCACTGTTTTATAGTGATAATTTAAGAGTGCAGTTTATTTGCTGGGAAGTGGCAGCATTAACCAGGAGGCTGAAATCCATGGTTTATTTTAGCTTTACATTAGTGTAACTGAGACTAGAGTTTGGCATGTACAACTAAAATTAATGTTTTTAATGGATGTTTCCCTAAGAATTATACCAAAAATACGTTATTAATAAACAGCATGTAGTTTAGAGCCCAGCTGTTGGGTAAGCAGACAACCAGCACGAGTGTTTCTTTCAAAAACACATTGGTGTTGGATATCCTTGCATGAATCCAGAGCAGTGCCCTAGACTTGAGATGGGGCTCAAGGCATCCTGGACTGTTATTTTAGGGACAACAGTTATTTCTGGTAAATAGCTGCCCTGGGTTGTTAGGTGAGTGTTGAATCACAGGCTGGAGAAAGTGTGACAGCAGGGCCAGGCAAGCCCTGGTTTCATTACTCCTTCCACCAACCGGAATAAACAGCAGGGAGCTGCTCTTGGAGAAGCTCAGCAGCCTAAAGGGTAGTGAAAGTAGCTCTGTGTGGTGCATCTGAGCTGCATTCTCTGATTGCTGCTGCCCCTAAGAGCCACTAAGCTAATCCCACACCACTGAGGCAGAGATTTCTCCCCCTCTCCTCTCTTCTTGTCAGGCTCCACCCGAAATATTGCATGCAGTCCTGGTGCCCCCAACATATGGAACTGTTGGAGCAAGTTCAGAGCAGGCCACAGAATTGATAACAGGAACTGGAGCAGCTCCCCTGTGGAGACAGGATGGGAGAGTTGGGGCTGTTCAGCCTGGAAAAGAGAAAGTTGTATGGAGACCTCAGAGCACCTTCCAGCATCTGTATGGGCTACAGGAAAGCTGGAGAGGGGCTTCTTATCAGGAACTGCAGTAACAGGACAAAGGGGAATGGATTTAAACAGAAAGGGAGCAGGTTTAGATAAGATATTAGGAAAAAATTAGAATTAGAATTAGAATTAGAATTAGAATTAGAATTAGAATTAGAATTAGAATTAGAATTAGAGCTAGAGCTAGAACTAGAGAGGGTGTTAAGGCCCTGGCACAGGTTTCCCAGAGAAGCTGTGTCCTGCGCATCCTTGGAAGTGTTCAAAGCCAGGTTGGATGAGACTGAGCAACCTGGTCTAGAGCAAGGTGTCCCTGCTCATGGCAGGAAGCTGGAACAAGATCACTTTTAAGGTCTGTTTGAACCCAAACTGTTCTGTGCTTCTGTCTCTAACTTCACACAGCTCTGAAGGATGGGGATTGCATGTTCCAGTCTGTTCTGCCAGGAGCTGGGAACATTTCCTTTGTGGTTGCTTGCAGAGGAGAGGCTGGTGAGCAAAGAGTTAACATACCTACTGGCAGGAAGCCTCAGAGCTCCCTGTGCATCCCTTGGTGGGTCATTGCAAAGGAAAAATAAACAACTCAGGAAGTCAGGAATTCCCATAGCATCCCAGAGCAGCACTCCAGTGTGAGCAGTATCCTGTCCCTGGTGGAGCCAGATGCTTTGGAGGAGGATACGAGCATCCCCGCTGTGCACAATTACGGGATGTGAGGAGGGATAGCTGAATGGGTAGGGCACATTTCAAGACCTTGCAATCAATATTGTGCTTTGCTTGAGACCTTTCTTGGGCAAGTTTATTCCCTCACCTCCTGGAAGAGCAGCCATCCAGGTTGCATCTGGATGACACACAGAGTTGGTCTCTCCAGCATCAGCAGCCAGGGAGAGGTTTTCAGGCAGAGCCAGTGCCTGAATGTGGGCAGAAGTCATCTCTAAAAGTCTGTTCCCAGATGGTAACTGGTGTATATTGAGTGGTTTGGAAAATCTAAAGCATATTTAAGGGCCTGAAGTAGGAAAAAAAGGAAGGAACCAAGCATTTTTTAAAGGCTTGTCGAAACAGCTGGCCGTGAGCCCTTAAAAATGTGGAGTGGGGCTGTTTTGAAGACTGGATCCATAGTAAATGGCATTTAAAATATCTCCACTTACACGTGCCACATATGTCAGTGCCGGGATTTTTTTTTTTTATTCCCAAGATCAGAGACATCTCCTCATAAAGATGTGCAGATTTCTGCACAGAAATGGAAGTGAAGAACCACCACGCTCAAGAATTCAGAGCTGCAGTAAAAAAATCATGGAAATCTATCTTGAATGGATCACATTTGAACGTTGTCCCTAGAGCACATACGCCATTTATCCTCTTTTTTGTAGTGTCTAGGGCCTGTGGTTTTGGAAGCAAGAAACAGGACTCGCTGTATCTTATCCTGCCTTATTTGTTGCAGACCGCATTTTGTATGCAAGGAAACAACAGGCAAAATAGCCTCCCAGAGAAAGGAAGAATGAGATAGTTTCCTAAGTTGTCTTTGCCTGAGTTGGCAGCTGCTCCGTTTCATTCAGCTTTTTGTTCCCCAGTGAGTGCTGTGCGTGTGTAGCAACAATGGGGTGATGCAGTGACACCGCGGGCTCATGGCGGAGTTCCGTCGGGTCCCTTGGCAGCCGCGGCCGAGGGGAGCCAGGCCCCCGAGGAACGGCTCCCATGGATCAGCCACTCCGGCAGGGAATCAGTCCCTGCTCAGCTCCTGCAGCTCTGTGTAATGCAGGCAGGTCCTCCCAGCTTTTTGAAAACCCCTTTTTCACTCAGAGTGTTTGTTACAACAGCAATAAATCCCACACCTTTACCCCCTTTCAGATCTTCAAAGTATTACCTGGCAGAGATTGCCAGAAATCCCAAGTCACACTGAGCAAGGAGTATCATGGCATCTACCCCTACATCACCCTGCTGGTAAAGCCCAATGTTGTCTTTACTCTCTCTTCTCCCAGTTCTGAAAACTTTGTTTTCTCCTGTTTGCAATGAGAAATACCCACAGCAGCAACAGGAAACCAGCAAACTGAGTGGTGAAGCAAACAGTGGAACTGAATCTAGAAAGGACGCTGTTGAAACTGCTGAAAAGACCAAAAAATTGCAGAGAAAAATGCCCTATATTTCAGATTCTTAATGTTAGTCCCCTTGTTTATTGCATTATTGCAATAATGTGGCAGCAATAAGTGGAGAAGCTCTGGCATTAGTTAGTTTTTTGTGGGTTTTTTTTGTTTGTTTTGTTTTTTGAATGAGATGTCCTTGTTAGTCCACATGAGGTATCCTCTGGAACAGCAAATTACTATTTTCTTTACTTCCAGTTGGAAAAAGAAACATAGACACTTACCTGTAATCGATGCTCTTTGTTACAGTAGCAAAAACATCCATTCAGGAGGGAAAATAGTTCTGTTTTTTAACTGCATCCATGAGATGTGAGATCACTGGAAATACAGTAAATGGATAAGATATTCTCACAGCAGCTTTCCAGGCTCTTGCTTTGGAGAAGGTCAGTGAGGTAAAGGCCAGCGCTCAGCACACAAAGGCCCCACTTTGGGAAGGAATCCCTGTTTATGTCAACAATGAAGCATGTGCTTTGGAGAGGTCTGAATTGGGGCTTAAATGTGAACCAGTGGAGGAATCCAGCCAGCTTTTGTGTGTAGGAGTACAGATGACATGTTCCACGCTGGAATTTATGTAAATCCAACTCTTTAATGCATGTCTGATTGCTGCTTTCTTAGATTATCCAAGCAATGCGTACATGACCAATGAACAGTACTATCATTTTGGGTATCTCCAGCATCCTTTCCATTTATCAAACCAGATCCTGCACCTAAAAATGTCCTTTTCTGATTTTCTTTTTGCAGTTAGTTTTAAGAAAGAAGAAGAGATTGAGGGCCTTAACACTTATTTGTGAAGTAATTAATAAGTATGTAGAAAACTAACCACCCTTTAACACAAAAATGCCAGAAGGCTTTTTTAGTATTCCCAGCTTTGGGATTTTGAGCAGTGCAAAGCAAGAGCCTGTTGGTTGAGTTGGGTTGGGTTGAGTGGGGGGCCTTCCCTCATAGCTTGCCAATGAACCATCAATGCCAGTTTAAAGCTGAAAGCTGGGGGCCAGTATAGGACATACATATACCACAGAAGTGTTGAAAAGTTCAAGAAAGTGAATTATGTGTAATAATCTGCAGAATCTTCCCTAGGGCTTGTGCTTTCTTTCAAGATTGTAGTGAATGGAAATTGAAATCTTTAATGATTATTGACTTGAATAAGTAGCTTGTGCCATAGAGCTGCTAATTCCTCCTTCCAGTTATTTTCACTGCCACCATTTCCATCACAGCCATGAGGCTGCCCCTCACCAGACACAGGAGAGCTTTTCTTTTCCTTCAAATACTTTTCAAATGTGCTAGTAAAATCACCTAGGGATGAAAGAGTTTCAGAATAAAAAAAAAAAAAAAGAAAACCCAAAGTTAATTGCCTTTTTAGTTCTGTACATGCTGAAGTATAAATAAAACTATGGAATGGAAAGTACCAGAACTATTTTAATCATTAAAACTACTAGACCATATAGAAGAATGGGGAAGTTAATCCATGTGACACACACTTTAAAAAGTTTTTTATAAAAACAACAAAGGCAAACCCTGCAGTATTCTGAAGGAATAGCCTAGTCCTTCTATTGCAAAATCTGGGGTCATACTGCAGTGCATTACAGTGTTCTTTCAAGGAAGATTTGTTGAAAATAATGTAATTCATGGGGTTTTTTCCTTTAATATGTTCTTAAAACTTAATTCTCTGTTGTCAGAGCCATCTAGAACTTGAAAAATGAAAATCCACCAGTAAAATATATACACATGCAGCAAATCCCCATGAATCTTGGAGGGGTTAAAAATATGTGTCATGGGAAGGCCAGGCTGTTTGTCCTGATGGGTTTTTAGTAGTTGTTTGTATCGTGTCCCTTAATATTGGATTGACAGAAAGTTCCAGCAATGCCATCATCTATACAATAAAGCCACTTACTTGCCTAATGATGCTGTGACAGCTGGGCTGATAAGGTACTCTAAATTAGGGTTTTTTTCCTTTCACTTGAGACATTTAACATCCAAGGAGCTTTAGTATGCAAATAACAACACTTTTTTTGAAAATTGTTTCATGCTGAATGCAGTGTGCTGGTCATTTTTACTGTAGCTTTGTTTTAAAAAATTCAGTGGTTTTAGCTCAAAATGTGTAGATCAGAGAGATAATACACAGTGGCTTGTGGATTCCCATATGAAACAAAATCCATGTGAAAATTCCAGTCGAGGCTACTTTATAGATTTTATGTACAAAATGAAGACACCCGTGAACAAATGTACAAATGAAGAAATGACCCATTTCTCTATAGGGTTACCTGGAGATTTCAGCCTCTTCATACCTGAAATGAATCATCACACTACCCATCAGAAGTTTGTACAGTGATGGTGTAAATGACCATACATGAGGGTGTTTAGGAACAGACAAAGCTGACTCCAAATGCTCAAGCCACATGTTCTGCATGTCACCACCCTTCCTTCCCCAAGCCTGCCTGCAAGGAAATTGCCTCATTAAGCTTTTCAGACTGAAGCTGCTTAAAAAAAATCTGGCTTGTTTTCAGAACGACACAGTACTTTGAAACTGCTTTAAAAGAAGAGGTTCTTACAACCCAAAAAAGCACATTACGAGTGTTGTCTGTTACAAGAGTCTCCAAACCGGTGCCCCCACACTTGAAAATGCCTTGACCCACACAGTGATTTGTTGTCATTGCCCTCTTACACACAGGTGAATGCTTACAATGGACCTAAAACCCTCCCCAGCTGATAATAGGGGATTTTCTTTATCTGAGGACAGGATTTTGCAGCCAGCAGCTGCTGGCTGGTAGCCAAGAAAAATGGGTGTTCATTACCCACTGGAGCTAATTGTGCCCATCACAAGCGTCAGGGTGGCCAGCGGAGCAGATCCTCTTCACTGGATGTGTTTTTCCCAGTCCAGCTGGGATGACAAATCAGTCCTCCATGTATGAATATTTCAAACTCTCCCCAGTAACCAGGTACTGTGTAGAAAAAGGGGTGTGTTGGTCAGGGCCCAGCTCCTCAGTGTTGCAGTTGTATTCCCAAGTAGGATGACAAGTGCCTGTGGAGCCCTGTGGAGGTCAGTGCTGCATTCTGTTCTTCAGCTCCCCTGCCTGACAGTGGGAATGGTGATGCTCAGTCTCACCACCCCAGCCAGATGCTCTGAGGGCTCTGGTTAAAGCCCTGTGCTGTGAAAATCCTCCCACCAAACCCTGTGTTGCTCTATTCCCTGAAGACTTCTGGAGACACTCAGCTCTTAGGCAGGCTGAGGCCACAGGAAGTTTACAGTATTAGTGCCTTTTCCAGAAGGACTCCTCAGGGCTGCCTTTAGAAAATGCCATTTCTTGAAGCACCACATGTCCCCCTGCACAGTGTTGGATTGATACTCCCAGTGCCAGCGCACTGAATGTGGTTGGCATTGTGTTCATGCAGTCACAGCTTGGGTTTTATTTTTAAGTTTCTCCTATAACTCAGGGTTTGTCAAGGTTTTCTCGCAATTTTTTTTCTGGTTAAATGACCACATTATTTGGTCTTCCAGTGTATTATCAAGAGTGTGGAACATCCTGTAAGTACTTTAATAGTTGTCTTCTTTATTGTGTCAGGTTTAAATGGGGTGAATCCTTCACATTTATTTCTGTATTTATATTTCATGTTTGTTGTGGGACTCGTAATGGACAGGCTCCCATATTTATGTTGCTGTACTGTACCCTGCTGTTTCCCTGAATGTTCTGTAGTTTTCAATGCAGTGGTCTCTGGAAACTGGTTTTATGTTCAGAAAATTTTGGGACATGGCACTCAGTGCTCTAGTTGTCAAGGTGATATTTGCTCAAAGGTTGGACTGGATGATCTCAGAGGTCTTTTCCAACCTAAATGGTTCTACAATCAAAGACCAGTAAAATATTAAGATTTAGAGGCTAATAAATACAGCATGAATAGTGGTTGACCCAGGGGGTTTGTACACAGTGATTAACTCTGGTAATTCAAGGTTGATTTGTGTCAGAGCAGCCACTTCTTGCAAACACCTGACTGATGCTCTTCCAACTTCTACTAGCTCAGTAAGGAAAAAATAACCACCTTTGTCTTTACTAATAGAACAATTTGCTTTCTTTTCTCTAGGACTGCCTTAAAGCTTGTCAGGAACAGATCGAGGCGGTGCTCGTGAACAGCCTGCAGCAAGTCCGGCAGCAGCAGCAGCAGAGCAACCCCTCCAAGACAGTGGATGAACTGGACCAGGCCAGCACTCCCACAGATGTGAGAGACATCAACCTGTGAGGACATCGGCACACCAAGTCACGCTTGCTCCCCCAGACCTTTATTTTTGTTATTATTTTTAGAGTGAAATTTTTTTTAATCTGCTCCCACGTAGAACATATTTAAAGCTCTTTTAGGTATAAAGAAAAACAAAAAAAAAGTACAAAAACTGAATAATGAAAAAAAAAAAGCGTTTGGTGCCTGTGATGTTCTACAGAAGGGAATCCCACGACATATTTGGTAATTGCTATTTGATTATGTATCAGTGATATTAAATGCTTATAAAAGCATACAAAGTAGCTAGATCAATGTAAGCCTGCATTTGTGGGAACAAAGTAGAGTATACTTGTCTGTGTATTATGAACTAGTGCATACACCCCTTTTTTAGATTTAAGAAAGGAATCGTGTGTGCGATTTTATGGCTTGACTAGATTGCAAAGCAATAGAATAAGGG